>NC_061108.1:36252444-36314944 GCF_015104395.2 Macrobrachium nipponense
CATATATAAATATTGAAATATATGACAGCGCAAAAAAATTTCATATATACGTAATTGTATACAAATTGCGTTGTGAGCAAAACGGTTAAAGCTAATAAGTTTTTTTTCGTTGTATTTTAAACTAAATTGCGATGATTTTGGTATATAACAAATTGTAAAACGATCAAAGCAACACAGAGAAAATATTATCACAAAATGATGCATGAATTCGTAATGCGCGGACTTAAATCGAAATATTGTGCTAGAGACTTCCCGTTTGTTGCAAAATGAAGGTAATTGATTGAATGTTACTAGACCGTAAGTGATTTAGCTTACAATTGCAGTTTTCGACCATTTCGGTCGCGTTAAAGTTGACCAAAGGTCGAATTTTTTCTATTTATTGTGATTTATATGAAAATATTTCAAAACTGATAAAAGATACAACCATGAGCTATTTTTTGCTGTATTCTACATGAAAATGCGCTCATTTTCATGTATAACACTTTATGTAATGCTCACACCACACGTGTTTTTTTCCTTGTGCTGTGTTTTTTGCTATTTTGGATTTCTTTCATCATCAACATGGACCCTCAAGCTTCTGCATCCAAGTTAAGTACTGCGTTTAATGTTTGGGATCATTTTGAGACGGTTTTTGACATTTTATGCCTAATTATCTTAGGTTATATGTACGAGCGGTAACACATGCGTTGCCGGTCCCGCGCCGCCCTCTTGGCTCACCAGACGCGTGATGATTCCCTGCTTTCTTGCACCAATTGGTCTCCCATACTAATTGGTCTCAATTGCACTTCAGCAGTACTCGATATATATTTATTTTAAGATGCATTTGCCATGTTGTTTTATGTTTTTTAGTCCGTTCACGGGGGGATAGCCTACTCCCGAACCGCATGCTTTCGGTCATGGCGCTCGCTTTCCTTTCTTGCATGGAGGTTGTTATATCAACCCTTGTTTATCAGTAAGATAGGATCTTTTGCCTTGTTTGCCTCACGAAGGACCCTAGTTCCTTCGTAGCACTCCGTCCTTGAGCCACCCTGGCCGCTTGCCCCTCAATCATTCGTTACAGCATCTAGGCTAAGCCGCTCTGAGTTTCTAGGCTAGCATTTCCTTCATTGGATTTCGCTTAACCTAGTTTCTCAAGGACCTTCTCTTTCTCTCTCACTCCCCTTTTATTTCGCTTCACCTTCCGTGTTAGGACAGGATATTTATGTTATGTGTTCTCCCTATAGCCGGCACCTAGTTGGCCTAGGCCTTCTTAGATCGACTGGACTCTCACACCGCGTGACTGTTCACCCGGCTGAGAGTGTCCCCAGCCGATCGCTTACAAGCCAACCTGCTACCGACCCCTCCCAGCTCTCCCCACCTCCCTCCCCTAGCTCACCCACTTCGGTGGAGTGACAACTCTCTCCCATCCGAGTCTCCTGGGGGGGGAGATTCACTGGGGGGCACACTCGGTGAACAGGCCTGCCGTACTCTGCCGCTCTGTTAGTGGAAGGAGGGGGGGGGGGGGGGGGGGGGTACCTCGCTCGACCGAGCCATGGTTGGCCTCCAGGCGCGGGAGAGTGGGACACCCCTCCACCCACTAGATAGGGTATCCCTCTCACTATCTAGGGTGCCCACCCTTTCCCACCCCGCTTCGGCGGCCTCAGGACTCCGGCACACGCCGGACCCGACCTCGGGATAGCGTTGCTTCATTAGATGTGAAGGCTCCGACCTATCTTTGGGATTTCGTTGCATGCATATTTTATTACACATGACTTCCACCATCTATTATATGTTCCTTACCCGATGGAGTACCCAACTCCGGCAGGTATTTTAACCATTCCACCCTGTTACGGCTTGCTCTTCACCCTGTGTCTTGACTTGGTTTATCCCTCACTCTGGCATATGGAGGACAGCTTGAATCCACTTAATCGGTCAGATTTTATAGCTCCGGTGTCGCCGGAGCTGCAGTGGAATCTCTTAGTTCCCATTACCTGCCAAGATGTTCCTATAAGCATACACAGGGCGCCGGAGCTAGTAGTAACAGAGTGATATGTTATCTTGCATGATATATGCTGACACCGGAGTTACTCCGGCAGTATTAGCATACCGCACAAACCACGGATCTAATCCGAAAGGCTATTGATGATACTCATGTATCATTTGACTTACAGGTTACCTGTTATCTGGAGGATGGGTGCAACGCCATTCTCCAGGATCCCTGTGGGCAGGTGGTCTGCCGGGCCCATGCCGGCTGTGCAGTTGGCATGGAGGACTACTTGGTTTGGTACCATGAGAACTGCGCCATCTGCTACGCTTTGGTCAACGAAGCCTCCTCCGGGGTATGTAACACTCAGGCCTCTTCATAATGATACAATGAGAATCAATATACAGTAATGTACACTTTCATACTAGGTTAAGTCTATTTCTAGTGTTAAGTATTAATAATAGCCCTGCTTACAGGGAGCGCAAGCAGTCCGGGAAGCCGCCCTGTCCACCCTGAAGGTATGGGTTGGCGGTTTCGGTCACAACTCCGCCAAGGGCCAACCTTACATCCTGGCCCACGACATGGCCACCCTTATCTTCCCAGGGGTAAAGAAGGGATCTGTGGTGGATTCGGAAGTGGCCGCCCCTCTGATCGCCAGGATCCAGGAGGCAGTTGCAGCTCTCACGGAGGAAGGCATCGCAGAAGGAGTGGCGGGGGAAGTAGCAGCCCTCGACCTGGACCGCGAGCCCATGGCTATAGACGACATGGGCAACGGTAAGGATGGTAGCGAGGCAGGTTTACTAGGAGCTCAAGGGTTTTCCTTGAGCCCATCTTTGTCTTCTTCTCCTTCTACTACTACTTCCTTCCAGGGGTTCGCCGATAGACTGCAGTCGGTTAGACCGAAGTCCTTGTCGGTGATCCCTAAAGTTAAAAGTAAGAAAGACTTCGAGTCTAAGCAGAAGTCCCTGCCGAAGAGGTCAGGAACCAAGCCTGCCTCTACGCCACCAGCTCATAATCCCGGGGCGGTCAAGCCAAAAGTCACTCTCCCACCAAAGGGATTGAGGACAAAGGTTCCCAAGGAGAAGGCTCAGCCTTCCTCCTTTGACCCTGACACTTTCTCGGACAATATCATGCAGCGGATGGGCAACATGGTTGGGGACTCGGTCCAGACCAAGTTCCAGGAAATGCTGACCCAGCTGTCAACTACACTGGAAGCTTCGGGACAAACTATCCAATCCTTGTCGGAGAGGATAGTAGCCCAGGAGAACATGATGTCCGGTCTCCAAGAAAGAATGTCAGTAGGGCAAGTACAGCCCGGTCAGGCAACTCAGGCTTTGCTCATGCCGGACTCATCTAACCTCCCTGCGTTCAAACCAAACAATCCATGGAGGGTAGCAGCTCACGCCCCCTTCGCAGAGGGCATGCTAACCATTGAGGGTTGTGGAACTCGAAGGCTAGAGGACTTCGAGTTCCACCCTGACGGACTCCAACCCCCTTTCTTTGGCTATGTCTGTCTAACGGATGCTGCCATGAGCAGGGAGGATAAAGTCCCAAAGGAAACTGTGATCCTCCCCCGGAACCAAGCTCAACAAGTTGGCGCCGGAACCTCGATGAATGGGAATGTGTGAATACGAAAGTTACAGCATTCAAGAGCCCATTTACAATGTTCACGGTAAATGAGGACACTCCGTTGCCATTCATCTCAAAGGTGTCAGAGGCAACAGCCCAGGCAGTCGACTTCCCTTCTGTTCCCCGGTTCAGAGGAGTTCTACACTGATGCTCCTGCCACTTTTTCAGTAGGCAAACTCAAGTTGGACTGCGGTAACACGCTGTTCAGCGAGAGGTTGCCTAGACTGTCAGATGCCCTAATTCAAGCGGAGTACGACGCTAGGATGAGGCTCAACAGGTCCCTCAGTTCGCTAACGATGACCGAAATGGCTTCTCTTATCTATGGACAAGAGACACTATTTAAAATCATGACTAAGTCTTTACTGAATACAATGCAGTGCGACTTGTATGATTTTATGGTAGCGCAGCATAACTGTCGGAAACATGTTCTGGCGAAAGCTACTATCCGCCATGAACCAAACAAATTGATCACCTCATCCATATGGGGCATGGACCTCTTCCCCGCCACCGCTGTGAATGAGGTTCTGTATGAAGCGGCTAGGGTAAACCAGAGTCTGAAGCTTCGTTGGGGACTCGTGCCTAAACGCAAGCCCGAGGCTACTGGATCAAACCCCAAATCAAAAAAAAGAGACCTAGGAAGTTCCAGCCCCTCCAGGCTCCCCAACAGACTCTAATGCAGGCGGTTCCGGTACCCCAAGTACCTCAACCGTCAACATCCAAGGCACAGCCGCAACAGCAGTTTGTGCTGTTGACCCAACCAGCACAAGCCATGGTTTTGACCTCTTATGCAGTCTCTCCAGCCTTCAATGCGACCTATGAATCGCAGTCTTTTCAGCCATTCAATAGGTTCGCTAGAGGCAGCAGAGCTAGGGGTCCCTCCCGTCACCGGGGCGCCGGAAGAGCCACCAACCGGGGGCAAGGGCTTTCGGGGAGCACGAGGTGGTCGCCCGTCAGCAAGACAGTGAGAATCCCCAGGTAGGAGGGAGGCTGTACTTCTACCGACATCGGTGGGGGTTCAGCAATTGGGCACAGAGCATTGTGACCAAAGGTCTGGGGTGGAGTTGGCTTCAAGGTCCTCCTCCATCCAACACCTTTTATCAAAAACCAACAGCGGAGTTGGTAGAGTATACCCAAGAACTTCTTCAAAAGAGGGTAGTATCAAGAGTCAGAAACTTAAGGGGGCCGGCCGGGCGAAAAATGCAGTCATGAAAAAATTCATGGAACTTCATATGGCAATTGAGAATACGTATACGAAATATTTCGTCAAAATTCCTCTTACTTTCGTAGTTACAGGGTAATTAGTAAACAACTCAATAAGCCTAAAACATTCATCCGTACAAGAAAATGCAATATTTCTTCTGTTATCGTAAATTTTGACAATTATTGGCAAAGAAATTGTGAGAAATGGCATCTGTAGAGATTCTGTGGCTCGCATAAGCGAGTATCTGGTTCAATCATGAATCAGTTGGACCATAGACTTCAAGTAGATTACACGTTCGAGTTTCACCTCGTGACATTCGCTTGCTTTTACGTATGTTTATGTATGTTTCGGCAAGAAGTTCATCATGCCAATGAGGAAAAGACAAGGAAAACATCTCGCTAACATACAGACAAAGAAAAATCACTCAAGTATTATTACAGAATATCATAATATACGAGTAGTTAGTGAAGAGAGAGGGGAGGGTTGCTTGGTAACGCCCCCTTCTTGCCTGACAGCACACGTCACACTGTGCCCAAGGCTACGATCTTTGAGCAAAGAGATCTTCATTTATGATAAATAACATAGTTTTGGTTTTTTAATACCCAAAATGGAATATGAAATTTATAATAATCATGATTTATCAAATTGTCTTTGTAAAAAGAGAGTACACCTTCGAGTCTCACCTCTGACATTCTCTTGGATTTACGTTTGTTTATCTTTGTTTCGGCAAGAATGTCATCATGCCAAAGAGGAAAATACAAGGAAAACATCTCGCTAACATACAAAAGAAAATTTGCTGTAATAAGCCGAGTTAGTGAAGGGGAGAGAGGGGGTTACGTAGGAAGGAGTGCCCCATCTTGCCTCAAGCAGTGCCCCAGGCTACGATATATGAGCAAAGGGATGATCATTTATGATTAAATTATGATAAATAAAATAGTTTTGGTTTATTAATACACAAAAAAGAAATATGCATTCATAATAATCAATATTTATTAACATTGTCTTTATAGAAATACGAAGGAAAACTTTGAACGCCCGTATCTCAAAACTATACTTATTGACCTTCAAAATCTATCTCCTCACTTAGTTTTAAAGCTATAACATTGGAATTTGGTATATAACTCAGAAAGACATTATAGAACAATCAAATAGAGCCCTTTTTTCCAATTTTTGTTTCGTCTTTTTTTTAATAAATTTTTTTCTCCTGATTTATAGGGTTTATTTTTTTTACCATATTGAAAAATTCATATCTAGCAAAAAAATTACTTCTAGAAAAAAAACTCTCCATTTGATTGGAGGTCTACATCAGGTCTATATATGGTAGTAATCCCAGGTCTTAATATTAAATATCAAAGGAGGAGATAGAATTTGAAAAATGGTTATTTTCGGGATAAATTGCCCTGGCGTCACAAAACCGAAGGTCAGAGGCGAAAATCATATACAGTTTGGAGATGTCCCAAGTCACCTTATTAAGTGGTATGAATGTCAAAGTCTTGTCGTTAAAAAACGGCATGAGCCAGCCGGCCCCCTTAAAGTTTCAAGGGCGCTTGTTCAGCATGCCAAAGAAAGACTCAAACAAATTAAGAATAATTCTAGACTTGTCCCATCTAAACTCATACATTCATTGCGACAAGTTTCGAATGCTGACCGTTTCACAGGTGCGGACCTAACTTCCCCGTGGGGCCGTCACCACCTCTATAGATCTTACAGATGCCTACTATCATGTCCCAATAGCAAGACACTTCCATACATTCCTAGGCTTCAAACTAGGAAAGAAGGCTTACTCCTTCAGAGTAATGCCATTCGCGCTCAACATAGCGCCCAGAATATTCACCAAGTTGGCGGAAACAGTAGTACAGGAGTTAAGAACTCAGGGAATAATGTTAGTAGCCTATCTGGACGATTGGCTCGTATGGGCCACAACTGTCGAAGAATGCCACAAGGCAACGGTCAAGGTAATTCAGTTTCTGGAACATTTAGGATTCCAAATAAACAAAACCAAGTCTTGGCTAACACCGGAGTCACGTTTCCAGTGGTTAGGAATCCAATGGGACTTGAACACTCATACTCTATCAATTCCGCCGTTGAAGAGAAGAGAAATAGCCAAGGCCACAAGGCAATTTCTCAAAAACAAGCAGATGTCCCGGAGGAACCAGGAAAGAATCCTAGGATCACTTCAATTTGCATCAGTAACGGACGTTCTGCTGAAAGCCAAACTAAAGGATATAAACCGGGTTTGGCGATCAAAAGCAAACCGGAGATCCCGGGACAAAATGGCTCCCATCCCAGCGATCTTATGCAAGAGACTCCGCCCTTGGACGGAAATCATGAATCTGTCAAAGACAATACCCTTGCAGTTTCCTCCGCCAGCCCTAGTAGTCCACACAGACGCCTCTTTAAGCGGCTGGGGCAGGTACTCACAGTACAAAAAGGTACAGGGAACCTGGTCTCTAACATTCCGCCTAGCTACACATCAATGTACTGGAAGCTATGGCAGTGTTTCTCACCCTGAAAAGGCTACAACCAGCCAAGAAGTCTCATATCAAGTTGGTATTGGACAGTGCAGTAGTAGTCCACTGCATAAACAGGGGTGGCTCCAAATTGAGCCACGTGAACCATGTCATGATAGCCCTATTTGCCTTAGCAGACAAGAACAAATGGCACCTGTCAGCCACTCACCTAGCAGGAGTCAGGAACGTGGTGACAGACGCCCTATCATGATCCGTCCCGCTAGAATCGGAGTGGACACTGGACAAGGAGTCATTCAGATGGATCTGTCAACAGGTACCAGGACTTCAGGTGGATCTTTTTGCCACTGAGTCGAACCACAGACTCCCTTGTTATGTGGCTCCCAACCTGGACCCTCTGGCCTACGCCACGGACGCTATGGCTATAGATTGGAATGTATGGAAGAGAATTTACCTCTTTCCTCCAGTGAATCTGCTTCTGAAAGTCCTGAACAAGCTCAGGACGTTCAAGGGTCACATTGCACTGGTAGCTCCCAATTGGCCCAAGACCAATTGGTTCCCTCTACTATTGGAATTAGGACTCCGGCCTCAACGGATTCCCAATCCCAAACTGACGCAGTTGGTTCAAACGCGGACTGTGTCCGCTTCCTCAGGAATTCAGAAAGCCCTAACTTCATGGACTTTATGAAGTTTGCAGCTCAGAAAGATGCTAACATAGATCCTCAGAACATCCTGTTCTTAGAATCTGACAAGCGAGAATCGACCTTGCGTCAATATGACTCAGCAGTTAAAAAACTAGCTATATTTTTAAAGGACTCAGATGCACAAACCATGTCCACGAATCTGGCTATAACCTTTTTCAGAACCTTGTTCGAGAAAGGTCTAGCAGCTAGTACAATTACTACTACCAAATCAGCTCTTAGGAAAATCTTCCAATTTGGTTTTAATACGGATCTAACAGATTCGTACTTTTCATCCATTCCAAGAGCTTATGCAAGACTCAGACCATCTGAGAGGCCCAGGATGGTCTCATGGTTCTTAAACGATGTCCTTAAATTGGCTTCTGACACTAATAATGACTCATGTAATTATATAACCCTCTTAAGGAAAACATTATTCCTAATAAGTGTAGCCTCAGGCGTCAGAATTTCTGAACTGTCGGCCCTCTCTAGGGAATCAGATCATATTGAATTTCTCCCTACAGGAGAACTACTTCTATCACCAGATCGTCAATTTCTAGCAAAAAATGAGGACCCACAAGATAGATGGGCCCCATGGAAGATTGTCCCACTTCCTCAGGATCCGTCCCTGTGTCCAGTTAATTCTCTAAGAGCATATTTAAATAGGACTGCCCTGATATCTTCAGGCCCCCTGTTCATTAGGGAAAAAGGCAGAACTATTTCCCTAAAAGGGATTAGACAACAGCCAAGTTACCGCACGCAGAGGTAAGGAAAACATTTTGTTAAAAAATTCACCATAAATTGAAATATTGTGCTAGAGACTTCCCGTTTGTTACAAGATGAAGGTAACTGATTGAATGTTACTAGAATGTAAGAGTTTTAGCTTACAATTACAACAATTGCATTTTTCGGTCATTTCGGTCGAGTCAAAGTTGACTGTAGGTTTAAATTTTGGCACTTATTGTGATTTATATCAAAATATTTCAAAACTGATAAAAGCTACAACCATGAGTTATTTTTTGTTGTATTCTACATGAAATTGCGCACATTTTCATGTATAACACTTTATGCAATGCCTAAAAGAAAATGGTGCAAAAATTATGACAGGGTGACTAAAGAAATTCTGAGATTTTCAGCAGTTACCGCGCGCAGAGGTAAGTAAAATGTTTTTTTAAAAAATTCACCATAAATTGAAATATTGTGCTAGAGACTTCCCGTTTGTTGCAAAATGAAGGTAAATGATTGAATATTACTAGAATGTAAGAGTTTTAGTTTACAATTGCATTTTTCGACCATTTCAGTTGAGTCAAAGTTGACCGAAGGTTGAAATTTTGGCACATCGTGATTTATATGAAAATATTTCAAAACTGATAAAAAGCTACAACCATGAGTTATTTTTTATTGTATTCTACATGAAATTGCGCATATTTTCACATATAAAACTTTATGCAATGGCTAATATAAAACGGTGCAAACATTACGACAAAGTGACAAAAGAATTTCTGAGATTTTCAGCAGTTACCGCAGGCGGACGCAAGGAAAAAGTTTTTTCAAAAATTCACCATAAATCAAAATATTGTGCTAGAGACTTCCAATTTGTTGCAAAATGAAGTTAAATGATTGAATACAGGGGTACCTCAAGATACGAAATTACTAAACCGTTCCGAGGCACCCTTCGTACCATGAGTTTTTCGTATCTTGGACTGCATTTTACATGTAAAATGGCTAATCCATTCCAAGCCCTCCAAAAACACCCCAGTAAATTTCATAATAAAGCTAAATTGACCTATAAACAATGAAATACTACAACAATTTGGACCATTCAATACCTAACTTGATAACGTACTGCTAAATACCTGTAAATAAAGTGTATTAGTGTACATGGTATACAAGAAATACGGTACGTATGTAGTAAAATGTGGAAGCTTACCTTTCGAGTGAGGCTATCTCCGAAAGTGGCGACAGAGGACATAAAAAAATGTCAGGAAAACATACATAAACTAAAATTTTCGAAACACATTAACAAAACTGTAACACTGAACTTTACAAAAAACTAAAATTAAATTTTTTTTTCTTTTTACTTTTTTTTTTACTTTTTTATACTTTACGTACTTTTTATTTATTTTTATTTATTTATTTATTTATTTATTTATTTTTTTTTTTTTACAAAATTTCAACTTCATCACCACTTTACACTTTCTGTTTTTTTAGTATCATTTGGTTCTTCCTTTTTGCTTACTACTCCTGCTAATACTAAAGGCCTCTTTAAAAAATAACTATCCAAGGAAGATTGCTTCTGCCTACTTTTCACAATGTTCCTGAAACGACTCAGGCAAGCCTCATCGAACTGCGCAAGCATACGACCTGTGTAAGCCTTTTCGGGGTGTCTCTTTTCTACGAATGATTGCATTTTATGAAAAGCAGCTAGAACATCCTTAATTTCTGCTGTTGTCTTAGGGTCATCCTCCTCCTCCTTGCCACTGCTAGAGAACTCCTCTTGAACGACATTATGTTGCATGGCCTCCACCTCCTTCAGGTCATCCGTCGTAAGCTCCTCTTGGTGCTCCTCGAGAAGGTCGTTGATGTCGTCCTCGTCGACGACCAGCCCCATGGACTTGCAGAGTGCAACGATCTCGTCAAGATCTGGTTGCAAAACAGTTTCAGGATCGTCAACTGTTTCTGAATCTGCAGCACCAGCTTCGCCCACGTCGAATCCCTCGAAGTCTCGGGCGGATACAGCATCAGGCCAGAGTTTCCTCAACGAGGAATTCAAGGTTCGCCTCGAAACCTCTTGCCAAGCTTGGTCAATGAGTCGGATGCATATCACAACATCGAAATGCTCCTTCCAAAATTCACGCAAGGTGAGGTTTGTGGTATCAGTGATGTCGAAACATCTCTTGAAAAGATGTTTGGTATACAGCTTCTTAAAGTTCGATATCACTTGCTGGTCCATGGGCTAGAGGAGAGGGGTGGTGTTAGGCGGAAGATAAAGAACCTTGATGAAGGAATACTCCACTAGGATATCTTCCTCGAGGCCAGGAGGGTGGGCAGGGGCATTGTCCAACACCAGCAGACATTTCAGAGGGAGGTGCTTCTCTTCCAAGAATTTCTTCACTGTCGGGCCGAAACACAGATTTACCCACTCAGTGAACAAAAGCCTCGTTACCCAGGCTTTCGCATTAGCCCTCCACATCACTGGAAGCTTCTCCTTAAGCACTTTGTGGGCCTTGAAGGCTCGAAGAGTCTCCGAATGATAGACCAGTAGGGGCTTCACCTTGCAATTCCCACTGACGTTTGAACAAAGTGCGAGCATAAGCCTGTCTTTCATAGGCTTATGCCCGGGTAGCTTCTTCTCTTCCTCCGTGATGTACGTCTAACGAGGCATTTTTTTCCAAAAAAGGCCAGTCTCATCACAGTTGAAGACTTGCTGAGAACTGTAGCCTTCCTTGGTCAACATCTCGTTGAACGTCTTTTTAAAGGCTTCGGCCGCTTTTGTGTCCGAGCTGGCAGCCTCCCCATGCCGCACCACCGAATTGATGCCAGTCTGTTAACGGAATTTCTCAAACCACCCATGCAAAGCCTTGAACTCTGGGGTTGGCGTTGATGTCCCTTCTCCTCCGTCGTCTTCGGCCTGGGCAATCAAATAGCCGAAAATAGTGCTGGCCTTGTGGGAGACTGCCGTCTCGGTTATCGTATCGCCAGCGATATCTTTGTCTTTTATCCAGACAAGAAGAAGCCTTTCCATCTCGTCGTGCACGTGGGTCCTCTTGCTGGACAAAATAGTGACGCCCTTGGAAGGTGTAGATGCTTTAATGACATATTTCTGCTTAAGGATGGTGCCTATTGTCGACGGATTTCGGCCGTATTCCTTGGCGATCACACTCAATCGCATACCAGCTTCATACTTCTTGATAATCTCCATCTTTGTCTCCAAAGAGAGCATCCTCTTCTTTCTGTGAATTTCAAGTTTCTTGGGACCCATGACTACTATATACTGTACGTAATTTACGTATAAGTAGAGTAAAGTTCTCACACAACACAATAAAGTACGTATACTGCAACGAAATCACTAACGAATTTACGTTAATAAACGAAATCGTTAGAACAAACAAATACCGCGTGTGTACGATAACGATGCTGGGACAAGTGGCCAAGGCACGCTGCTACGTAGTAAATGCTTGATGGGAAGGATGCTGACCAATAGGAGAGAAGGATCTCATGGCGGTGACTAGCATCAGGAACCAATGGGAGAGCAGGAGGATGGTGGCGAGTCTACTCAGTTGGCGGCGCGTGAGTTTCAAAATTGTTATCGGTGGTCCGGGCGAATCTTGGACTTTACAGCAACAACCTTTCATATCTTGAAAAATTTTCATATGTAGATCCGTAAAATTTTTCATATTAGCTTTCGTATCTTGAGTTTTTCGTAAGTTGAGCCTTTCACATCTTGAGGTACCACTGAATTACTACTAGAATGTAAGAGTTTTAGCTTACAATTGTGTTTTTTTACCATTTCAGTCGAGTCAAAGTTGACCGAAGTTTGAAATTTTGGCACTTATCATGATTTATATGAAAATATTTCAAAACTGATAAAAGCTACAACCATGGCTTGTTTTTTGTTGTATTTTACATGAAATTGTGCACATTTTCATATTTAAAACTCTATGGAATGGCTAATATAAAATGGTGCAAAAATTACAACAGTGACAAAAGAATTTCTGAGATTTTCAGCCGAGCTACTGCGCGGACGTAAGGAAATTTTTTTTTTCAAAAATTCACCATAAATCAAAATATTGTGCTAGACTTCCAATTTGTTGCAAAATGAAGGTAAATGATTGAATATTAC
Organism: Macrobrachium nipponense; assembly: GCF_015104395.2. Lineage (NCBI taxonomy): Eukaryota > Metazoa > Arthropoda > Malacostraca > Decapoda > Palaemonidae > Macrobrachium > Macrobrachium nipponense. The sequence goes on from NC_061108.1 coordinate 36,265,229, forward strand.
TAGAATGTAAGAGTTTTAGCTTACAATTGTGTTTTTCGACCATTTCGGTCAAGTCAAAGTTGACAGAAGGTTGAAATTTTGGCACTTATCGTGATTTATATGAAAATATTTCAAAACTTATAAAAGCTACAACCATGGGTTTATTTTTTGTTGCATTTTACATGAAATTGCACACATTTGAATATATAAAACTCTATGTAACGGCTAATATAAAACGGTGCAAAAATTATGACAAAGTGACGAAAGAATTTCTGAGATGCGCCGCTGATGCTTTGTAGTGCGAGAAGAAAGAAATTCGAGCATGCGCAGCTGGGTAATGCTTGTAAACAAAACAATAGCATGATCCGTGAACTCCCAGCATTCCTTTTGCAAACTAGGCTATAACTATTTTTCCGTGAATATTTGAAAAAACTTTTTGTAGTCGACGTACCGTACGTCCACTTGGCACCCGACAGACAATTTTACTCGATGTACAATACGTCCAGTCGGCGTTTAAGGGTTAATGGTATGCTGTAAGGTTAGGATAGGTTAGAATACTTAAATTCCTTGTCTAAAGTGTACCAAACTAAAAACAGAAATATACTTCATAAATCCAAACTTACAATGAACCATAAGCATATGGCAGCAACTCACTAATCTAAAGTATATCAGAGGAGCTTATAATACAATTGCCAAAGTCTTGAAGACTAGGGTACCATGATTTATAGTCAAAGGAATATCAAGTAGCTAGATTTTAATATAAAGTTTTTAGAATGCAGTGCAATCTCACACAATTTCAACCTTTTTTAACAGAATATACATTTTACAATAAAATTTATTGTTTGGATACCTGCTGTTAAAGATAGCTTACATCTTCAGGTCGACAGGTGAGTCAGCATTCAATTAATAGATGATTAAGTGTCTGACCTGGATAACTATATGATATACCTGTTCTCCACCTGGTATGTCTTAAAAGTTTTAGCTTTTGTCAGAATTCTCCTTGACCACTAAGTGGTAAGGATGTTACTTCAACAGTAGATAAGTGTAAAAAAAAATGCATTCTAAATTGAAAATTTATATCATTAGGGATGAATCGTACCCACTCTTAAAGACAGCTGATTCCCACATTGAGAAGAGAATAGTGGGTAGTGCAGCTAGTCAACACCAAAGCATTCTTATCTGGAATTCTTTCAGGATCTTACTGCCACTGGAAATTGGATTCCAATCAGGGAGCAAGGATCTCATGTGTGCAGTGAAGAGCAGCCTTGAGGAGAAAACCAAAAGGCTGCTCTTCACTGCACACATGAGATCCTACAAAGAGCCTAAAAGATTGCTCTTTCTCTGGTTCAGGAAAAGGCTTTATCCACTGCTGAATTGCACCTCTACTGCATACCATTAATCTCATCCTCCAGCGACAAATTTGTCATAAAACTAAATGAAGTAGCAACTGCTCTCACATTATTAACATCTATATTCAATAAAGGTAAAAAATATGGAACTAGTTCCTCTATTGCCGGCCTGATCAAATATGTCACAAAGAATATTGTGTTATTTGACAGACATTCTAGGTTCTCTAAACCTAAATCACAAACCTTTGCATCTTCCAAGCTTAACCCATTTAAAAAATTTTAATTACCCTAACAGGACAGAGAAATGTTTCCTCTTTCTTCCCCATCAAGGATGTTAAATTTGGAAATCTTATAAATCTCAGAAAAAAACATAGCCTTAACATCATTCTCCGCTTTAGGGCAAAAAGAAAAAATAGTATTCCTCTACAACATCTTAAGGGCAGTGCCTGATATAAACTTAGTTTTTAACTGCTGATAGTGCTAACAAAAAGTATTTCATAATAAATGCTTCAAGAGACTTACTCCATACTCAAAAGGATCTGCAGATAAAATGTTAGAACTATGACTACATTCCAGAGATTGATACCGAGTTCTATGGGCTTCAATCCCAACTGACCTCAATACATTAGGCAATCATTACCCCCAGATCCAAGTGCACATAATGCAATGCCAAGGAAAGCATGGAACTATAACCTTGAAAGTAGACAGTAAAAAACTTTTCACTAATATCTAAGAAAGCAGAGCTCTTTTATTCAACCACCACATATATTTTGCATTAAAATATATGTATACAGAGAGAGAGAGAGAGAGGAGAGAGAGAGAGAGAGAGAGAGAGAGAGAGGAGAGAGAGAGAGAGAGAGAGACGAGGAGAGAGAGAGAGAGGAGAGAGGAGGAGGAAGAGAGAGGATGAGTGAGAGAGAGAGAGAGAGAGAGAGAATGATGGCACAAGCATTTTTTACTAAATTCATGGGAGATGGTGAGGATTAACCATGTTTGTATAATAATGGAATGATTTCCCTAATAAGTACAATTTTCAAATATTGATGATAATAATAATATACAGTGCGTCTTGACTTATGACAATTCAATCTTATGACAATTTTTAAGCACTGTTAATGGCATTCTACAGTGCTGTAACTTGATATTGCATCAAGTTACAGTGCTGTTGATGGTGCTAATGTCAAGAATAGGCATTAAGTAACCTCGCTTACAGCGCTGTAACTTGATGCAACATCAAGTTATGGTGCTGTTAAAGCACTGCTAACAATGGAAATCAACTTACAACATGGCACTGGAATGGATCTCCTGCCGTAAGTTGGGGACACACTGTAATAGTAATATACTGTAATTAAAACATTTATGGATTTCTATTGTAAAGTGTAAAATTGTAAAGAAACAAATTTTATTCCTAATCTTCTCCAAAGCTGTCAAATATGTCAAATATCTGATCACAAGGTTTTTTGACATATTTGACATGTTCACCCTCCCTCCTGTTTCACAGCTTTCCAAGAAGATTGGGAATTAAATTTGTTTCTTTACAATTTCACATTGTGCACTATCAAAATGCATTATGTATTAATTACAGTACTATATGTTATTATTATTATTATTATTATTATTATTTTTATTTTTTTTTTTTTTTTTTTTTATCACAGTCCTCCAATTCGACTGGGTGGTATTTATAGTGTGGGGTTCCGGGTTGCATCCTGCCTCCTTAGGAGTCCATCACTCTTCTTACTATGTGTGCCGTTTCTAGGATCACACTCTTCTGCATCAGTCCTGGAGCTACTTCAGCCTCTAGTTTTTCTAGATTCCTTTTCAGGGATCTTGGGATCGTGCCTAGTGCTCCTATGATTATGGGTACGATTTCCACTGGCATATCCCATATCCTTCTTATTTCTATTTTCAGATCTTGATACTTATCCATTTTTTCCCTCTCTTTCTCTTCAACTCTGGTGTCCCATGGTATTGCGACATCAATGAGTGATACTTTCTTCTTGACTTTGTCAATCAACGTCACGTCTGGTCTGTTTGCACGTATCACCCTATCCGTTCTGATACCATAGTCCCAGAGGATCTTTGCCTGATCGTTTTCTATCACTCCCTCAGGTTGGTGCTCGTACCACTTATTACTGCAAGGTAGCTGATGTTTCTTGCACAGGCTCCAGTGGAGGGCTTTTGCCACTGAATCATGCCTCTTTTTGTACTGGTTCTGTGCAAGTGCCGGGCATTCACTTGCTATGTGGTTTATGGTTTCATTTTTTCGTATTGCACTTCCTACATATGGGAGAGATGTTATTCCGTCTATCGTACTTTGAACATATCTGGTTCTTAGGGGGCCTGATCGTGTGCCGCTGTTATCATTCCTTCAGTTTCCTTCTTTAGCTCTCCCCTCTGTAGCCATTGCCAATTGTCATCGCTGGCTAGTTCTTTAGTCTGTCTCATGTATTGTCCGTGCATTGGTTTGTTGTGCCAGTCCTCTGTTCTTTCTGTCTTTCTCCTGTCTCTGTATATTTCTGGGTCTTCGTCTACTTTTATTAGTCGTTCTTCCCATGCACTCTTTAGCCACTCGTCTTCACTGGTTTTTAGATATTGCCCCAGTTCTCTGTTTTCGATGTTAACGCAGTCCTCTATACTTAGTAGTCCTCTCCCTCCTTCCTTTCGTGTTATGTATAGTCTGTCCGTATTTGCTCTTGGGTGTAGTGCTTTGTGTATTGTCATATGTTTCCTTGTTTTCTGATCTATGCTGCGGAGTTCTGCCTTCGTCCATTCGACTATTCCTGCGCTGTATCTGATTACTGGCACTGCCCATGTGTTTATGGCTTTTATCATATTTCCGGCGTTGAGTTTTGACTTGAGTATCGCCTTGAGTCTCTGCATATATTTTTTCCTGATCGTGTCCTTCATCTCTTGGTGTTTTATATCTCCTCCTTCAATTATTCCCAGGTATTTGTATCCTGTCTCATCTATGTGTTTGATGTTGCTCCCATCTGGTAGCTTTATCCCTTCAGTTCTCGCGCATTTTTCTATTCCAAACTCCATCCTGATGTCCCCAGATACAATCCTTACAGTCTGGATTAGGGTATCTATTTCCTTGATGCTCTTACCATACAGCTTGATGTCGTCCATGAACATCAGATGGTTGATTCTGTTGCCTCTTTTCTTGAGTTGGTATCCGGCATCCATCTTCTGTAGTACTTTTGTCATCGGAATCATGGCTACTACGAAGAGTAGTGGGGACAGTGAGTCGCCCTGGAAGATCCCTCTCCTGATATTAACCTCTGCTAGTCTTATTCCAGAGCTTGTAAGTATTGTATTCCAGTTGCGCATTGTATTTTTGAGGAAGCTGATGGTATTTTCCTCTGCCCCATATATTTTCAGGCATTCTATTAGCCATGTGTGTGGTATCATGTCGAAGGCTTTCTTATAGTCTATCCATGCCATGCTTAGGTTGGTTTTCCTTCTCCTACTGTTCTTCATTACCATTTTGTCTATCAGGAGCTGGTCTTTTGTGCCCCTACACTTCCTTCTGCAGCCTTTCTGTTGGTGGGGGATGGTGTTTGTCTCCTCTAGGTAGTTGTATAGCCTTTCACTGATGATACCTGTTAGTAACTTCCACATTATTGGTAGGCAGGTGATAGGCCTGTAGTTACTGGCTATATTTCCCCTACTCTTGTCTTTTTGTACTAAGGATGTTCTTCCTGTGGTCATCCATTTGGGTGCTTGGTGATTTGAGATACAATGCTGGAGTTGTTCTGCTATTCGTGGGTGTAGGGCCTTGAAGTTTTTGAGCCAGTATCCATGGACCTCATCGGGACCTGGGGCTTTCCAGTTTGGCATTTTCTTTAGTTGGTGTCTAACTGTGTCTGTCGTGATGTCTGTGAATCTTTGTTTTATTCTCCCTGTTTCTTCTTCCTTGACTTCCTGGAGCCATGTTGCATGTTTGTTGTGTGATACCGGATTGCTCCATATGTTTTCCCAGAGTCTCTTACTTGGTTCGGCTTCAGGAATTTCTGGGTGGTTGTCTTCCCCTCTTAGTTGGCTGTATAGTCTTTTCTGGTTGGTTCCGAATAGTTTGTTCTGTTGGTATCCCTTATTCCTGTTCATGTACCGTTGGATCTTATGTGCTTTGGCCTTAAGCCTCTGTTTACATCTTCTATGGTGCTGTTTAGTCCCCTCTCTTGTACTTTGTATTTCTCGTTGAGTTCCTCCCTTGTTTTCTTGCTTCTTAGCCTTTTTTCTGCCATCTCTTTCAGTTTACTCAAGTCAGATCTCATCACCATGATTTGCTTTTCCAGGCGCCTTTTCCAAGGAGGTTGCTGTTTTGGTTTCTGTTGGGTTGGTTGTGCTGGTGGTGTTGGGTGTTCGAATCCCCATCAGTTCTGCTACTAATCTTGCTCCTGCATATGTCAAGTTATTTGTTTCTGTGATACTGGTGGTCTGTATTATGCCCATTATTTCATTGACCTCACTTGTTTTCTCCCTTAATTTCTTGGTGTTGTAGGCTTTCATGGAGGGGATCTTTGTTCTCTCTGTATCTGGCTCCATCCATTGTCTGATCTTTTCTACCCATTCCGTCCTCTCTGTTACTTCGTCGGTGTTTCTTCGTGTGTCGTTGTTTGATACCTCATCCTCCCTGTCGTTCCTTCCTTGTGCATCGTCTCTCAGTTCGTCTTCGTGTAATTCGTTGTCGTGTGACATTTCCCTTTCCAGTTCTTCTCTTTCTGTTGGGGAGAGCCAGTTCTTTTTCTTTATGTTCCTTACTTGGTCTGCCAGCCTCTGCTCTGATTGGGGGGTGTTATTCCTCTCATTCCAGATGTTGACCAATCTTCTTCTATATCCTCTTTCCGTCGGGTTGCTTCTGATGTAGCATCTCCATATTTCCTTATTTTCTTCTCTTGTCCATTTCTTCCTTTTTGCCTCTGTAGCTCCAATCTCAGGCTGTTGATTATTGTCGTTATGGTGATCAGTTGCTGGATGACGACCTCCAAGTACCTGACCGTCTTCCCCTTCAATTGGGTTGAATACCTGGTTGCCGGACGAAGCTCCTCTGTTGCCAGAGGTTCCATTTACGTCGTTGTCGTTTATTCCTTCATTTCTTTCCATCATTGCTGAGTTTTGCTATTTAACCCATAGCTGGACCCTACCCTATCAGGGATAGGTACTCATTTACAGCTGAGTAGACTGAGGAAAGTATGGTAAAGATCCTTTCCCAAGGAATCAACGCCGAGGAGAGCGGTCACCCATCCAACTACTGACCAGCCCCAATGTTGCTTAACTTGACTTAAGTCTATTATTATTATTTGAAAATTAGTACTTATCATAAATAAATCTTTGTTTCATATAAACATGGTAATCCTCATCATCTCCCATAAATTTCTAAAAAAAATTCTTGTGCTGTCATCCTCTCTCTCTATCTCAGTATACGTATTTACATTTTAATGAAAAAATACAGTAATTAGTGAATACTACACAGATGCTGGACATGGATAAAATAGAGGAAGTGGTGCGTCCGTCTCCAGGGTTTTACAGTCACATCTTGGTGCCCAAGGCATCGGGAGGTTGGAGACCTGTGATCGACTTATCCACCTTGAATCACTTCATCAGGAAGACACTGTTCAAGATGGAGATCCTGCATTCAGTGTTGGTAGCTGTGAGGGAAGGTGACTTCATGCTGTTGATAGACTTGAAGGACGCATACTTCCAGATCCCTATTCATCTGAGGTCCAGGAAGTTCCTTCGCTTCTCTCTCGGGGACAAGGTCTTCGAGTTCAAAGTCCTGTGCTTCGGGCTGACCACAGCCCCTCAAGTGTTCACAAGGGTCTTCTCTCTCATATCAAGTTGGGCCCATGCTAAGGGAATCCGTTTGCTGAAGTACCTCGATGATTGGTTGGTCTTGGCAAGTTCCAGGGAAAAGCTGTTGCAGGAAAGAGATCATCTGCTTTGGTTTTGTTTGGAACTGGGCATCGTGGACAACCAGGAAAAGTCAAACCTCATACCGGTGGTTGCAAGAGTTTTCCTGTCAGATCAGAGGTTGGAGAAGTTGCAAGTGGTGGTGTGTGGCTTCCTCTCGAAACCACATCAGTCAGCTCATCAGTGGCAGGTTCTTCTGAGAATTTTGTCTTCCCTGGAGAAGCTGGTCCCTCATGGGCGTCTTCATCTTCGGTCTCTACAATGGAGACTGGGAGAATTCTGGTCTCCGGCGGGGACTCACCCTTGTTAAAGGTTCCTCTGTCTCTGGAATTGAGAGAAGACCTTCATTGGTGGTTGGACAACCAAAATCTTTTGAAGGGTGTCCCTCTGCGTTCTCTCCCACCGGACTTCCTTCTGTTTTTAGACACCTCCCTCGCAGGTTGGGGGGCTCATTTAGGTGGCCTCAATGCCTCAGGCGTTTGGAGTTTGGAAGACAAACAGCAGCATATCAACGTCTTGGAGTTGAAGGTAGCCTTCCTGGGTCTGAAGGAGTTTCAGGAGAAAGTAGAGGGTCATTCTGTCGTTCTCATGTCAGACAACACCACGGTGGTCACCTATGTGAACAAGCAGGGAGGCCTGGTTTCACGTCAACTTCCCGCCTTGACTGTCGAGGTTTACCAGTGGGCAGTAAGCAATTAGGTAGAGCTCTCAGCCAGGTATATCCCAGGCAAACGGAATATGGTTGCAGACAAACTCAGTCGTCTGGATCAGATCCTAGGCACATTGTGGTCCCTTCATCAAGTAGTAGCAGACAAGCTCTTCCAGGTTTGGGGGTGACCTTTTGCAACTCAGTTCAACAGGAAACTGGAGATATTCTGTTCAGTGGTTCCAGATCCTTTAGCATTAGCGGAGGACGCATTCCAGTGATGTGGAGGGCTAATGCGAAAGCCTGGGTAATGAGACTTTTGTTCACCGAGTGGGTAAATCTGTGTTTCGGCCCGACAGTGAAGAAATTCTTGGAAGAGAAGCGCCTCCCTCTGAAATGTCTGTTGGTGTTGGACAATGCCCCTGCTCACCCTCCTGGCCTCGAGGAAGATATCCTAGCGAGGAAGATATCCTAGCAGAGAATTCGTTTATCAAGGTTCTTTATCTTTCGCCCAACACCACCCCTCTCCTCCAGCCCATGGACCAGCAAGTGATATCGAACTTCAAGAAGCTGTATACGAAACATCTTTACAAGAGATGTTTCGACATCACCGATACCACAAACCTCACCTTGCGTGAATTTTGGAAGGAGAATTTCGATATCGTAATATACATCTGACTCATCGACCAAGCTTGGCAGGAGGTTTCGAGGCGAACCTTGAATTCCTCATGGAGGAAACTCAGGTCTGATGCCGTATCCGCCCGATACTTCGAGAGATTTGACATGGGCGAAGCTGGTGCTGCAGATTCAGGAACAGTTGACAATACTGAAACTGTTTCACAACCAGATCTTGATGAGATCGTTGCACTCTGCAAGTCCATGGGGCTGGCCGTCGACGAGGACAACATCAATGACTTTCTCGAGGAGCACCAAGAGGAGCTTACGACGGATGACCTGAAGGAGTTGGAGGCCATGCAACATAATGTCGTTCAAGAGGAGTTCTCTAGCAGCAGCGAGGAGGAGGACGATGACTCTATGACAACGGCAGAGATTGAGGGTGCTCTAGCTGCTTTTCATAAAATGCAATCATTCGTAGAAAAGAGACACCCCGAAAAGGCTTACACAGGTCGTATGCTTGCACAGTTCGATGACATTTGCCTGAGTCATTTCAGGAACATTGTCAAAAACAGGTAGAAGCAATCTTCCTTGGATAGTTATTTTTTTAAAGAGGCAGTTAGTACTAGCAGGAGTAAGCAAAAAGGAAGAACCAAGTGATCCTACAAAAAAACAGAAAGTTGAAGGAAAAAAAAAAAAAAAAAAAAAAAACCTAAAGTAAAAAAAAATGTAAAAATCAAAAAAGAAAAAAAATTTAATTTGAAGTTTTTTTGTAAAGTTAAGTGTCACAGTTTTGTTAATGTGTTTCATAAAGTTTAGTTTATGTTTTCCAGACCTTTTTTTGTGTTTCGTAAAGTTAAGTGTACGTATCTGCTGTTTGGCCTCCTTGCCTGTCGCCACTTTCGGAGATAGCCTGACTCGAAAGGTAAGCTTCTACATTTTACTTGATACGTACCTGTGTACGTACAGTATTTCTTGTATACCATGTACACTAATACACTTTATTTACAGGTATACTATGTAGTACATATTAGCAGTACGTATTAAGTTAGGTATTGAATGGTCCAAAGTGTTGAAGTATTTCATTGTTTATAGGTCAATTTAGCTTTATTATGAAATTTACTGGGGTGTTTTTGGAGGGCTTGGAACGGATTAGCCATCTTTCATGTAAAATGCAGTTCATGATACGAAAAACTCATGATACGAAGGCCGCCTTGGAACGGATTAATTTTATATCTCAAGGTACCACTGTACATATATGGACGAGTAATGAAATAAAATAAAAAGGGAAAGATGATGCTAATAAAATTCTTTATTCAAATTTGAGCATAATTAAAGGAGTACAAATTAACTGTAAATGAAAGTTTTATGAGAAAATTAATCTGAAAATAAATTTATATGAAAATGAAATGACAAGATGCCATCTAAAAATAATGTGGTTTTGTGTTTAGTGTTATCTGAAAAGGAACAGAAAAGTTGGGAGAAAATTTTGTCAGTGCATTAGGCTGCTTACAGCATGTAGAGAGTGGGTGGAGCTTAGACACCCAGCAAGGAGAGAGCTCTCAGCTATGTTTTGGGGGTTAAATAAGAGCCTGTATTTATTTTTTGATCAGCACTCCCACTGTAATTTTTGCCTACCATGTATCATTTTATTGCTCCCTGTGACCTTAATATGGGCCAAGACAATTAATTGAGTCAACAGATAATAGCAGAGATATGTGTGTTGAAGCAATCTGGCTTAAAACAAAGCAGATATCGGACCATTTGGGTGTGAGGAGGTGTTCATTTCGACGCTGGGTTGCCAGATTTAACAAAGGTGGCAACCACGAGATTCCGTCTCAGAAAAAGCGCCCTGGTATGCCTACAAAGACTTGTAATCAAAGTTTGAATGTTCTCAAGCATCAATTAGAAGGTAATTGATGCTTGAGAACAGTCAAACTTCAATTAGAGGTCTTAGTCATACCAGGGCTCTTTTTCTGAGACAGAATCTCCTAGTTGCCACTTTCATTAAATCTGGCAACCGTGTCAAACTGAATGCCTCCTCACACCCAGCTGATTTGATATCTGCTTTTTTTAAGGCCAGATTGCTTCAATGCACATATCTTTACTATTATCTGTTGACTCAAATCACCGTCTTGGCCCATATTAAGGTCACAGAGGGCAATAAAGAGATACGTGATAGTCAAAAATTGCAGTGGGAGCGCTGACCAAAAAATATATACAGGCTCTTATTAAACCTAAAAACATGTGACTGAGAGCTCTCTCCTTGTTGAGTGTCTAAGCTCCTTTCTCTACAAGCTGTAAGCAGCCTAATGGACAGATAACATTTTTTCCCAACTTTTCCATTCCTTAAAAATTCGACAAGATTTTAGAGTGGCCTAATATCTTGTTGAGTACTGTAAAACTTGGAAAAAAAGGCATTTACTGAACTCTAGAATATGTAAGTTGGAAATTTCTAATCAGACCAAGAACAAGTTTTCTAATATAGAATGCAGTGCTGGGAATAATAAAAACATAATAAAATTATACTTACAACAGTGTCAAGAGGTAATGGCCTCCACTTGCTTTTGTTCTTTGTTGTCACATTAGTGACAGTTGCTTGTGGATCATCTTGACATTGCTCAAAAAGGACTGTACAAGCCAGTTCATCAAACAGTCTCACCCTCTTCCAGTGGAAGTCTATTGTACCTTCATCACCATTGTGTGTGACTTGAAAAGTAAAATTAATGAAAATAACTTTAGCAACATAAATTAATACCTGTTATTTGGATATAAAAAACATAACATCTTTCCTTATACCTTCATTGTTATCTGATCAAAAGACCAACCACCAACTAAAACCTTTTGTTGTGCTGTGTACAAGGCTATGACTTCCTGATTTCCATCACTCTTATACTCCTAAGCCAGTTCAAAATTGTTTGTGCTGTACACCGAACAGTTCTCATTAAGGCAGTCTCAGCTTAACAGTGGTATCGGTTAATGGTACTTGGCTAGTGATGTCGTTAACCAGATTTTTGGTGCTGGTAAGTGGTTTATCAGTGTCAGTAAGCAGTTTATCAGTGTTGATAACCAGTTAACAGTGCCCTTAAGTGGTTTATCTGCACTTAAGGTTTCGTAAACGCCATTTATAACCTAATCCGGGACCAACCAGCCCTAGGGGAACTTACTGACACCCCAACCAGGGTCATTTCCACCGCATGTGCCAGCCAACCACCCACGGCGAGTGACTGCCCACTCCACCTGGCTAACCCCCCATCCACCCAAATGATCAGCGCATTCATCTCCCATCTTTGTGAGTAGCCATGGATACATTAAACATAATCTCTTGGAATATTTTTTACTTCAAGCAGAACATTCCTCTCTTAAACATCTTGTGCAAAAACTTCAAAGGCATCATTGCATTGCAAGAAACGCTCTTCTGGCCACATGACCTTGTCATCTGCGATTCAATACATGAAGACTTCAGAACCTTCTTGAATTCAATGATGCAAGTTACAGATCAAATCATAGCCGGTCGCCCGAAAGAGGGCCTTTCTTTCCTGTGGCACAAATCGTTAGGCAATATGATAAAGGTGATGACCTACAGGAGTGACAGATTGCTGGCTTCAAGTGACAGTAGGGAACTCTAAAATCCTAATAATTAATGTTTATATGCCATGGGAAAAAAAACAATAATTTCGATCATTATCATATAATCCTAGGGGAGTTACACAGTATTATTTACGATTCTCCTGCTTATCATATTTGTATAATCAGGTACCTAATTCTCATCCCAAAAAAACAATTTTAAAATGAACTTACTCGCTTCTGTCAAAATCATGCTCTCCAAATTAGCAATGTAATGCTCCTCCTTCCCTCCTATTCATATGTACATAATAGAGCGGACGCAATTACAACATCATGGCTGGACCACTGCATCACATCTCCACAACTTCATGATTCTATTATGACCTGCAATATTCGCTACGATCTTGCAACAGGCTACGATCACATCCCATTACAGGAGTCATTCAGTACCCCATCCCTCCCTACCGTGAACCCCCTAACTGACCGCCCACCAGCGGTAAACTAGGATTTTAAAAACCAACAGAGAACCAGATACTTTTGGGCGACCATGGAAACCTGGTTGCTGTCAATAGTTCATCCGGCAGACACTTACTTTGTACTAACACAAATTGTAGAAAAGATCACCACAAGAGGGATCTGAATGAATTCTATTCGAACACAATTTCCGCTATGCTTGCTTTGGGCAGGGCTGCCTATAGATTTCGTCAAGGTAATTCTTGTAATATACCTGGATGGAATGGCTTGGTTAAAGATCTGTATACATACTCACGAGAAATGTTTTTACTGTGGAGGCAAAATGGTAGCCCGAGGGAAGGACACACTGCATTACTAATGAGACAGGCGAGAGCGCAGTTCAAACTTGCTCTTAAGCACTGCAGATCAAATGAAAAACAACTAAGAGCCGATGCAATGTCTAGAAACCTAGAATCTGGTGATTATCCTCCTCTTTGGAAAGATATCCAGTCCTTAAATCCCAAAATAAAAAGCTATCACAGAGAGTAGGAGAAGCAGTCAGAGACAAGGCTATCGCAAGTATGTGGGGCGATCACTTCAACAATATCCGGAATTGCATAAATGATCAGTAAGGAAGTTATCTACATCCCAAAGGGATGCAGATAACCTCCTTACTGACAACATTCAATTTCATTTTGCATACCGTATTATGCCAGGTAACATCAGCGATGCTAAAAACAGCCTACCTAATAATAAATCGCCAGGCTGTGATAGTCTTCCCGCAGAGGCTTTCAAATTCTGCCATCCAATAATTTACATTTTCCTAGCTACCCTATTCAATGCAGACTCCCTACTCTTAGTTCACTTGATACCATTAATCAAAAACAAGCTAAAGGATGCAGCTGACCCTGGCAACTACCAGCCGATTGCAATCACAACGATCGCATCGAAGATACATGAGTTGGTTCTTCTAGTGAGGCTTTTCCCCTTTCTACACACCACTGACAACCAGTTCGGGTTTAAAGCAAACCACTCAACCATCACCTGCATCTACATACTGAAAGAATTGCTGAACTACTACCTATCATCAGTCTCTCCTGTTTTCCTTTGTTTTGTGGATGTGAGAAAAGCATTTGGCAGAGTAAACTACCTGAAGCTGCATAAAAGAGGCACACCCCTATATCTAAGAGGCATTTTACATTGCTAGTTCTCCACACAGCAATTGTGTCAAATGGGGTAACGTATTATCGTACACCTTCAGCTCCCTAAATGGGCTTCGGCAAGGGGGCATTCACTCTCCATACTTATTTAATACGTACACAGATGCCTTGAATGTCAAACTGAACTCACTCCCAATCGGATGCACTGTCATTGAAACAACTATAAACAACCTCTGTTATGCTGATGATATGGTTCTGATTTCCCAAACAGTGCAAGGTCTCTAACGACTCATCGACAATTAATGCCAATATGCAGAGGAATTTGATATAATTTACAACGAAACCAAGACCAAGATCGCTTAAGCATATTGCAAAACTTCAAATTTTCCTCGGAAACCATTGGCAGCAATTTGTGCACGAATTTCCGTATTTGGGTCACATTACCACCAACGACCTAAAAGATACGGCAGATATGCATTTATGTTTAAAATATGTATGAAAATATATTACGCATAGGGTGTTTTTATTTTTGTACATAAATATGATACAAATTAAGGCAGCTTTTGTAACTACCCTCCACATTCTCAGAGGATGTTTTTTAATGTTCGTTCTTGTCCGCCACTGTTCTGAAAAATGCATGGCGTTTTTTTTTATTAATCATCCATCTTTTCCATAAATCCTTTAAAAAGTTATACATTACTTCACTTTATCCAATAATATTGTATGTATTCTCATATTATTAAATTATAAAATACTACGGCAAATCTAAGCCAGTATTCCGCAGAGCGGCCAATGTTTTGGTTTTCAATCAGCTGATGGCGAATACGAGTTTGTTTCGCCTTGTTTCACCATATTTAACGCAATTCTGAGCGAATTTTCTTGCTTCTAGTTAGCATAAACAAATATCTAGATACTTGACTTATATGAGACAAGGTTATTTTTCCTTATACGACGTGTTTTTAGGTGGAAATGTGAATTGAATATATCTCGTTGTGATTGTGAGTTCATTTTTTTTCGTTAACAGATTACGTTGGCAGCATGTTTATTGCGTAAAAAAAATTATGTGATTCCATTCACAATTTTCCTTTATATCATTGTAATACGAACTTTACATTATTTATCTTATATCGGCGTGAAACCAACATTAAAAGTGTTCTTTCAAGCACAGTAGTTTTGATTAAAATTATTTTATCTACGGTTGTGTTTGATGGCATACATTTACTGGAGTTTTATCCTTGTTGCCGATGCACAATAATAGTCATTAGCAAATTGAATAGTTTTCTCAGCTTCAGTTATAACTAGGCTTAAATTTAACACTATATATTTCCTGACTGATCTTTGATCTATATTGATCTTTGATCTATAGTGAATAAAGTTATTACATTAAGATATCTGGGTTCTATTCTACTCATTGTCATTTATAACAACTACGGTAATAGTGTACTATAGTGCGATGATTGAAATACAAGCCATACGGATGTTATCGAATTCGGTTGTACTTAGAAAAAAAAAAAGTAGTTTCTCGTTCGGTTGTTCATGGCTGTACACGTTTACGCAACAAGTATAACGTTAAAACCATACTCTCATAATTCTCTTTTGCTGTTTTTGAACTTATGTAACTAGAAGATGGGATAAAGTTAGGCTATTGTAATTTAGTCTCTCATAAAATTGGATTATCACAAGACGAATTATCGTAACTTGAACACTACAGCTACCTGTACACCATACTTATAAAACCTTATTATATCTTTACATACTCTAGACACCCAAAGGATTAAAGTTAGGCTTTTTTCACTTTACAGTATTTATAATACTATAATGTACTGCACAGTACTACTGTACAGTAAATTCTATACGTAGTACTATATACTGCATAAATATAATTTTACTTATTGCACCATTGCGGGATTACGGCGCCGTTTGACTGGTCAGGGCGCTGTTAACTGGTCTAGAATTTCGAAAGAAGGTGTGCAGCGGCCGTGGGCTTTAAAATCGCTTAGCGTCGAAAATCACTTAGCGTCGGTAGCCAGGAACGGAACCCCTGCCGCTAACTGAGGGCCGCCTGTACAAACCTTTTGGTCTTTATATAGAAAGACTTACTTCCTGTAGGGAGGAAGCTGAATAAGTCTCTGAACTGACTGGAGGTTCGCCACACCTAGGTCTTCCTGGTTGAAAGATCAAGGAGAGAAGACCTTACCTCTGACAAAATGAACGAAGTACATGCCCCCCCCCTCCCCCTTCCCCCCCCGAATAGTTAGAACCCCTATAAAAAATTTTAAAATGGCCTGTTTTGTTAGTTAAATCTCAAGAAAACACCACAACAAATTTTTATGCCTGGTTTTTTAATAGTTTTATCATAAAAACTGCATTTTATAAAAAAAAAATTAAAAAAAAATAAAAAGGATTTTGCAGATATTTCTCATAGAAAAATACTGTGAATAGGCACATTTCCTGTGAATAATTGGGAATATGTTCCAGTGAGAAATCCGTGAATGCGTGTCCACGAATCCGGAGAACACAAATAAATATATGGGGGCCCACTGTATAGGAACTGTCAGTTCGATTCTTAGACTTCTGGGACTTTCTTAAATAGATGGATATAAAAGCACCATTATTCGAGATGAAAGCATAGATAATATCATTACTTCTCGGAAGCAATAAGGCCATATAAAACCAATAGGTTCACATTGTCCCTCTCTCCTTGTTAGAAAGAGGGAAGGGTTTGCTTCTAATAAATCTGAAAATTATAGAAAGGAAGTGCCATTGTAGTAGTATAAACTCACCTGCAATGACGACCATTCCAGCTTGTGACAGCTCAATAACTTACCCTCTGCCAACAGGAGAGGTTCAAGTAGAACAAAAGAGGGATGGGGAGAGGACCAGTCACTCAACACACACACTGACTTGCAACCATGCACCTTAGGTGAGATGTTACCTGTGTCCTCTTAGAGGAGCTGGGTAAGCTACACAACTTGTTGAGCAGCTACCAAAGCCCCAAGGAAAAAGTGTCCATAAACCTGTTGGCAATCTCCTCAAGGTAGGAGGTGGTGTGGGTGATCTAGCATGAACACATCCCTTCCACCTTCAGATCCTGAGAAACCAACAAATTCTTTCTGAATGCGAGGGACAGACCAATGCCCATAACTTTATGAGCTCTCAAATGGAACATACTAGAAGTGGGGTACATCCGTTTGGCTATCTCATGAAGCCAGAATGAAATAGTGGAGAGAGACCCCTGTTCACAAAACCAACCACAGAGGACAGCCCATGTACCTTGGTAGATTGCAACATAGGATTGTTGCATCTCTGTCACTGCATGGCGAGAAAAGCCTCTCCTTTGCAAGAGATTCTGGATAGTCTCCAGCTGTGAAAATAAGCAACTCCACAGACTGGTGGAACTGTTCTATGTGCAGCTGACACAGGAGATTGTGCCAATGAGGAATCTCTCTCAGTGCCTTGACAAGATACCAGGGGGTATGTGGCCATTTGGGAGCCACCAGGGTCTACTACATTCCTCTTGCCTGGAATGTATCTGGCTGACAGCTCTACCAAATGGGATACTGCCCACTTGTGCACGAGCATTGTTAACTAGTGTAACAAAAGAGATACTAGTCCTTGTGTGTTGATGTATGCCATTACGGTGGTGCTGTCTGTTGCTCATCAACACCACCGAGTGTCCCATCACTCAATCCTGAAACTTTTGGAGAACCAGGAAAGGCACCTTGAGTTCCAGAATACAGGCGGTCCCCGGCTTACGACGGTTCCGGCTTACGACGTTCCGAGGTTACGACGCTTTTTCTTAAATATTCAATGGAAATTCCGTCCTGGGTTACGACGCTTGTTCCGAGGTTACGACGCTGACGCTTCCGACGCTCCGAGTTAACGACGCTTTTAAAAAACGCATGCTATGATAAAAATCCTTTATAGTTTAGCACAGTACATAATAAAAATATGTTTTTGGTTACATTACAACAAAAATTTTGAGGTTATGATGATTTTTGACACTTTTTTTTTTTCGTATTTTTTGAATTTTTTTACTGACGCCGCATATGCGGAACTAGTTTGCGGGCGAATGAATACACTAGCTTGGGATGCGCAGTTTAAAACAGTCCAAAAGCGCAAATATAATGAAAAATCATTGCTTGTTTCCAGTACATAATTAAAAAAACTAAGTTTCTGGTTAGATTACAACACAAATGCCAAGGTTACGACGTTTTGTTATGCTTTTTAACGATACCTCATATGCAGAACTAGTTTTTGAGCGGAGGTGCATAAATTAATTAACGCTATTAAACTGTATGGTAAATTGACCGAACAACGACCTCGGACGGTCGAGGACGCCAAGCGTAACAATACGAAAGGACGCCACTTCAATCGCGTGCCTGCCTGCATTCCACTAGGTTGTGTGCTGAGACGTTGCTGAAATTCCTTGCCATTTTCGCTAATTTACAATGGCTCCTAAACGCCAAAGTACTTCCTCCGATGATAGTTCATCCAAGAAGAGGAAGGTCATCACGATGGAGGTCAAATATGACGTGATAAAGCGTTCGGAGAAGGGAGAAACTAACACCGAAATAGGCCGTTCTTTAGGCTTGAGCAGGACCACGGTGGTAACCATTGTGAAGGATAAGGAACGTATTCTGAAGCACGTTAAGGATGCTGCACCGATGAAGTCAACGGTGATAAACGAGAAGCAACGTAGCCAGAGCATTGTTGAAATGGAGAAATTGCTCATGATCTGACTGGAGGACCAGAACCAGCGACGTGTTCCGGTGAGCTTAAGTGTGATCCAGGAGAAGGCTAGAGCGCTGCATGAGGCAGTAGTGAAAAAGTTTGGCGAAGGCAGTGCTGGTGGTGAATTTTCCGCGAGTAGAGGTTGGTTTAACCGTTTTAAGGCTCGTGCAAATTTGCATAATGTGAAGCTGCAAGGTGAAGCTGCTAGTGCTGATAGCGAAGCAGCAGAAAGTTTTCCAGGTGGTTTGGCTGAGATAATTAAGGATGGTGGTTACACGGCTGACCAAGTCTTTAATGTGGATGAGACTGGATTATTTTGGAAAAGAATGCCAAATCGAACGTACCTTTCCAAGGAGGAGAAGTCAGCACCTGGCCATAAAGCTGGAAAGGAGCGACTGACTTTGCTGTTTGGGCCAATGCAAGTGGTGATTTGAAACTGAAGCCCTTGCTGGTGTATTTGGCCGAGAATCCCAGGGCTTTCAAGGGCATTTTCAAGAGTCAACTCCCTGTGATTTGGAAATCTAACAAGAAGGCGTGGGTTACCTTAATGGTCTTCGAAGATTGGTTCAATGACCATTTCGTGCCAGCAGTGGAGCGGTATTTGACTTCGAAGGGTCTGCCTTTTAAGGCCCTCTTAGTCCTGGACAATGCCCCTGGTCACCCTTCAAATTTGAGCGACATGCATCCTAATGTGAAGGTGGTGTACCTCCCACCCAATACCACATCGCTGATACAGCCAATGGACCAGGGAGTAATAGCAAATTTCAAGGCTTACTACCTTAGAAGGACCATACGTGTTGCTTTGAGGGCCATAGAAGCTAACAAGGAGTTGACACTGAAGCAATTCTGGAAGGGCTACAACATTGCAGATGCAGTGAAGAACATTGCAAGTGCTTGGGACGAGGTGAAGACGACCACTTTAAATGGGGCCTGGAGGAAACTGTGTCCACAGTTTGTGCACAGTTTTGAAGGCTTTGACCAGGCAGAAAGAGTCGAGACTGTGACGAGGAAGATCGTAGGGCTAAGCAAGAGGCTGCAACTAGATCTTGAACCTGATGATGTAACAGAGCTGCTGGCTCATTCCCATGGAGAGGAATTGTCTGCAGAGGACTTACTAGAACTTGAACAACAAATGATTGAGGAAGAGGAGGCGGCACCAGAGCCAAAACCCAGGTCATTAACTGTGAAAGCTTGTCAGAGGGTTTTACTCATCTGGAGAGAGCCTTGGCTTCTTTTGAGGCAGAAGACCCTAACGTTTCTAGGTTTGACAAAATCAAGAGAGGAATCATGGATTTGGTGACTTTCTACAAGGAGACCCTGAAGGAGAAGCAGACGAAGAGAAGTGTGCAGTCCAGGCTTGACACTTTCTTTCACAAGTCTCCAGTACCACCACCTCCCACTCCTAGTCCTGGTAAGGAATTCTGAACTGTTTTACTAATTTATGTGTTTACATAGTGTACATATTAAAATGTGTTAATTTTTTAATGTAACAACTACTAAATGTAAGAGTAAATTGTAACTTCATTAGTTTTCATCATTTGTAATTTTATTGCAGAAGTGGTGACAGTTCCAGATCCCCCTGTACTACCTGTGACAGTTCCAGATCTCCCTGTACTACCTGTGACAGTTCCAGATCTCCCTGTACTACCTGTGACAGTTCCAGATCCCCCTGTACCTGGACCCTCTGTATCAGCCCGCCCACCTGCACGTGTACAATCAGGTAAGCAATTTCATTTTTCTCATTTTCATGTTGGAAATTGTTTACACCCTACATACATACGTACACTAACTTACATAGTGGTACAATGTGTTTGATGTTGCATAATCTTATTATTATTTTTTTTTCCATTTCAGACCCCTTTGATAGTGACAGTGACCCAGATGACCCTGAGCCTTTCCATGGTTTTGATGCCTCGCCCTATACATCAGGTAAGGAATCCTTAACAAATTTGTATAAAATGTTTTATAAATTGCTAATAGAAATTTTATTAAAAGTGTACATATGCTACAATTACATCCACCTTATAATATGTACCCTATCATTCTTTCCAGATGTAGATGTTCCCTCATCAGTTGATACAAGTATCACCTCCCCAGAGCCCAAATCAGTTGATACGAGTAGTATCACCTCTCCCATTCCTTCAGGTAAAAGAATTCTTCATTTTTTATATTGAACATACGTATTACACACTACATATGTCAAACAGTAATAACATGTGCAGTAGTTACAGTAGTAGTAACTATCATTTTATATATTTTTATCATTCCAGACTCCCAAGCACCTGCCCATCCCACTCCATAGCCCAGCCACCCACTCTCATGTACCATATGACCATCCCAGTAAGCAAGCCAACCACTAGAATTTGGTAAGGACAGTTTTTTTTATTAATGTTTTAATATTACATATGTAATAACCATGTTATGTATGTAACATACATACTATAATCATATGTACTATTACATTATCATTCCAGACTGGCATGCACCTGTGACTTACATAAACCAGACCTCTACATAGCCTACATGTCTTCATTTTGCTGGAGGTAAGGAATTCTCAGTTGTGTTTAATGTTTGCATACGTACAATAAATTTTGTACACCTAAGTGGTTACATACTGTCCTTTAATATTAATTCTTCATTCCAGACTGCCCATCATCCTAGCCTGTTATCTGTGATAAAGCACACTGAAGTTAGGTTTGGAATGCATCCTTATCATGAATGCTCTACACCTCCACCTCCATCTCCCACAACCTAGGTAACAGCTTTGAGGACTCACTAAAAGTTGGTAAGTTATGTAAGGAATTTCTAAATTAAGTTTTATACTACATGTTATATGTATATTAAACCACTGTATGGTGCATATTACTGTAATTGGTAACTTACTATGCATAGAGTACTTACTAACATACTAATTATTTTTTGTACATTCCAGAATCCCCTGAATGATGTAGGCTATGGGGCCACATAAGACTTTGTCCATCCAGGGTTACGATGAATGTCAAATATAAACTAAAGGTAAGGAATTAATTAACATACATTAACTCTTTTAGTAGTACACTCTTGATATATCTACAGTAATTAACATATTGCATTCACAACTTTCTGTAGTGTATATTTTGTACACTAATTTTGTTACTTTTTCCTTCCAGAACCAACATTTTTCACACAACTCCAGGTTGTTACTACAAGTGTCATCAAGGGATAACTACTACAAGTAGAAGCACCATTTTTGGATGGAAAAAACCCTTCAGGAAAGTATATGTATCACATGTAACATGTAGTGTAACAAAGTATGAACAGTAAGGTTTTTACATACAGTAGTACATATTACATACGTACATAACTTTTTTTTACAGGAATTTCCAACCAAGTTTGATTATGTACATATGTAGTACATGTTATAAACCACTGTACGTATGGTTACTGTATGTAACTTACTAAACATACATAACATGACTTAACTTTGATACTTTTTTGGTACATTCCAGAAAACCAGGACCCCCTCCATGATGCAGGCTATGGGGCCACATAAAACTTTGTCCAGGGTTACTACATAACATAGCACGACAACTGTAAACTATGTACTACTGTACTAAAGGTAAGGAATTATACATAGTACATATAGTAAACATACATTAAGTGACCAAGATCTCTCACATGGGATAAGTGATCAAGGTCCCTCATGGAATTACATACATACTGTACACTCCCTGCTGAACAGGGGGTGTAGACCAATCATTTACAATATTAAACCACTGTATGGTGCATATTACTGTATGTAACTTACTATGCATAGAGTACTTACTGACAAAATTATCTTTTGTACATTCCAGAACCCCCTGAATGATGTAGGCTATGGGGCCACATAAGACTTTGTCCATCCAGGGTTACGATGAATGTCAAATATAAACTAAAGGTAAGGAATTAATTAACATACATTAACTAAGTTTATACATGTTATATATGTGATATTAATCCACTGTATGGTGCATATTACTGTATGTAACTTACTATGCATAGAGTACTTAACTGACATACTAATTATTTTTTGTACTTCCAGAACCCCTGAATGATTGTAGGCTATGGGGCCACATAAGACTTTGTCCATCCAGGGTTACGATGAATGTCAAATATAAACTAAAGGTAAGGAATTAATTAACATACATTAACTAAGTTTTATACATGTTATATATGTGATATTAAACCACTGTATGGTGCATATTACTGTATGTAACTTACTATGCATAGAGTACTTACTGACATACTAATTATTTTTTGTACATTCCAGAACCCCCTGAATGATGTAGGCTATGGGGCCACATAAGACTTTGTCCATCCAGGGTTACATAGCAGGACAACTTTAAACTAAAAGTAAGGAATTAATTCACATACATTAACTTTTTTACTCTTGATATAACTCAAAGTAAGGAATTATAAACTAAAAGTAAGGAATTAATTAACATACATTAACTCTTTTACTCTTGATATCTATAATTTACATATTGTATTCAGGACTTTGTGTAGTATTTTGTACTAATTGTGTATACTTTTACCTTTTTTCCAGAGCTACCAGACTGGGATTTTAGTGTACTCCAGGATCTAACAAAGTGTGCAATGCATGTGTATACGTATAGTGACAGTGTTTAGTGTATACCCTAAGGATTAAGTGTAGTGTACATTGTGCTTTTTAGTGTCACAAGAGTTTAATAAAGAATTATACCTTCAAGAACCATCCTTTGCCATTGGAATAACCACACTACACATCATGCAATCTACTTGCATGTCACACAGGTAAGGTCTCTAACTTTTTCTTAGTTTAAGGCATATTTCCAAGTGTCGTTCCGGCTTACGACGATTTTCGGCTTACGACGCGCCTCAAGAACGGAACCCCCGTCGTAACCCGGGGACTGCCTGTATTGATGTGAAGGTGCTTGTCTTCTCAGTTCCACACACCTGAGATCATCAACTCCTCCAGGTGCGTGCCACATCCCTCGGTTGAAGCATCTGAGAATGAAGGCAGTCCCTGGTTACTGCTGGACTTGGTTAATAGTGATCCGGTTTTAGGGCACTTATCTAGCACCATAAAATCGGTGATTTATGGCACCATACGGTGCCTAATTCCAGTTATTGGCATCATAAGGTGCCAACAATAGAGTTGTGGTGCCATAACATACCTAAAGGAGTGCCATTTACTGGATATCGGTGCCAAAGTGCCATAAATCACCAAGTTTCAATTAATGGTGGTTTTCACTTAGCACCCTGCTGAGAACGGAATCCCTCCCGATACCGGGGACTGCATTTAGAAGCATCTTGGGAACGTGAGTGTGTAGGGACACTCCTATTACAAGGTTCCTGTTATCCAGCCACCAGGTAAGTCCTGTAACACCTCCTGCGAGAAGGGGATAGGAAAAGATGGTAGATCCCATGCTGGAGACTAGAACTCCATTCTCCACTGGAGACTGAAGAAACCAGCTTCTGCCAAGATGACAGGCGACCGAGAACGACTTGCCACTGCCGTGCTGGCTATTCCTGCCAAGACAGGAACTTCTGCAGTTTCCCTGAACCTACTAATACATGAGTCCGGGGGGTAGACTCTTCCTGTATCCGTGTCTATCAGCATGCCCAGGTACTTTATCCTCTGCTTGGGTACGTGATCAGACTTCTTGAGGTTTACTATGACCCCTAGATCATAGCAAAACTTGAGAAGACGATCCCTGTCTTGAAGGAACTGCAGACAAGATTTCACCAAACCTAACCAATCGTCGAGTTACCTCACCAGACATATCCCATGTGAATAGGCCCAAGCTGAGACAAGGGTGAGTTCTCATGTGAACACCTGGGGAACGGTACAGAGCCCAAAGCAAAGTACTACCCTGAATTGGAATACCTTCTTCCTGAGGACAAAGCAAAGGTATTTGAGAGAGGACTGATGAATGGGTATCTAGAAATACACATCCTTCCAGTCCACCATAAGCATGAAGTCATTCTTCCTGATGGAAACAAGCACAGACCGTGCCATTTCTATCTTGAACTGAGTGCCGAATGAATCGGTTCAAAGGAGAGAGATTGATGCCTAGCTTACCCCCACCCCTTCCAAAATTCTTTCTTGACCAGAAAGATTCGACTGTACACGCCTGGGGACCAATCTGTCATGACTTCTACAGCACGTTGTCTCAGCAATGCTGCAATCTCCCCCCAGAGGGTGAGATCTTCTAATGAGCCAAGTATGTAAGACTGGAATCGAACCAGAGTCAGTGAGGGAAGGACGAGACTCGAAGGGCAGAAGATATCACTCCCGAAGACCATCCACTACCCAGGTCTTGGCTCCGTGTCACTGCCAAGTTGCCCAGTGGTTGAACAGGCATCCCCCCCTCCCCCCCCCCCCCCCAACAAGTGGCAGCAGCTTACGGAGGGGATCGCCGACCCTAGCATTTTCCTCCCTTCTTCTTTCCCTTGGGTCTTTTCCCCCTGGGGTGAAAGGGGAAAAGGATGTGATTGTGCACCTTTCTTGGCAGGAACAGGAGAGGACTCGGTTGTTTCTCAAATGATCTTCAAAGCCGAAGAACTGCTAACCCATGGAACTATAAACATGGAATGGACATGCGCGTGCAAATGTACTGACACTGATTGTCACTACGAGGCGCCATAGGAAAAGGTGGAGATGATGCTGAATTAAGCTATTAAAGCATAGTCTTGCAAACGCTTTTTTCCCCTCTGCTGTCCTCAATTTTCCACTGATTTTAATACATATAAGCTCATTAGAAAGCTCTTGAAAATCCCTCCCTTTTTAATGCATATAATTAAGCATGTAGAAAATATGGTGCTACAGTGTTTTAAGTAAAGATATCCAGATATGCATTTTACCTGGGTTCACTTTTTACTCTACCATTCCAAATTTTTAAATATTAATTTTAATGAATTTGTCATTGGTTAAAAGCTCTTGAAAAGCACTTTCCAATAAACCCAATGAAGCACGTATCATATAAGTCTCATACAATAGAAATAATCATGCATGTCATGTGCTGATTTCATGTCTTTGCCAAGGGGTTGTGTAATAAATTTCACCACTAAAGCCTGTTGAATCCCTTATGTTTAACATCCTTCTAAGTATTGTTGAACCCCTTATAATTGTTGTTTATTGTGTGAAAATATTATGTGATTCCATTCACTATTTTAATTTCATTTCATTGTAGTATGAACTTTACCGTTAAGTTACTTATCTTTTATCGGCATGACAACAACAGTAAAATGTGTTCTTTCAAGACCTGAAGTTTTTATTACAATGATTTTCTCTCAATTTTATCTACGGTTGTGTTTGATGGCATAAGTTTACTGGATTATATCCTTGTTGCCAATGCACGATAATAGTCATTAGTAGCTCAAAAAGTGAGCTGCATGTGTGGAGAGGCGGGAGCTGGGAAAAACTGTTGTACGTTCAGCTGGACACCACTCTTTCTTGCTCACGTCGCTTCCCAGTCGTTTTAGTTATGGGTGGCCGTAAAGTCGATCAGTCGTAACTTGCATAGGTTGTAAGTCGACAACTAGTTGTACTGTGAGGGACCACAGGTCCAGCCATGAGAATGCCTGGAAGGTTGCCATAGCATTAGCTTCCAGGGTTGCTGCTTCCTGTTGTGTAAAGACTACATCCTCCACTCCAAGATGCTGCAGTGAGAGACCCAGAGCTGGGCGAACCAAGTCTGGGTCAACCTGTTTCGTCAGTAGTGGCTCTGTCGAGGGCACGTAACATTTCTTTTAGCAAGGCAAAGGTGGGGGAGGTAGCTTGGCTGAGTGGTTTGATTGAAGGGAACTCTCTTCCCAATAGATGAGAGTTAACCTGATCTAATACCCCCTACGCAACCGAGGACAACGGCAAGCCTACAGAGACTTTGGGTTCCTTTTTGGGTCCCCAGAAGCCTTCAAGGGTAGGACAATCAACAGATGTTGCCGTAAATCAACACTTCAATCTCAGCAAAGGTCCTCTGTATCTCGAGAGAATCTGCAACCCTGGGAAGAAGACCCTCAGGTCCTTCCAGTCAGCAGTCCTCCTTTGATACTCTTATTGCATGTAGGAGAAGCTCACCAGAACCCCCAGCTCCCAGCTCAGCCAATTGGGCATACAAAGTCCATGCAGTAGGGCTGCTACTGGATAGCAAGTCCAAATCACAGGTCCTTCTGTCTGACTTGTGCTTCCTGGAATACCCCCAGAAAGTCAGGGGGACAGGAGAAGGAGAACGAGTGCCCTTACCTGTCCCGTCAGAACCCGCGGTGCCGACAGGCGAGGCAGGGCAAAAGCGATCACCAACCTACAGTGGCAATGGCTTCACAGGCCTAGAAGAGTTCCTTCTATTGAGCGAACGTGAAGAGGGGCTGTCCAGAGGAGAGTGATGGAGCGTGCAAGACTATGAGATGGCTCTCGAGAGGCGAGCGGACTGTTTGTGCGAACACAAGCGAGGACTGGGCCGGAGAAAGCGATCATGTACTTTCGGGCAAGCGTCTGTGCCAGCCACGTGATATACTTCAGTTGTCTTCAAGACTGAAGTTTCCTGGCGGAAAGACAATTGCAAGGTGGACCTCCTTGACATCACTCCAAGTAAGCGGACCCTCGAGTCTACAACACCTTCATGGGACCCGATGAGCATACTCGAGCAAGTAGCACAAGGTGGAGGGGAAGCTTGCCTAGACTCCATCCTCTCTCACATGCCTGAACCAGAACGTGGGTTTGTTGACTGATTACGCTCTCCTTGGAGGTACGCGTACTTGAGCCTTCCACGGTACGTGAAAGTTCTGCGGATGACCTCTCTGCTAGAAAATCCAGAGGGATTCAAGCAAAGGTAGGCACAGCACTATGTTTTGAGGCAGAGCCTCGAGCCTAAGTGCTGGGTGCTTGGCTCTCCTCAGAGGACCGAGCACCATTGGCTCTCGAGGACCAGGGAGAGCCAATGAGAGATCCTCGTGTCAACTAAGAGAAAGGGACACCCTTCCAAGTCCTGGTGTGGGACTTCTTCCAGGAGGGAGAAGAAACTGATTACAGTGGTCCGCAGGGGATGCGTACCAGAACCCCCCGTGAATAGTTAGAACCCGCGAATAGTTGGAGCCCCTATAAAAATGCTAAAAACAGCCTATTATGTTTGTTAAAACTCAAGAAAAAACCACTAAAATTTTATATACTTGGTTTTTTTTAATAGTTTTATCACAAAAAGTGCATTTTATGATGAAATTGATAAAAAAAAACCAGGAATTCGTGGATATTTCTCAGAAAAATACCGCGAATGTGCGAATTTTCCGCTGATAATGCGGGGAAACATTCCTGAGAGAAATGTGTGAATATGTGAGTCCTAGAATCCGGAGAACACAAATACGGGGGGTCCACTGTATATATCAGTTTAGTCAGTGTTATTTTATTTTTATTTGGTTGGAACCAAGCTTGATTATAAGTCAGATGGTACTTGAATGAAGATTCACATTTAACCTAATGAACTTTTGTTTCTAGGCCTATTTCATAGTTTAAACCTAACTCCGATATAATATGCAATGGTACCTAGCAAAACTGAGACTGACATAGAAGGCCTAGACTAGTTTAACTTACTAGCACTACGCACCATGCACTATAGGACAAAATCATGTTTTTGAACAAAATTTTAATGACTGCATGATACACAAGATCAGATGAAACACGATTATACGTACTTGTAAATTACGCTTTTTTGTATGCTGTATATTTTGGAGTTTCGCAGAATGTTTTCATTGGAAATAAACAGTGTTTGTGTATTTACCAAGCAAGCTTCTGTTCCAAAATCAGAAAAATTCAAAAAATGAATGTGCCCTTGTATGGCTCAAGAACTAATGGTGGCTGAATCAGAAACATTCTGGATTATCAGAATTCCTGAACCACAGTGCCAGATTTAAAAGGTTGGACTATACTGACAAAGGCCAGCATGGTAGTACAATAGCATTTCCAGCCAGCAAATGAGGTATATGAATAATATTGGAATTTTGGAGAACTATGCACATAACAATAAAAATGGGATATATACTGAAATTAATACCAAATTTGGATGACAAAAAACAAAAATATGAAAATGAGAGTGCAAAATTAACACATTTTTGGGCGTAAAGACAGAAAGTTGTTGGCTCCTTGCCAAACACAGGGAATGATTTAACCACCACTTTCAGCAACAGAGGCACTTCCAAAAGGGATCCCATACCAAGTGAGGGTTTTTCATTTGTGTACTATTGTGACCTGCTTACAGCAAGAATGAGTTAAACAAATACTAAACAACCACATGGAGCATATTTTTGTTGGAAAATTGGTCGGTTTTACAAATGCTTGCCACTCTTTGTATTTCATTTCAAGTATAAAATATAACTCTTAGGTTTTAGTGATATTTCCATGACTATAAAGTTAATGTACACATCATAGTTTACATATACAGTACAGACCACTCCTAAATTCATCAGTGAACTGAATGAATATCAACATCTGAAATTATACTAACTAACCTACTGTTTGTTCCTAATTAGCACTTAACAATAACACTTTAACAAAAATATGCAAAAAAGTCAAAGCAAGTACTAATCCTCATGTCAGTAGTGAACTGAAAAATACTAACTTGACAATAACATATCTTTCACAGCTGGTCAGCACTTACCAGCACCAATTTAACAAGAAAATTCCTTTGCTGAGTACCCTTACAATGGGAAGGAAAACCCTCCAAGTGGATATTCTCCTACTATAAAATGACAAATTTTCCAAGACAATTTGTATTTTTCACAGCTACAAACCTGATGTCTTAACAATAGGATAATTTCTAGCACCTAGCTGGATCCAGTTAAAAAAAACAGATGAAAGCAAGGAAGCTTGTGATATCTGGCAACGCATGCGTAGATCAAGTGAAGAATGGTCAAAGACCATTCACCTATGCCAATGGGTCAGTCTTTGCCAACTCAGGATGTCTTAACAAACAGAGGGGTAGCTAGAGGTGGGCAGTATAATGTTAAGACCTCAAGTTTGTAGCTATGAAAAATACAAATTGTTTTAGAAAATTTGTCATTTGTTCATACGCAAACAAACCTTCGGTCTTAACAATAGGATAGACTCAAACTTGGAGGGAGGTACAAGACATCCTATATGGGATGGGGGCCTAATCACCAGTCCAACTTCCAGAAGAAATGACTTCTGGAGAGGGACTGAAGCCCGTTGAGAAGCTAGATAAATTGATATCTAACCACTCAGACCCTGAGTGACATACAGTAGTGCCTCAGGTTACGAAATTAATCCGTTCCAAAGTGGCCTTCATAACCTGATTTTTTTGTATCTAGAACTATGTTTTACATGTAAATATGGTATTTTTATAATAAAATAAGGTTTCACACATACTTACCGAACAATTACATGATTAAAGCCCTCCCTCCTCCCCACAGATGGACGGGGTGGCTCAACGAATTGTCAAGCAAAGCTCAGTAGTACCGGGGATCCCTGAAAGTGGGCGGGGTCGTATCACCAACACGTTAGCATCACCGTTAGCGCCGAGAAATTTGGGATTTCAACTGCCGTAAGGTAAAAAGCGTATAGCTATGTAATTGTTCGGTAAGTATGTGTGAAACCTTATTTTATTATAAAAATACCATTTTCACACATGAAACTTACCGAACAATTACATAGCTGAATCCACATTACCCGGCTGGTGGGTATATGGACTTTTAATGCAAATAAGAAAAAACTCACATTGCAAGAATGTTGTAGTACCTTACCTCGTGAGAGAGCAGCTGCAGGAGAATACTGCCTCTGGTCGGCGCTCTCATCACTTGTAGGGAACGTGGCAGTAGTGGCCAGGATCGTTCCTACTACTAGTGGGTATTCTGCAACCGTGGAGGTTCACCGATGGTTGATCAGAATGAAATAATATTCGCCCTTGCCCTGGGCAATGACCAGATTAAAATGACAATTAAAGACCATCACCTACACATAACCATAAAAAAATAAACCAAACCCTACCATAAAAACTGGAGGGTACTCCTGGTACCGTGTACCCCCAGGCTTCCCCAAAACTCAACCACCTTCTAATCAAGACGAAGAGATAGTCAAAAGGAAGGGGAATTGGACCAAATCCCCCTATGCTTCCTTTCCCAACACCATGCCCATCACCGACAAAGGTCCTAAACGACAACAATTATCAAACGTTGCTTCTACATCCTTCGGGTAATGGAGAGCAAAAACCAATCTCGACCTCCAGAACGTAGCTTGCAAAATAGATGCTAGCGACGTATTATGTCTAAAAGCCATGGAAGTCGCTACTGCCCTAACCTCGTGGGCTTTAACTTTACACACCTGTAGAGTCTGATCTCTTACTGACGTGTGTGCTTCCTGAATCAGGCTCCTTAAAGAGAACGAAATTGCGTTCTTAGACATAGGACAGCTCGGATCTTTAACCGAACACCACAATCGGTTCAAACTTCCTCTCAAAGCCTCTGTTTTATGAATATAAAATTTCAGTGCTCTCACCGGACACAAAGAACAATCTTCGTCCTCTTCTCCTACTAATCCTGACAAGCTTCGAATGGAGAAGAAACGAGGCCATGGTCTCGAAGGATCTTCATTCTTCGCTAAAAAATCCTGAGTATAGGCACACACAGCTTCGTCTTGTGTGAATCCTATCTCTTTACTCATTGCTTGCAGCTCGCTGATTCTACCAGCTGAAGCTAAGGCGACTAAGAATAACGTCTTCTTAGTAAGATCCTTCAAAGAAGCCGAATTAAGAGGTTCAAAATTTGCTTTAGAGAGCCAGGATAATACTACGTCTAAATTCCAGTCCACTAAACCTGGTCTCCTTGTCCTAGAGGACTCAAAAGATTTAATCAAGTCGCTGATGTCCGAGTTATTATATATATTTAAGTTTCTATGTTTAAAAACTGACGCCAACATGGATCTGTATCCTTTTATTGTCGAAGTTGATAACTTCCTAACGTCTCTCAGATATATTAGGAAGTTTGCTATCTCTTGTATAGTTTTTTAGAAATTGTGTGACTTTCTCTGCACCAATTTCTAAAAACTCCCAATTTTGACTGATAAGAGTTTGGCCGAAGAGACTCTTCTACAGTTAGCAATAGCCTCTCCTGCTCTTCTTGAAAAACCTTTCGCTCTGACCAGGTCCCGGACAGTCTGAATCCTGTCAGAGCGAGATACGACAACCCTTGGTGATTTCTGTCGAAATGGGGCTGTTTGAGTAGCAATGGAATTTGTGGCAGAAGCCTGGGGAAGTCTACTAACATCCTCAGGAGATCCGGGAACCACTCCTTTCTGGGCCAAAAAGGAGCTATTAGAGTCATCGTAACATTCTGGTGACTCTGGAACTTGTTTAATGCCTCTCTGATCATCACAAATGGTGGAAATGCGTAAACATTCAGACCTGACCAGTCGAGAAGCATTGCATCCGTTTTCCAGGCTAACGGGTCCGGAACCGGAAAACAGAAAAGAGGAAGCCTGTTGTTCCTGGACGTTGCAAAGAGGTCTATCATTGGTTGTCCCCACAACCGCCATAGATCCTGACAAACTCTGATATCCAATGTCCACTCCGTCGGAAGAACCTGATGCGCACGACTGAGTTCGTCTGCTAAAACGTTGAGCTTCCCTTGCACATACCTGGGGAAGAGAGTCACTTTGTGCGAATTCGCCCACAGATGAAGATGCTCCGTCATTCTGTACAGGGAGAACGAATGTGTCCCTCCCTGTTTCCTTATGTATGACAGCGCTGTGGTGTTGTCCAGGAACACCGAAACTTTCTTCCCTTCGACTAGAGGGGTGAAACTTTGAAGCCCAAGAAAAATTGCTTTCAGCTCCTTTATGTTGATATGAAGACCTCTCTCCTGTTCCGTCCAGATGCCTGATGTCTTCTCTTTCCCCAACAGGGCTCCCCATCCTGAGTCCGATGCGTCGGCATAAAATTCTAGCTCTGGGTTCGCTCTTTCGAGGGACAAACCCTCCTGAGCTCTTTCCTCCGAAAACCACCAACGAAGATCTTCCTTGATTTCCTCGGAGATCGGAATAACAGTCGAATCCGGTTGAATTTTACGGTCCCAACTGGCCTTTAGGTAGAATTGTAGCGTCCTCATGTGAAGACAACCAAGTGTAATAAAGGTCTCCACCAAAACGAGAGTCCCTAACAGGCTCATCCACTCCAGAGCCGTGCAGGACGAGCGGTTTAACAGCTTCTGTACCGCCACAAGGAGGGAGACTATTCTCCTGGGGAGAGAAAAACCCGAAAAGCTTGTGAGTCCAGAATCATCCCCAAATATGGAATCCTCTGACTCGGTACTAACTGTGACTTCTCTAAATTCATTACTAATCCCAGTTGCTGTGTTAATATTAGTGTCAGATTTAAATCCCTCACACACTGGAGACTGAAGTCGGACCTTAGAAGCCAGTCGTCCAGATAAAAAGCAATACTGATTCCCATCAAATGTAACCATCGACTTACCAGGGCCAGGACTCGAGTAAATACTTGTGGGGCTGTCGAAAGTCCGAAACAGAGCGCTCTGAACTGATAAACTCTGTCGTTGAAAACGAACCGTAGATATTTCCTGGAGCTCCGATGAATAGGTACATGGAAATATGCATCTTTCATGTCCAGCGATACCATCTAGTCTCCTGGTCGAAGAGCTGACATGACCGACCAGTTGGTTTCCATACGAAACTTCGTCTTCAGAACAAAGATATTGAGTGCACTCACATCCAGGACAGGTCTCCAGCCCCCCGATGACTTGGGGACTACAAACAGCCTGTTGTAAAAGCCCGGTGAGATGTCTTCCACTATTTCTATGGCCTTCATGGAAATCAGGGCTTCTACTTCCTTGGCAAGAGCCAAAGCTCTTTCTGATCCCTGCGAGTATGCTGTCAAGGCGATGGGAATACTCGACAGCGGTGGATCTTGCACAAACAGGATCACATAACCTTCTCTTAATACTGTGATCACCCACTGTTCTGCCCCTCTTCGACTCCATTCCCGCCAAAACAGGCGGAGTCTTGCTCCTACAGGTGTGTGAGGGTAAAATTCCCTACTTCTCCGACTGTCTCAAGGTTGGTTTCTTACTGGCTGTGGCTTGTGGACGCAAATTAGTCCTTGGTCTGGGTTGCCATCTAGTCTTTCCCCCCCCGAAAAGAGTGCTTCTGAAGAGGTGACCCTTTAGCTCCTGTAGGTGGTGTCTCCCTGGGGTGTCGCGTCGACGAACAAGTCAGTAAGTCATTGGTAGACTTTTTCTCCAGATCGGCGAGAACTTGCTGAATAACCTGTTCAGGGAATAAATGCGACTTACATAAAGGCGCAAACATAAGAGCAGACTTCTGGTTAGAAGTGACTCCCTTGGAGGTGAAAGAGCACCAAAGTTCTCTCTTTTTAAGGACGCCCAGAGTAAAAAGAGATGCAAGTTCCCCTGAGCCATCCCTGACTGCCTTGTCGGCACACGATAATACATCAAGCCAGTCTGTCGCCAAGCTATCCTCCAGAGATTGACAATCCTCTATTTTCTTTGCTAATGCAGCAATAGTCCAATCTAAGAAGCTGAAAACTACTATTACCTTAAATAGGTTCTTAACCCTTAAACGCCGAAGCGGTAAAAATCAAAACGTCTCCCGAATGCTGGAGCCGGTTTTGAGTGAGCGCAGAAGCAGAAAAAATAATTTTATTCAAAAAATCACAGCGCACTTAGTTTTGAAGATTAAGAGTTCATTTTTGGCTCCTTTTTTTGTCGTTGCCTGAATTTTAGTATGCAACCATCAGAAATGAAAAATATCATTATCATATGTAAATAATGCGATATATGGTAGCAAAAAAAAAAAATTCATACATAATTGTATTAAAATCACGCTGTGCAAAAAACGGTAAAAGCTAAGGAGTTTATTTTTTTTTTTTGTACTCACTAAATTGCAATCATTTTGATATATAATACATTGTAAAACGATAAAAGCAACACAGAAAATATTATCACAAAATAACGCTTGGACGTAAACAAATATTTTTTTCAAAAATTCACCATAAATCTAAATATTGTCTTAAGAGACTTCCAATTTCTTTCAAAATGAAGACAAATGATTGAATATTACTATACTGTAAGAGTATTAGCTTACAAATGCAGTTTTCGACCATATCTGACGAGTTAAAGTTGACCGAATGTCAAATTTTTTTATATATATTTTTATATGCAATTATTTCGGAAATAAGAAAAGCTACAACCTTCAAATATTTTTTGTTTTATTCTACATGAAATTGCACACATTTTCATATATAAAACTCTATGAAATGCCTAATATGAAATGGAGCAAATATTCCGAGAATGGGACGTTCGCATTTCGGAGATTTGTGGCGGAGAATCCGCGCGCGGAGGGAAGGAAAGTTTTTTTTTTAAATTCACTATAAATCTAAATATTGTGCTAGAAACTTCGAATTTATTTCAAGATGAAGATAAATGACTGAATATTACTGGACTGTAAGAGTTTTAGCTTACAATTGCGTTTTTCAACCCTTTCGGTGGAGTCAAAGTTGACCGAACGTGGTTTTTTTCTATTTATCGTGATTTATATGCAAATATTTCAAAAATGAGAAAAGCTACAACCTTCAATTATTTTTTTTGTATTCTACATGAAATTGCGCACATTTTCATATATAAAACTTTATGTAGTAAAGAAAATGTTATTTTTTTCATAAATTCACCATAAATCGAAATATTGTGCTAGAGACTTCCAATTTGTTGCAAAATGAAGGTAAATGCTTGAATATTACTAGAATATAAGCGTTGTGGCTTACAATTGCGTTTTTCGACCATTTCGGTAGAGTCAAAGTTGACCGAAGGTTGAAAATTTGTCACATCATTTTTTTTATGAAAATATTTCAAAATTGATAAAAGCTACAACCATGGGTTGTTTTTAGTTGTATTGTGCATGAAATTGCGCACATTTCCATATATAAAACTTTATATAACGGCTAATTTTAAAATGGTTAAAACATTATCACAATCGCATGTGTGATTTTTTTCGGAAGAGTTACCGCGCGGACGTAAGGATAAGGAAAAAGTTTTTTCATAAATTTACCATAAATCGAAATATTGTGCTAGAGACTTTCAATTAGTTGCAAAATTAAGGTAACTGATTGAATATTACTAAAATATAAGAGTTTTAGCTTACAATTGCTTTTTTTGACCATTTCGGTAGAGTCAAAGTTGACCGAAGGTTGAAATTTTGGCACTTATCGTTATTTATATAAAAATATCTCAAAACTGATAAAAGCTACAATCATGAGTATTTTTTTTTGTATTCTACATAGAAATGCGCACATTTTCATATATAATACTCCACGTAACGGCTAATTTAAAATGGTACAAAAATTATGTCAAAGTGACAAAATAATTTCCGAGATGTGTCACAGATACTCTTTAGTGCGGCAAGAAAGAAATTCGCACTTGCACGCCTGCGTAACGATTGTAAACAAAACAACACCTCGATCCATGAACTCCCAGCATCCCCCAAGGCGCGTGATTCAAAAGTTTTCGGCTGGTAGGCCTATAAGTATTTTTCCGCGAATTTAAAAAAAAAAAATTTTGAGTCGACGTATGGTACGTCCATTCGGCATTCGGGAGACATTTTGACTCGACGTTTAATACGTCCATTCGGCGTTTAAGGGTTAATCAGGTGGTCAAAATCAGGCGAAGAGAAGAAAATTTTCGCCGACGAAAACGTTGTCCTTCTGTTAGCATCCACCAGACCTGAGAAATCCCCTTGGGCGGAGGCAGCGACTCCCAAAGAGGTTAATTCTCCGGTAGCATAAAATTTATATGTCTTCTGTAACTTGGACGGTGGGACAGCGAAGATGGCTTTACCAGACTCCCTCTTCTTCTCCAGCCACTTCTCTGCTTCTTTGAAGACTCTTTTTGCCGACTGCGAAAGCACCAGTTTAGGTAGACTCGCCGAAAGTACTTTCCTATCCTTAACAAAGGTAGAAGGAGTCGAAGATGGAGGAGCTGGCTCAAATTCCGGATAAGAAGCCAACAAAAACTTCATCAAGTTGGAGTAAGCAGAAGCCGCTTTCGATTCTTGTTCCGACTGATCCTCCCCATCCGACGTTGTCGACTGCTTGGCTTCTTCATCCGTATAAGACTTAACTTTCTTCAACGACCTAACTAAGTCCTGAATCTGTCTCAACGGTTCCAAAAAAGCTTCTTCTTTGTTGTTCGCATCATCTCCCGATGGTGCGGGTGAAGGAGACAACTTCCTTGATGAAAACTTGCGAGTCGAACTCTCTCTCTCTCATTAGCTGGCGAATGAGTCGAAACTTTCCATGTTTCAGTCGGCGAGACAAAACTATGCGAGTCCGACACTGATACCTCGCGAGATTGCTTGCCAACAGCACCCGAACCTCTACTAGGCGAAAGATACACAGGGTTCTCCCAAAAGCTACACGAGGGCTGAGGACTCTTTTCCCTCCCTCTCTTCACAGGTGATGACAAACTAAACAATGGCACTGCGCGCCTTTTAAATGGGCATGACACTTCACTCCACTTCTTTCGCCTGGTATCAGGCAAACACACCTCCGAGTCCGACAACAAACCTACACCAGACACATCTACACCTTTCCAATGGTGTCTCTTTACAGTAATCGAGTCGAAATTCACGACTGAATCGATGGCCGCCCATGGGCAAACCCCTCCAGTCTCCCTTCGACTCACGGTATGTCTTCTCCCAGGTGCTGGGGAGCAGGACAGTGACCTCGGTCTAGGAGACGTGGAGGGACGGACAGCCGCCTCCTCGGATACGACACTTGCACTTTTCACTTCACTAGACTTAGTCACAAATTCACGAAAAGATGTACCTAAATCCATGACAAATTTAGCAAGCAGCTCAAATTTTCTATTCATCTTATTTTCTAATTGGGCAATGGTGTCGGAATCAGAAGCAAGGGGAACCTGAGCTGGAGTAAGATGTACTGAAGTAGGAGGACTATCAATATGAGAGACGTTTGACAAAATAGGAGAAGACAAAGTGGGCTTCTTTGCCTCTGACGGCAAAGGAGTTGACTCTAATCTAGCCCTACTATCAGCCCTAATGGCTGCCTTTCTTTTCCTATCTTTTTACATCTTATCAAGGTGAGACAAAAATCTCTTCCATCCTTGATCATCTAGGTCTTCACATTCATTACATGTATGCTCTTTAGTACACTCTTTGAGTGTGGGTCATAACATAATTTGGCTAATCTAGTCTTGCAGCCTTCACTGCAAAACCTAACAGATGAACCTGAATCTTACATAACTCACACTAAACAGATGAATAAAGAAAGCAGCTATGCCGTCAAACACAAAAAACAACCAAGAAAATTGTACTTCACCAAATCGGGTGTCAAACAAAATGGCGAACAGTTGACTGCAGCGAAATACACGGGTGTTTCACCGTGGGCGGCAGGAAACGAATTGTCAAGCAAAGCTCAGTAGTACCGGGGATCCCCGAAAGTGGGCGGGTTCGTATCACCTACACGTCAGCAGCACCGTTAGCGCCGAGAAATTTGGGATTTCGACTGCCGTAAGGTAAGAAGCGTATAGCTATGTAATTGTTCGGTAAGTTTCATGTGTGAAATGCCTAATTCGTTCCGAGCCCTACAAAAACACCACGGTAAATTTTATAATAGAGCTAAATTGACCAATAAACAATGAAATACAACAATTTGGACCATTCAATACCTAACCTAACTGTGACTGTGACTGTACCTGTAAATAAAGTGTATTAGTGTACAGGGTACAAGAAATACTGTACGTACATATGTAGTAAAATGTGGAACCTTACCTTCAGAGAGAGAGAGAGAGAGAGAGAGAGAGAGAGAGAGAGAGAGAGAGAGAGAGAGAGAGAGAGAGAGAGAGAGAGAGAATTTACATGATCCTGAGATGGCAACACACTCCCCTCCTGTCACATTACTTGACATATTTGACAGCTGTTGGACCCCAGCCACCTCGGCTTGGCTACCTGGAGTTCAAAGACAAAATGCGGGATAGAATGGATTTTCTTTCATTCTTACATAATTTTTTTTTAATTACAAACTAAAATCTTACTAATTTACTTTAGTATTTTCTTTAATGAATTGATATTATTGCTGTTTAATTAATATTGATATCTGAAAATTATTAGATCTTTCTATTTATCATACAAAAAACGTACACCTCTGTAAGAGAGAGAGAGAGAGAGAGAGAGAGAGAGAGAGAGAGAGAGAGAGAGAGAGAGAGAGAGTTATCTTTATTTTGAAAGAGTAAAATGGAAAGATTATTGTAGTATTTCTGTAAAATACTGTAACATATGATTTTTGTAATTACAGT
The DNA here is from genome assembly GCF_015104395.2 of Macrobrachium nipponense. Taxonomy (NCBI): domain Eukaryota; kingdom Metazoa; phylum Arthropoda; class Malacostraca; order Decapoda; family Palaemonidae; genus Macrobrachium; species Macrobrachium nipponense. The sequence goes on from NC_061108.1 coordinate 36,303,988, forward strand.
TATTATTACTATATAATTTGAAAATACTAATAAACATATTATATATACATGTACCATACAAATCTCTCATCTCAGCAGAGAGAGAGAGAGAGAGAGAGAGAGAGAGAGAGAGAGAGAGAGAGAGAGAGAGAGAGAGAGAGAAGCACACTCCCTCCCCTCCTGTCACATTTCTCAATATATTTGACAGTTGTTGGACCTCAGCTTGGTACCTGGAGTTCGAAAGAAAGATGCATGAAGACAGGGATTTCCTTCATTCATACATAATTTTTTAAATTTATAAACTAAAATCTTACTAATTCAATATAGTAATTTCTTTAATGAACTGACTGCTCTTTACATTAATATTTGAAAATGAGTAAATCATTTATTTTTCATACAAATAACATACATCTCTGTAAGAGAGAGAGAGAATTATTTGTTGTTATGTGATTTCATTTAATCTTATTAAACTTACTAATACAGTATTGATCAATATTAATACTTTAAAATTAGTAAATCATTTTTGTGTCATAAAAATGTATTTAGTCAAGAAAATAACATCAAAATACCCTAATTAGAGACTATCTATCATCGGAAAAACCTGGAAATAGGCGAATTCCGCGCAAATACAGGCAGTCCCCGGGTTACGGTGGGTATGACGTTCAGAGGTTAAGGCGCTTCTCAATTATATTCTTCAGACATTATTTCGAGGGTTACAACACAATGCTCATCTGTCAGATGAAATATGATACCAAAAATGCAAAATAATCAATATTTGAAGGTTTGCTTGATGAAAAATGCAATAAGAATGCAGTTTACATAGTTTTCAATGCACCCAAAGCATTAAAAGTAATTTTTTCTTAGGATTTTTTAGGATGTTCCGGCTTACGACGATTTTTGGCTTACGACGAGTCTCAAGAACGGAACCTCCATCATAACACGGAAACTGCCTGTAATGGGTAGATATGGTCCAGAGAGAAATCCGCGAATCTGTGAGTACGCGAATCCGGAGAACGCGAATACGGGGGCCCCACTGTATTATATCAACTGATTAACACAGCTATATTTATTCCATTCTATTTGCCAATATTAATTTTATCATGTACTACTGTATATAGAGTTTATACTCTGAACATGTGCCTTGAAAAAGTTTATATTTCACTTTTGACACAGTTTTGAGAGAGAAGAGAGAGAGAGAGAGAGAGAGAGAGAGAGAGGAGAGAGAGGAGAGAGAGAGAGAGAGAGAGAGAGAGAGAGAGAGAGATGCAAATGTCATTACCTTTGAGAAGTTCACATTTCACAATTGACTCAATTGATTACAAAAGCTTTCAACCCTGGATGGAGAGAGAGATTGATTGAATTATGGTTACTAAAACTGGTGTAGTAAATGTGTATTAGTCCGGATTGAGAGTGATGACTTAGCATATTCATTTCTATTATTTACCATTTTATGCAGTGAACGTTATGATGAAAAACAAAGAAAAAAAAAAGAACTGATGGGGGAGAGGGAAGATGTGTGTTACAGGTATGCAGGGGAGTTCTTTAGTGCAGTATCGAATTGTTCTCTCTCTGTCTCTCTCTCTCGTTCTCCTCTCTCCTCATCGCCTCTCCTCTCTCTCTTCCCTCTCATCTCTCTCTCTCTCTCTCTCTCTCTCTCTCTCTCTCTCTTTTGCACTGTACATGAGAAGTTAATATCTTTTAATAAAATGACAAGTTTTCTAACACAATTTGTATTTTTCATAGCTACAAACCTGAAGTCTTAACAATAGGATAGAATACTATCTCTTTCTGGATATGGAAAGCCATCAGACATGCATACTTGGCTCTTGATGATTCCGCCACCACGTCTATGCAGGCTAGAGCACATGACGTTAGGGGTATTGGTCCCTCTCTGGCTTTCAAAAAGAACTTGGCTGCACATAACGCTGAGCGCTGGTCCTTGGTTACGCCAGTCCAAGTTCACCTCTTCTATCTTAAGGATGTTGGCCACAGATCTACGGACACGTTTTCCCTGCCTGTGGTGGCTGCCCAACAGGTTGTGTAACTCATAGTTGCCCCTAACAGGGCACTTTTGTATCTTACCTAAGATGGTTGTGTGGATGACAGAATAAGTGAGTTGGCTGGTCTTCTTCTTTCTCTTGTACCTTTCCTTCTTCCTTCGGGCGGGTTAAGAAATAGACACGTCATTCGCTGGACTGGTCTGATACAGGTGAGTAAGTTAGTCATACAGATACTGTGGTCGCTTAATATACAAATATCAAATCCTCTATTCGGTAGCATATGCTCCACTCCTTGGCAAGGATGAGTTGGGAGTGGTAACAAACCCTGGTGTATTGATTTGCTATTGGACAGTCAAAGTTTCTCTTTGGTTCCCTATACAATGATTCTCCCATATATCATTGTACATCACTCAGTGTCTGAGTGGTTAGATATCAATTTATCTAGCTTCTCAATGGGCTTCAGTCCCACTCCAGAAGTCATTTCTTCTGGAGCTGGACTGGTGGGTAGGCCCCCAGCCGGTTCAGAATGTCTTGTACCTCCCTCCAAGTATGAGTCTATCCTACTGTTAAGACCGACGGTTTGTTTGTGTATGAACAAATGACAAATTTTCTAAGGAAATTTTTATTTTTCATAGCTACAAACCTGAGGTCTTAACATTATACTGCACACCTCTAGCCGCCCCTCTGTTTGTTAAGACATCCTGAGTTGGGAAAGACTGAAGCGGCGGCATAGGTGCGTGGTCTTTGACCACTCTTCACTCAATATATGCATGCGTTGCCAGATCTCACAAGATTCCTTGCTTTCATCTGCGTTTTAACCAGATCCAGCTAGGAGCTAAAAATTATCATAAGTTGTATTTATCCGTAAACATACTGCATTACCTGATTACTCAAGGTTTCAACCACTGATGTATGATTGCTGAAGTTGATTCATGATGTGTTTTGGATGAGAAAGGATTTACAAATTTTCATGTGCCATGCAATATAAATACACAGTTACTGTAGTTTGCCTCAATGTAAAGCCTGTGTGTAGTACATATACACCTGCACACCGAAACAATAATGGGCAAGAAAAATTCTCATGCAACAGGGCTGGACAGTTATACTGATGCATTATTTTGTAAGCTGTACAAGGTTTTCCAGTTCACTGGTATTTAAACTTCAGAAAAGCTCACTTAATATTGAAATCAATGAATGTCAAAAACAAAGTATTTTTTACTATCGCAAAAGCTCTCATAACGTCAAATGCCTGCCCACACCCTTTTTTCCCGCAAATATTTACCTGGCCTTCCACCCACCCCATAATCCTTCTCAGCATACATATACCTGCAAGCAGTGTTACTAACACATCTTTCTGCCTATGTTGCATTGCCAACCCTTTCCCACCCATCCTGCCTGGCTGCCCCATCCTCCTACCTTCAAAACCCTTTTGCATGGTCTCCCACACCAGTTCTAACTATTTGTCTACCTCTTTATGTGTAAGCAGTGTTATCAACACTTCATTCTATCTACACAGCATTGAAAACCCTGCATTACCTTTCTCCCACTCCCTAATCCTTTAAAAGTGAGCCTATTTATACCTGTAAGCAGCATTACCATCACTTCTTTCTGACTCCTAATTGACAACCTTCGAAGCCCGGTTTTTAATTTTTATGAATTGTACTGTAAAGTGTATGTTGTGGTGCCGGGACCTGCAGGGAAACATACTCAGATGTGAAGGTTAACCAGTGACTGCCATTTCCTTTTTTTTTTTTTTAAAGGGATACAAGTGTTTGAAATTTCGAGCACAATGAAAAACAATATACTTATAAATAATGAGTATCATCAAATGAATTATTTTGCTTTATGTACTTAAATAATGCCTTTGTTCTCAATTTTATAGTTTCTAATTTAAAATTCATTATTACTGTTCTCTTTTTCCTTGTATGGTATAGTGCTGCATCCATTATCCTAATGTTTAACACTCAATTTATTTAGACCTTTTGTGCAATTTCTTCAGAACATGAGAACTTTAAGCTACAACATAAGGCTATCTGCAGCAATAATTTATTTATTATGGACAGACAAATTGTTGAATGTGTTTCTCAATTTAGTGCTCTCCATAAAAATTAGTGTTACATAAATCAATGAATTTGTCAATATGATCAGATGAAAATTATTTTACCTATGTCAAATGCTCTGAGTAGAGAACAAAACTTTAAAATTTTTTGTAGAAAAAAAATTAAACAAGAAGTAATGAATTACCTTTTATTTTCCAGAATTTTTCAGGGATAAATTGTTCAATGGCCTTATAACGCTCAACAACAAATCCTAGGGTTGGAAACTGACAAGATCCATAACTGATCAATGTGTCTGCTAATGCTTCAGGAAACACTTTTTGCAGCCTTAAAGTCTGAAACCTGGTAAAAGCAGCACCTGCAAAAATCACATTTTTGAAGCTGTAAACTTATAAGTGTATCAAGGTTATGTTAAAGCTGTTCTAATATATATTCCCATCTCCATACAATAAACATGGACCAATTCTTACAAAGATGGTCCAAAAAAATGCTAGTAGGCTATACAAAATCTTATTTTTCTCCAAACATTCCATTGGTTTACTATTTATGAGCAAACAGTACATCTGCATGAAATTCTTTGGTGCAAATGTATGATTCACATCTACAGTGTACATAATCTACAAGCATCAACTGACTGAATGCATTTCCCCTACATTTAGTTTATTAACTGTTAAAAAATACAAAGTAAAACACATACAATAACCATTGTGCCGCAGAATTCTAAATGTTTCTGTATTCAACAATGCCTCCAAACCTCAGTAAGTTTGGGGCTTATATACCAAAGTTCTTATCATCATTAATTTGTCAGAAGTCAGAATTATAATAGTATTCTAAAAACATACCATAAATAGCACAAAGTTTAAAAGGTTTCCTTAATGTATCTGGCCTAATGAGGGCATAATTTAAACATAATTTGGAAGGGAGAAGGTTACTACTACACTATCAACAAAAGCCATTATAAGGAAATTTTCAAATTCCATACACAGCTGTACAATGTCTTAATACAATCCAAAAACCTGCTTGCTCATCACTTATCATTAATTAATTTATAAGTCTAGCCTACTGAAAATAAGCATAATGAATATTTTCAATATAACTGGCAGAAGTTGAATGCCTCAATAGTTACCACATTCAGTCAAGTTACCTTTCTTTGCTATGACTTCAAGTTCCAAATCATTATGAAACTTATTTCATTTCATATTCTACAATGAAATCTAGCTTGTATAGATGGGTCATCCCAGTTTCAATTAAAATCAACTATGCAGATATTCCATCTTAAAGTTTCTTTATTACTGATTCTATGTCCAAATCCATGACTTCATTCAGGTCTCTTTCATCATCTTATTTCTGACCTAACAAAACTATTCAGCTCAGCTCTATCTTTCTTTTTCTTGTCATTTTGGCCCACCCTGTCAGTTGATTACAAGAAGGCAATTAACAGAATATACACACCAGTATTATGTACGATCTTACAGTATTAATACCACCTTTTTGAAGAAGTAAAGCTAACTGAAATTACCTATGAACACAGTAGATGCAAAGTAGAGTGCTGGTAGGAGTTCCCAAGCAAATTGCAGTAAATACTAAAGAGCTACAAAGACCTGATATTTCAATTTTGTTGTTTTCCGTTTTCCTTTACTGTATTTCACAATTAAAATGCTGGTCCAAGATTTAAAAAATAAAGAATAAGATGCCAAAAGGGAAAGTTTGCTACTCAAAAGTAACAAAAATAGAAACTGACCAAAAAATGTGCCAAACCACAAGAGTTGCCAAAATGACAGAATTCCAAACTAAAGGAGCTAACTTAAACTTGAAAATATGTTAATTCTACTATTACCAATACGAAGATCCAGTTCACTACGAACATCTACAGCTACGCTCTGTCTTTCATCAGGTTGAGCTAAGTTTTGTAAGGCACGGTGTACAGACTGGAAGGTGATCTCTGAAAACTTTGCTCTGAAAATATAGTTTTGACACTACATTAAAAATATCTTGGAGATGAAAATACACTTACATAAATCAATTTTAAACCTGAAACACTAAAATTTTTTGAAACCTTATAAGTAACTCGAAAAAATAACACAGGTTGGTACGTAAATATTAAATATAACCTCCTACACACTATCATTTAAATCATTTTAATGACATCAACCAATATAACACTGAACAGAAGAAAAATCACAATATTTCTCAAAATATGTCTGGAATTTCTTACAAAAGTGCTAGGGTCTGCAAATATTACAAACTGAACGTAATTTGCATTTTCCCTAAATATACAAACCTATAAACTTTTATAGGCATATACTGTACTTTTCACTAAAGCTGGTCTAGTCATTGAAGCTTACCAGCAAGTACGTGAGGGGATGGGGTTACCTCCCACTCGACTAATGTTGGCATTCCCTTTTTCCAAGTACAGGGATGGTGAGAGGCAGGAATATGAACACCATGCCATACATACTGATGAGTCCAAATCTTCATCAGGAATGGGATTCATATCCATATCATCCAACAACAAAATTTTCCATGCCTAACAATGCTCCAATTTTCACAGGATAATTACATGAAAAGGGATTAGCCCTTACAATTATTACAGATTACACTTCAAACAGTTCCTCGTTCAGCTACCAATCCTGTAGTCCGAAGTTCAACTCTCGGCTCGGCCAACGTAAGGTTTACCACCCCATTGTCTGGGTATTGGTGGCTTAGCCTAAGTACCAAAACCAACTCATAAAATACAGACAATGAATATATATGTACATCTTTTCCTTGGCTCTTTAAAAAGTTATCATTTACTTCACTGTATCCAGTAATACTGCTTGTTGTCTTATATTACTATTAACCCTTTAACACCTAAGGGGTATAATAAAAATCGTCTCCCGTGTGCCGAGGGGGTCTCGGAGTGAGCGCCGAAACAGAAAAAATATTTTTTTCAAAAATCACAGCACACTTAGTTTTCAAGATTAAGAGTTCATTTTTGGCTCCTTTTTTTGTCATTGCCTGAAGTTTAGTATGCAACCATCAGAAATGAAAAAAATATCATTATCATATATAAATAATGCAATATATGATAGCGCAAAAACAAAATTTCATATATAATTGTATTCAAATCGAGCTATGAGCAAAACGGTTAAAGCTAACGAGTTAATTTTTGTTCATTGTATTGTACACTAAATTGCGATCATTTTGGTATATTACACATTGAAAACGATCAAAGCAACACAGAGAAAATATTATCACAAAATGATGCATGAATTCGTAACGCGCGGATATAAAAAAATGTTTTTTTCAAAAATTCACCATAAATCTAAATATTGTTCTAGAGACTTCCAATTTGTTTCAAAATGAAGATAAATGATTGAATATTACTATACTGTAAGAGTTTTAGCTTACAATTGCAGTTTTCTACCATTTCGGAAGAGTTAAAGTTGACCAAATGTCGAATTTTTTTATATATTTTTTTATATGCAAATATTTCAAAAATGAGAAAAGCTACAACCTTCAATTATTTATTGTTGTATTCTTCATAAAATTGCGCACATTTTTATATATAAAACTCTATGAAACGTCTGATATGAAACTGAGCAAATATTATGATAATTCGATGTACGCATTTCGGAGATTTGCGGCAGAGAATCCGCGCGAGGAGGGAAGGAAAGTTTTTTTTTTTTAAATTCACCATAAATCGAAATATTGTGCTAGAGACTTCGAATTTGTTTCAAAATGAAGATAAATGACTGAATATTACTAAACTGTAAGAGTTTTACCTTACAATTGCATTTTTCTACCATTTCAGTAGTCAAAGTTGACTGAACGTGGTTTTTTTTCTATTTATCATGATTTATATGCAAATATTTCAAAAATGAGAAAGGCTACAACCTTCAATTATTTATTGTTGTATTCTACATGAAATTGCACACATTTTCGTATATAAAACTTTACGTAACGGCTAATTTAAAATGGTGTAAACATTACGGCCAGTCTCACGTATGATTTTTTCGGAAGAGTTACCGAGCGGACGTAAGGAAAATGTTTTTTCATAAATTCACCATAAATCGAAATATTGTGCTAGAGACTTCCAATTTGTTGCAAAATGAACGAAAATGATTGAATATTACTAGAATATAAGAGCTTTAGCTTACAATTGCGTTTTTCGACCATTTCGGTAGAGTCAAAGTTGACCAAAGGTTGAAATTTTGGCACTTATCGTTATTTATAATGAAAATATTTCAAAACTGAAAAAGCTACAACCATGGGTTGTTTTAGTTGCATTGTGCATGAAATTGCGCACATTTCCATATATAAAACTTTATGTAACGGCTACTTTAAAATGGTGCAAACATTACAACAATTGCACGTGAGATTTTTTCGGAAGAGTTACCGAGCGGACGTAAGGAAAAAGTTTTTTTCATAAATTCACCATAAATCAAAATATTGTGCTAGAGACTTCCAATTAGTTGCAAAATGAAGGTAAATGATTGAATATTGCTAGAATATAAGAGTTTTAGCTTACAATTGCGTTTTTTGACCATTTTGGTAAAGTCAAAGTTGACCGAAGGTTGAAATTTTGGCACTTATTGTTATGTATATGAAAATATTTAAAAACTGATAACAGCTACAATCATAAGTATTTTTATGTTGTATTCTACATGAAATTGTGCACATTTTTCTATATAATACTTCATCTAATGGCTAATTAAAAATGGTGCAAAAATTATGTCAAAGTGACGAAATAATTTCCGAGATGTGTCACTGATACTTTTTAGTGCGATAAAAGAGAAATTCGCGCTTGCGCGCCTGCGTAACGATTGTAAACAGAACAACACCTTGATCCATGAACTCCCAGCATCCCCCAAGGCGCCTGATTCAAAAGTTTTCGGCTGGTAGGCCTATAAGTATTTTTCTGCGAATTTTAAAACAAACTTTTGTATGTCGACCTAAATTACGTCCGGTCGGAACCCAAGCGACAAAAAATGTTGACGTAAAATATGTCCATTAGGCGTTTAAGGGTTAATATTGTATCATAAAAAACAAACAAACCAATCAAGTTTTGGTTTGGACAAATTAGCTGATGGAGGTAAGTTTATTTGCTGCATTTAACTCAATTCAGAGCAATTTTCTTGGTTCTATTTAGAGTAAATTAATCTCTAGAAACTCTAATTACGTATATGGGACATGGTTATGTTTCATTGTAGAAGTGTTTCAAAGTCGAAATATGACTTAAATACATTTTCTTGTGAACCAGATTTAGTTATTTTTTCATTAATAGATGACACCGTTGCGATCATGTTTTATTTGGAAAAATCAGCTGATAGAACTGTTTATATTGCTGCATTTAGCTAAATTTAGAGTGATTTTCTTGCTTCTATTTAGTGTAAATTAATCTCTAGAAACTCTATTTATATAGGACAAGGTATGTTTTGTTATATGAAGTGTTTCAATGTCGAAATATGACTTACATACGTCTTCTTGAGAACTAGATGTAGTTATTTTTTTTCAATAGATGGCACTGGGAGAATGTTTTTTTTTGTAAAATATTAAAAGATTCCTTTCGCTATTTTTACCCGATTTCATCATAATACGAGCTTTACGTATTTATCTTTTATCAGCATGAAAACAACAGCAAAATCTGTTCTTTCGTGCCCAGCATTTTTTATCAAAATAAATTTTTTTCCACTATTATTTGCGGTCGAGTTTCATCCATGCTACTGATGAATGATAATTTATAGTCATTAACAATGTGAACATTGTTTTCTCTGCTTCTGCTACAAATGCAGCTCAAATTTAGCAGTACTATATTTCCATGTTGATATTCCCTGCATAGCGAATAAATGTCTAATGTAAAAATATATGTCCTATTCTACTTAACTAACGTAATTTGTAACAAAACTACAGTAATTATTTACTATCGTATGACTGCTGAAATGCGAGCAAAACAGTGTTGTTATCAGATTTGGTTCAGAAGTTGTAGCAAAAAAACTGTTTTCATTCAGTTGTTTATGGCTGTAGCATTCAAGCAACGATTATAGTGTTACTAACGCTTTTATCATTTTCATTTGCCTTTTTAACTTATTTAACTAGAAGATATGATAAATAAAGAGATGGAGGAAACTCTAGTATTCTGAAAAAGATTACTTTAATTTTTCTCTCACTCTACGTCAAAATTTACCTGTAAGTACACTGAATGTGACATAAAAATTTGTAGAACTACCATGCAAACCATAGTGAATGATTAGGCAAATGAAAAGAATTCCACATTTTCATTAAAGAGTTCTTACATATTAGGGCAAAATATTTGGCCGTGACACTATCTAAGCCATCGTTAATCAATCTAGGGCACTGTAAGGTGGAACCCGTCGGTAATCGGGGGCTGCCTGTACACTGATCCAAGCACTTTAGAGCCAGAATATGTCTGTCACCAGAATAATCCTTACTGTCTGATGACAAATGGCCTGAATCCTGAATAAATTGATCAGGCACAATACTACAGGATATTTGTGGACTCCCAGGCTCCTTCGACTTCTCCAACGGAGGAGTCAAACAACCCATGAACAAGGCATGTCTCTTCAGTAAACGAGAGACCACAGCACAGCAAGGCTGTCGCTTCTTTTCAGGCAACAACACTTCTGAGTCAGATGACAACTGGACTGCACTTACATCTACGCCTTTCCAATGTTGTTCTGTTGAAACCCTCAAGTCGACAGGTTCGACAGAATCAATGACTGCCCATGGGCAAACCTCAAGTCTCCTTCAACCACCAGTATGATTTGTCCCGGGTGCAGGGGAGTGGGACAGTAACCTTTGTCTAGAATTGGGGGGACAGACAGCCACCTCCTCAAATACAACACTGACACTAGACACTTCACTATTCTTGGCACTAGTTGACTGCTGGACAAGAGCACAAAATGACATGCCAAATATCCA
>NC_061108.1:36319944-36368678 GCF_015104395.2 Macrobrachium nipponense
TGTGTGTGTGTGTGTGTGTGTGTGTGTGTATTTGTGTGTATAGGTAAATAAAAAAATTCATACCTTTATGAGTTCCATCCCCTCAATGCAGGTCTTGCTAACAGGTGCATCGAAAAGTTGCAAGGGATTACAGCTTTGCCAGTTTTTGTAACCAGGATTAAAAGCATAATTCAAAAGATGGCCTGATACTGATGTCATTACCATATGGCATCTTTGCCCATTCAAATTAAAATCAAACTCATAGAGTTTATTGTAGACACTGAATCCTTCCGACTGTTTCAGGAATATTGAAAAAGAAAAAAAATATCAGTTAATTTCTGATGAAACATCTCCGTTTATCTTACCAATGTATCTTACCAATTTCTACCTGCAATTGCAAAGGAAGGTGAAATCTGCAAACAATCAGTTGAAGGAACCAATACCTTGTAAAGAAACAGTTGCACCAATAAAAAAAAATACTGAGACACTTTATTACCACTCACTATTTTAAATGAACCATCAAAAACATCCTAAACATTTTATAACCAATGATTGCAGATACTTCAAAATATCTAAATATACACAAAACCAAGAAACTTGAAAAACTATTTCTATCAATAAAAAACTGATGAGACACTTCATTACTACTGACTACATATTTTAAAACCTTAACCATAAAAATACATCCAAAACATTTTATAAGCAATGACTGCTGATACTTTTAAATATCTATATATAAACAAGACCAACTCAAAAAAATATTTCTGCATTTTAGGAATCACACTTGGGTGGAAAGCATAGGGTAAACAGCTATATACAGTATAGTATTTGGGACAACCCCTTCCTTTTTTATTATTTCATGTCTACACAATAGATACTGGTGTATACACAATACCTTTTAAGAAATGGTAAATCTTCTGTGGATTTCAATGGAAACAGGCCTTTCCCAGAGGCAAATCAAGCAAAAACAATCAATGAGATAAGCAAATCATAGTATAAACTTAAGATTCATCAGAAATCCTTTGAGCATGTATTATTCCACTGCAAAGGTCAGATACTCAAATAAATTCAATCAGATTCAGAAATAACATGAATCTGGGAAAACAGATCAGATTGATCATATCTTTTTTAAACACTATTAACAAAAAATAATTTATTCTTATCCTCTGTGCTTTGCCAGAACCTAGGAAATTGCAATATTTGTCTTATATGCCAGTCATTTAAACTCTTCTTGAATATGTAAATACTTCTGAATATCAACAAACCCATAAGTTAGAAACTGAAAAGGGGAATCGAACATACAGTGGGTCTGCTGTAATTACAGGGGGGGTTAGGGACCAAAACCACGCACATTGAACAAAAATCTGCATTAAGTTAGAACACCCTTCTAAAAGTGCTTATATATCTTCTTATTTTATTAGTTCACAAACCAAAGAACCCCCAAAGGATGCTTGTAACTTCCTATTCTAATAGTGCAAGCACCAAATATACCTTAAACTATCATCCTAAAACACTTAAATATCATTTTAAAGTCATCTTACAATGTTACCCCTAAGTATATGGCTTACAGCTATATATGTGAAAGCTAATTTAAGATCCATATGAACATTAAAAATATTTAACATTAAGATTATAATTATTCATCAGTGATCAATGATGACTGAATATACTGTAATGAAGATGAATTAGAAATGTAGTCTGATGAAAGAATGATGACTTCAGTCACTTCATGGATTCTTCACGAGTTTCAGGAGGCAGCATCATGGTCATAAACTTCTTCATGCTGATGAAGAGATTATCACAGGCCTCCATGGCATCATTAAGGGTAGATGTAAAGTTACAGGGTGTTTTATATAAGGATCCCATGTCTCTGTTATCTTCTGCAACTCCCTGCCTTTCCTCATAATTTGTGGGACCTTCAAATTGTTCTAAATCTGCTGTCTTCTCCTGACACTGAGGCTGTTTCCCACAAGCCGAAGAAGAAGCACAGTGTTTAGGAGGCATCTTATGGCAGTACGTTCCATGAAGATAATAACTGTACACATGTACGTAAGCACAATTTAAACAGCGATGAGAACACTAAGTACACTACAATGAAAGACTAAGCAGAGAGCTGTGTGAAACTGGGATGTTGGGTTAATTGCGCACATTATACTTTGTGCATCATGAACTGTGCAAATGTGCATTTTATTGATATTTTTCTGTGTTGTAAGATTATTCTGAAATGATATCACAGTAGTAGTGTTTTAGGATGACAGTAGAGCATATCTAAAATATGTGGGTACAGTGTTCCCCCATGTATTCGCGGGGGGATGTGTACCAGACACCCCTGTGAATAGTTAAAACCCGCGAATAGTTAAAACCACCTCTAAAAATGCTTATAACTGCCTATCTTGAAAGTTCCGATACCAAATGTATACCTTAAATGACATCCCACTTGAAATATACCTAAAATTACTAACCTATTTCTGTATTAATCTTTGAGGTTATATTATTATCATCATTTCAAAGTCATCTTAAACATTTTACCATTGAAAACATATACCTACAGCCAATAACAGAGAGAGAGAGAGAGAGAGAGAGAGAGAGAGAGAGAGAGAGAGAGAGAGAGAGAGAGCGAGAGAGAGGAGAGAGAGAGAGAGAGAGAGAGAGAGAGAGAGAGAGAGAGAGAGAGAGAGAGAGAGCATTGAATGGCAACATCATATATCTGACCATCAAGAGTGAAATTATGAATTAATCCTGAGACAAAGAGAATTATAATAATGGAGAGAGAGAGAGAGAGAAGAGAGAGAGAGAGAGAGAGAGAGAGAGAGAGAGAGAGAGAGAGAATAACTCCTAGACTCCGGCTCCTTCCCCTCCACCAATTCCCAATTCGTATTCAAACTGTCATTTACTCCCCGGCCCACCTTCCCCCAAGTGGATAAAAAGAAAGGGAATCGCTATTTTTAATTAATCTTATTTATATTCAAAAATTAGTTATAAGGTAAATCATTTATCTATACTACAAAACAAATAAACATACATAAGTAAGAGAGAGAGAGAGAGAGAGAGAGAGAGAGAGAGAGAGAGAGAGAGAGAGAGAGAGTTATCCTTATTCAAAAGAGTGAAATGGATAGATTGTATTTCTTTAAAATTCTATCACATGTGAATTTTGAAATGAGTTATATTACTATTATTACTATGCAAAAATATTAATAAACATACACATGCACCATAGAAATTCTCTCATCTCAGTAAGAGAGAGAGAGAGAGAGAGAGAGAGAGAGAGAGAGAGAGAGAGAGAGAGAGAGAGAGAGAGAGAGAGAGAGAGAATTTACATGATCCTGAGATGGCAACACACTCCCCTCCTGTCACATTACTTGATATATTTGACAGCTGTTGGACCCTAGCCATCTCAGCTTGGCTACCTGGAGTTCACATACAAGATGCTGGGTAAAATGGATTTTCTTTCATTCTTACATAATTTTTTTATTTATAAACTAAAATCTTGCTAATTCACTTTAGTATTTTCTTTAATGAAATTATATTATTGCTGTTTACATTACTATTGATATTTGAAAATTAGTAAATCATTTATTTATCATACAGAGAGAGAGAGAGAGAGAGAGAGAGAGAGAGAGAGAGAGAGAGAGAGAGAGAGAGAGAGAGAGAGAATTATCATAGTATTTCTGTAAAATACTTTCACATCTGATTTTTGTAATTACAGTTATTATTATTAATATTATTTGAAAATATTAATAAACATATTATACATATGTGTGCTATAAAAATCTCTCATTTCAGTAGAGAGAGAGAGAGAGAGAGAGAGAGAGAGAGAGAGAGAGAGAGAGAGAGAGAGAGAGAGAGAGAGAGAGAGAGAGCACTCTCTCCCCTCCGGTCACATTACTTGATATATTTGACAGCTGTTGGACCTCAGCTTGGACATGGAGTTCAAGAGAAAGATGCATGAAGACTGGGATTTCCTTCATTCACACATATTTTTTTAAATCTATATAAACTAAAATCTTACTAATTCACTGTAGTATTTTCTTTAATGAATTGATTGCTCTTTACATTAATCTTAATATTTGAAAATTAGTAAGTAATTTATTTATTATACAAAATACATAGAGAGAATTATTGTTATTATGATATCATTTAATCTTATTAAACTTACGAATACCGTATTAATCAATATTAATATTCTAAAATTAGTCATTCATTTTTGTAAAATAAAAATGTATTTAGGCATGAAAATAACATCAAAATACACTAATTAGTGATTATTTATCATCGGAAAACCCCACGAATAGGTGAACTCCCCGCAAATAATAAGTAGATTTGGTCCAGAGAGAAATCCACAAATCAGTGAGTCTGCGAATCCGGAGAACGTGAATACAGGAGGCCCACTGTAGTTTGTAGAACAATGGGACTACTGTAGTACATACTGTGCTGTACAGTATGTACGTACGTACTTACCTCCGAATGAAAAATGATATTGTTATGATACAATAAAGTTTCATACATACTTACCTGGCAGATATATACTTAGCTAAGACTCCGTCGTCCCCGACAGAAATTCAAATTTCGCGCCACTCGCTACAGGTAGGTCAGGTGATCTACCGGCCTGCCCTGGGCGGCAGGACTAGGAACCATTCCCGTTTTCTATCATATTTTCTCTCTTCCACCTGTCTCCTGCGGGGAGGCTGGGTGGGCCATAATCGTATATATCTGCCAGGTAAGTATGTATGAAACTTTATTGTACCATAACAATATCATTTTCATACAATCAACTTACCTGTCAGATATATACTTAGCTGATTGGCACCCTTTGGTGGAGGGTAAGAGACAGCTAATTCTGGAATAGACAGGTAAACAACATATGTTGTAGGTATAAATAAAACCTTGGTTCCAACCTGATAGGTGGTAGACTTCGTGGGTGTTTGCCCAGTAGTCTGCATCACCTCAAGAAACTTTAGCGAGATATATGATCTATGGCCAAGAGTTCTTGTGGGTCTGCCGATGGGGTCTTATCCGCTTACTCGGCAGAGCCTGAAAGGACTTTGTCAATGGGTGCTGATCCACTTATATGACAATACACCTTATGAAGGAGCATACAACCAATCCCAACCACCTGATCCTAACCCCATGTTAGAAATAAAGACTGCTCCGAGTTATCCCCCGAACTCTTCACAACAACCATAAGTCAACACAATACGCACACATACATAAATTTCAAAAAAAAAAATTTTATACTCATCTAATAAGATATCACAAGAGTTTCTTACTGACAACAGTGACTGGCCGCCTGTGCGGCACCAAGTCCTTTTTGTTAGAAGAGACTCTAGAACATATCTACAAAGAATGTAAGTATATACTTAAGGATTGGTGTTGGCTCCCATACCCAGGATCGTATCCGCCGACACGAAAGGATCCAGAGAAAAACATTTCTCATATGTCACACGAACGTCTCTCAAGTAATGAGATGCAAATACTGAGTTGCATCTCCAAAATGTCGTATCTATGATGTTTTTAAGTGACATATTCTTTTGAAACGAGAGAGACGTCGCTACTGCTCTCACTTCATGAGCTTTCACTCTCAACAGTCGGAACTCTTCGTCAGGACAGATCTTATGCGCGTCTGTAATGACGTTTCTCACAAAGAATGCAAGAGCAATCTTGGACATCAGTCTTGTGGGGTCTTTTACCGCACACCAAAGACCTTGTCTAGAGCCCCCCATCTGGTGTTTTCTCTGAAGGTAGAATTTTAGAGCTCTTACAGGACATAGAGACCTCTCTGCCTACGAGACTCGATAAGCCTTTAACCTCGAAGGACTTAGGCCAGGGATTCATGGGATTCTCGTTTTTAGCTAAAAACAGGGTTTTAAACGAGCAAATAGCTGAGTCTCCCTTGAATCCTACCTTATCCTCCAGAGCATGTAATTCACTAATTCTCTTTGCCGTAGCTAAAGATAATAGGAATAGGTATTTCCTAGTGATGTCTCGAAACGACGCCAGATGAGGAGGTTCGAACCTTTCGGATGACAGGAACTTGAGTACCACGTCTAGGTTCCAGTTAGGAGGGACCGGTTCCTTAGACTTCGTAGTCTCAAAGGATCTAATGAGATTCGTGGGAAGATCCCTTTGTTATTTGCCAGATCTAATCCTCTATTCCTGAAGACTGCCGAAAGCATACTTCTGTATCCCTTTATTGTGGATACAGCTAGATGAGATTCTTCTCTCAGGAATAGAAGGAAATCCGCAATTTCCGCTACAGAAGTAGTGGAGGAGGACAACTCCTTAGTTCTGCACCACCTTCTAAAAACCTCCCACTTGGACTGATAAACTTGTCTAGTGGAGGTTCTGCGGGCTCTCGCAATCGCGCTTGCAACTTTACAAGAAAACCCTCTCGCTCTGACGAGTCTTTCGATAGTCGAAAGGCAGTCAGAGCGAGAGAGGGAGGTTTGATGATCCCACCTCTGGAAGTGTGGTTGTTTGAGAAGATCCATCCTTCTTGGGAGGGATCTAGGAAACTCTACCATCCACTCCACCACCTCCGTGAACCAGTCTTGTGCCGGCCAAAAGGGGGCTATCAATGTCATCCTCGTCCCCTTTGAAGCCACAAATTTTTTCAGCACTAGTCCCAGGATTTTGAACGGAGGAAAAGCGTAGATGTCTACGTGAGACCAGTCTAGTAGGAAGGCGTCAACTATCAAGAGCTCTGGGGTCTTCCATGACCGAGCAAAAGACTCCCAGCCTTTTGGAGAGGAACGTGGCGAAGAGATCCACATGAGGAGTCCCCCAAAGAGACCAGAGATCTTGACACACATCTTTGTGTAGGGTCCACTCTGTGTGAAGGACCTGGTTCCTCCTGCTGAGCCTGTCCGCCCTCACATTCCTTTCTCCCTGAACGAATCTTGTAAGCAGGGAGATGTTCCTGTGAGACGTCCAAAGCAGAAGATCTCTTGCAAGTTCGTATAGGAACAAGGAGTGAGTCCCTCCTTGTTTCCGAATGTAGGCAAGTGCTGTGGTGTTGTCCACATTTACTTGAACTTCGTTTGAAACAAGAGGTTCTAGACTCTTCAGAGCCAGGTGTACGGCGAAGAGCTCTTTGCAGTTTATGTGCCAAGACGCCTGTGCTGCTTCCCAGGTGCCTGACACTTCCTTCGAGCCTAATGTTGCTCCCCAACCTTTCTCCGATGCGTCGGAGTACAACACTAGGTTTGGGTTCTGGATTTTCAGGGAGATTCCTTTGTTCTCCTTCAGAGGGGGCAACCACCATTCCAAATGCGGTCTCATCTCCACTGGAATGGGAAAGGCATCTGAAAGATGTCCGGTCTTCCAACTCCAAGACCTCTTGAGGAAGAATTGAAGTGGACGTAAATGAAGTCTTCCTAGTGGGAAGAACTGTTCGAGCGAGGAAAGGGTCCCTAGAAGGCTCAGCCATTCCCTCGCCGACGTTTGTTCCTTCCCTAAGAAGAGAGAGACTTTCTGCAAACCTTTTGCGATTCTCTCTTTGCGAAGGAAATACTCGAAAACCCACCGAGAATCCATCTGAATCCCAGATAGACTAAGTTCTGTCTGGGGGTCAGCTGTGACTTCTCAAGGTTTACGAGTAATCCTCACGATCAGATCAGGTTTAATGTCAACGTAAGGTCCTCCAAGCACTGACTCTCTGATCTGGCCTGATGAGACCAGTCGTCCAGATACAGAGAGATATTTACACCTTTGAGGTGAAGAAACCTTGCCACATTCTTCATCAGGCTTGTGAAGACCTGAGGAGCTGTGGAAAGGCCGAAACACAAGGCTCTGAACTGAAAGATCCTTCCCCCCGTCATGAAACGGAGGTACTTCTTCGATGAAGGGTGGATCGGGACGTGAAAATAGGCGTCCTGGAGATCCAGAGACACCATCCAATCTCCTTGTCGCATAGCCGCAAGGACTGAGGCAGAAGTCTCCATCGAGAACTTCTCCTTCTGAACAAAATTTGTCAGGAGAGCTGACGTCTAGTATCGGTCTCCAGCCTCCCGAGGCCTTCGCAACCAGAAAAAGGCGATTGTAAAACCCCGGGGAGTTTTTTTGATCCAGTACTAGTTCTATTCGCTCTCTTGTCCCACATGATTCACCATTAATCGAAGAGTATCCCTCAGCACAGGATCCTTGTACTTGGCTGACAGTTCCCGTGGAGTTGAAGTCAGGGGAGGACTGTCCAGGAAAGGGATAAGATATCCTTCCTTATTACAGACATCGATGAAGCGTGCGCTTTTATAAGTGCCCAGGCCTCCACAAATCCCAGGAGCCTGGCACCTACTGGTGCTTGGAGGAGAGAAGCATCACTTTGCCCTTCTTAAAGGGACGAAAGGCAGACCTACCTCTCTTCTCAGGAGCCTTCCTT
Source organism: Macrobrachium nipponense (assembly GCF_015104395.2). Classification (NCBI taxonomy): domain Eukaryota; kingdom Metazoa; phylum Arthropoda; class Malacostraca; order Decapoda; family Palaemonidae; genus Macrobrachium; species Macrobrachium nipponense. The sequence goes on from NC_061108.1 coordinate 36,328,298, forward strand.
CTTGAGGGAGCTCTGGAGGTAGGGCCACCTCGAAAGGCTGAACCGATGTACTCGGTCCTTTCTTTTTCCGCCGCAGTAGCAGGTTTCTTCTTCTTGCTGACTGGTAAGAAGGTCTTGAGTCGCCCCTTCTCAGTTAATGAACGAGAAATGTCCTTCACTAACTGAGAAGGAAACAAAAAGTCCGATAATGGAGAGTACAGTAGTGCTGCCCTTTGAGAGTGGGAGACTGCTTTAGTCAAAAAGGAACTAAAGACTGTCCTCTTCTTGAGAAGACCCGCTCCAAATAAAGAGGAGATCTCAAACGAGCCATCCTGTACCGCTTTGTCAATACATGACAGAATACACAGGAGAAAGAACTTCTGGGTCGAGTCCTTCTGAATCATGGGCCTTCTTGGACATCACCCCCAAGGGACCAATCTAAGAAGTTGAAAACTTCTAATACATGGAAGAGTCCCTTGAGGAGATGATCCAGCTCTGAAATGCCCCAAGTCACATGGGCAGAGTTCAAACCTTGCCTTCGTGACGCATCGACTAAGGTTGAAAAGTCCGCTTCTGCCGAAGACGGAAGAGAAATGCCCATATTCTCTCCCGTCTGATACCAAATGTCCCGTTTACCAGCGAGTCTCGCTGGGGGCATGCAGAAGACCGTTCTGACCAACTCCTTCTTCGACTCCATCCAGGAATTTAAAGACTGAAGAGCCCTCTTCATAGAAATGGCGGCTTCATTCTTAGAAAAGACGAAGGATTTCTTCGCCTTTGCCGCCTCGAGAACAGAGAAGCGCGGAGAAAGGTGGAGCGGCAGGGGTCAAATTGTCTCCATATTCTTCCAGAAGAAGGGCTGTCAATACTTTATAGTTAGATAGTCCTTCTCTTCCATGATCCTCGTCTTCCGAGTTTTCCTCCAACTCGGGGTCTAGAGGAGTCTCCGTAGACAAATCAGGACGTCTTTCCTCTGGGGGAGACAAACTCCTGATAGGAGAGGGACTAAGGGAATGATAATCCTTCCTTTTCAAAGTCTGAGCTTTAAGAGAAGCTTCCTTCTTGGTTGGCGCCAAAAGCCTAGGCTTCTTCCCATAAAAGGATGACGCCTCACGCTTGGATGACGCTTCTCGTCCGCCGAGTGTCCTGGCTGACGCCTCGCACTTGGCTGAATGCTGACGTCTGGATGACGCCTCACGCCTGGAAGACGTCTCACTCTCAACTGGCGTCCTAACTGGCGCCAAAACCTTGGCTGGCGCCTCACGCTTATATGACGCTCTGTATGACGCCTCGCGCCTGTAAGACGCCTCACGTCTATCTGGCGTCACGTCTCTGCCATAAGGTTCTCTCGATCTCGATCTAGAAACCGAAACCTCTTCAGCATGTTTGGAAGACGAAGCTTCACGTCTGCAAGACGCCTCGCGTTTTGCAGGAGAGAGAGGACGAGACTTTTTGATTGGAAGCGAAACGTCCTTCTTACGAGGAGGATCTCTCGCTAACACTCCCACCAATGAGGCTAGCTGTTCTTGTACAGCAAGGAGAATTTTCCTTGAAGCTTCTCCCATGTCATCTTCAATCGGGGGAGAAGTAGAAGGCAAGCGGTCCGCTACGTCCATGTAGGGAGACATTGACACCACCTTCGCCTTTTTGATAGACGAGGGAGCTTCATCTGAGAAGCGCTCTGGGCTTGAATCCAATTCAGGTTCTCTCAAATGCCGTTTATTCAGTGGCCTAGAGAGGTTCCGAATCCTTCCACCCTCGTTTAGGTGAAGGAGAGGGAGAGGAAGAGAAACACTCTCGCAGGACGCTTTTTCTATAGCGGCCCTGAGCAGCCTGAATCGAAACAGAGCCTGCTGAAGGGACGTCTGACCGTTGGGATTCCCCATGACCTCCTTAAGGCTTTTCGACTTTCCTTCTCCTCTGGGCATGGGAGCTTGGAAGAGGTCTAGGCCTGGGAGCGTCGCAGAGACGATCAAACGACCCCTCCACAACACATGTGGGAGCACTCACTTCACTGAACATTTCACTTTCACTATCCTTACCTTGTGAGACCGCCATTTTGGACTTCATCTTATGAAAAGTAGCCTTCAGATCGGCGATTCAGAGGCGATTCTGAAAGTAAAGCTTGTGAAGTCGACATAGAGGGAGAATCAAAATCATCAAGATTAGATATAGGGTCAATAAAAGGCTCAATAGGCCTTGTACTCACACCTTTCAAACGTCTAACCCTATCCTTCTCTAACTTCTTCAAATAAGAAGTTAAAGTCTTCCATTCTTCTGCATTTAATCCCTCACATTCATGACAGGTATTAGTAGAAGAACACTGAAACCCCCTACATTTACGACATACAGTGTGAGGATCAACCGAAGCCTTCGGTATCCTCACCCTGCAGCCTACATTCACACACATTCTCACACTCACATTTGAGTCAGACATACTGAGAAAAATAAAAAAGCAAGTCCAAATTCAGTCCACAGTAGCGAATGCCAAAAACCACGATCCAGATACGTCACCAAAAAGCCGAGAAACGATGATCAAAAGGTTGAAATAATAATCTAAGTCAGGAGGTAGTAACAACAATGTTGATACCACCGGCGAAATAGAAAATATGATAGAAAACGGGAATGGTTCCTAGTCCTGCCGCCCAGGGCAGGCCGGTAGATCACCTGACCTACCTGTAGCGAGTGGCGACAAATTTGAATTTCTGTCGGGGACGACGGAGTCTTAGCTAAGTATATATCTGACAGGTAAGTTGATTGTATGAAAACTAGGTTTGTTATGTCACATTGATCAGCGCATTTTCACGTTATATTTTTGTGATTGAATACATACATTTGTTATGATAAAAAATTATTTACAGTAGTACTGTACTAATTTCTAAATATTACAGTACAGGTAGTTCCCAGTTATCGGCGGGGGTTCTGCTCCCAGCAGCAATCATGATAACCGAAAATCAGTGATAATAGCACTGATCCCCAATTTCAGGCATCGATAATCAGGGATCTGCGCATATCGGCACCAAAAATCCAGTTTTCTTCATCTCTAGACAAGCCCCGTAAATCTGGATTACCAATAACCAGGGAATGCCTAATAGGGTAGTTCCCAGTTAATGACGTTTCAAAGTTCAGTTCACCGCCAAGTGACAACAACCAAAAATTTTTGTTAATCTGAACATCACAATAATTATGGCGATAAATGGCATTTATGACAGTGTAAGAACCAATAAACCGCTTACTGGCACCAAAAATCACCGACAATGATAAACTGCCTGCCAACACTAATAAACGCCTACCGGCGCCAAAAGTCAATTACTGGTGTCGAATTCTAATTAACATTGTTAGCCAAGCATCATAAATCTGAAATGCTGTGCTCTGCTCCTCGCTTGCTCTATTCCTGCCAGAAAAGATGAAGTCTGGCACCTACTGCTGCATGAGGTTGTCTACGTCACTTCTCAGGTTTGGTGTTAGAAGACAACTTCTTGACAGACTTAGGGGTGAAACACACATTTCCTCTGGTCTTGGACAAGGGCCTTTCTTACCTCTACAAAAGGGTAAACACTGCAGTGGAGGACTTGTTGAACTGCGCCATCATCCTAGATCATTTCAAAGACTTGGAAAGAAAGTCCTGTGTTGGCTTCTTCTGTAAGTTGGAGGCAATTCTGCTTACATCTTGCAGGAAAAGGAAATTGTGTGCAAAAGGAAAAAAAAGAAGAGCTGACTTTTGAGTCTGAGTTACCCCTTTTGAAGTAAACAAGCACAATAATTCTTGTTTTTTGAGAACACACAGCAGAAGTTGAGGCCTGTTAATGGGAATGTCTCTAACACCTCAATCAAGGCAAGAGAGGACCGTTAAAAGATCAGAGGAGACATCTGAAGAAACCGGAAGCGCATCCTGAATCTTTTTAGCAAGGGCACCTATAACCCAACCCATGAAACTGGTCACCTCGAACAGCTTAAACAAATTGTGTAAAAGATGGTCCAACTCACCAGGCAAAAGCATAGTTTTTGCCACAGCGAAAGTTGCTCTTCTAGAAGACTCAATAAGTCCAGGAAACTCTCTTTTGGCCAAGGGAGAACCGCCCAAAGAGGGAGATTCTCCAGCCGCATAATAAAAATACCTTCTCTTGGTCAGGAAGGCAGAAAAGAGAAAACAGCCTTCCCTTGTGCTCTCTTATCGGCCAGCCAACTTTAAATTTTATTCAAAGCCTTCTTGGCTGAAATTGAAAGCACCATACTAGGAAGATTTGATAACTCCAAAGGAACATTGGTTATCTGGAACATAGATGTCAATGAAGCCGGGGCTGCTGGTTTGAAAAAGTTAGGATAGGCAGTTGGGGGTTTAGAATCCTCTGCGATATGATCCTCCCCTTTCTGCAGACGAAACAGAAGACAGGTGAGAGAGAATCCACCTCTCCAGTAAGAGGAAGAGCCGAACTAGTCGAAGCAACCAGAGGAACGGGTGGGGCTGTACAGTGACATCGTGTGCGAGACAAGGCGGCGAGGGGAGCTTGGGAGCCAAAGTAAGTTTTTGTACCAAGGGTTACTTTGATGCCAGTGGGCATTCAGAAGACAACAAAAACTTAGATGAAGCAGGTGGCTCAAGCAGCATTAATGGATGCTATGCATAATTTAAGGAGCACAACACCGATCCCGATCACCTGATCCTAACACGAGGGTTTGTGCTTAATTTGAAAAGAGCTATCCCCAAACTCATTTCAAATAACCCCAGAAAATAATACACTTATGTTAAAATTAAAAAAAAAAAATTTAATTCACTAGTTAAGGATCAGTGTCGGCTCCCTATCCCAGCAACGCATTCGACACGTATAACAAAGAGAGAAGGATCTCTCATAGGCCCACTTGATCTCCTTCATGCAAAGAGAATCAACACAGAGTTGCATCTCCGTTATTACAGCTAATATGACTCTCGCGACATATTGTTAGGAAAGAACAAGAATGTTAAAAGCTCGCACTTCAAGCGCTTTTAATTCTTAGCTGTTTGAAGGAAACATAAAGTTACTCAAGAAGTGCTTTAGAGATTCCACTCTTCCAAAGAAGACCAGGGCTTTCTTTGCAACAGATCTCTTCTGGATGAAGCCCAGAGCCTGGCTTGCGCCTGGCTGGCGCCTCGCGCCTGGCCTGGCGCCTCGCGCTTGCCTGGCGTCCTCGCGCCTGGCTGGCGCCTCTACTGGCGCGCCTCACTCGGCTGCCCGGTGGGCCCAGCGCCTGGCTAGAGCCTGGCGCCTCGCCCCAGACTGGCGCCTCGCGCCTGGCTGGAGCCTCGCGCCTGGCCTGGCGCCTCGCGCCTGCCTGGCGTCTCGCGCCTGGCTGGCGCCTCGCGTCTGGCTGATGCTTCGCTTGCCTGGCGCCTCGCGCCTGGCTGGCTCCTCGCGCCTGGCTGCTCCTCGCGGCATGGCTTTGACTTTCTCTCCACTTGCTGGAGATTCGAGCTTGTTAAGAGTCTCGATGAAAACTGGCGATGTCCACCTCGGACACTTTATTTGCCTGATTATTCGCCTCTAGCGCATCTGCGCCAGATTGGAGGCCTACTCCTTCTCCTCATCAGACAATGACAGTGTTATTTGGACTGACTTGCTCTGGCGCTTTACGCCGTTTGGCATTGGCGCCTGATTGGCGCTACATTGTCCGAAAGTCTGAACATCCACAATCGTTTATCAGGAGAAAGGAAAAAGGGTGGAAGAAATTCTTTCACTTTGAGCTTATGGCCTGCAACAAGGGGAGGTAATTTTAGTCGGCTACATCCAGTAGACGATAGGAAATCTAATAGTCCAAGAGACCAGTCTTCCTTCGAGGGAGGATCATACTTGATACTTCAGTTGCTAACGAGCACTCTTCCTACATGTTGACGAGTTCTCTCGTTGCAAAATCTTCCCTATCCTTGCACGAAGGCAGGGAAAGAGCCTGGAAGTTTAAGGAGACTCTGAGCTGAAATTGGGAGGATTCCCGATTTCTTAGCTCTTTAAATATATCTCTTCGAACCTTCTGGGAAGTAGTTTTGAGCCCTCATCGTATTCCAAAGACTCTGTCAGCAAACGTTTCAACTTATCTTCTTTTGTAGATAACAACGTAAATACTTATTGCCTGGACAATGAATCCTTTATCTGAAAGCGTTGATCCAGGAATAAAAGGTTATAGTTCTTTTGCCAAACCATACCATGATGGCAGGAACCCATGCCGAGTCTTTCTAGAATTTGATTCCAGATTCCAAGCCCAAAATCTCACTCGTCCTTTTGGTCGATTAGTACCAAGAGAAGCATTGATGAGGAGCAGTTCCATCTTGTCAGAACACGGAATCTGAGGCCCAAATAGGATCCCATTGTAACTATAAGATCTCCAAGTCTTGTCGTATAGAGTATTGTGTAAGATCCCGAAGATCTTAATGCTCTGCTATCTCCAATTCCCTTTATAGAGACAGAGTACGGGGGGTCCTCGAGTTACGACGTTGATCCGTTCTTACGATGCATCGTAACACGAATTTCAGCGTAAGTCGGAACATTGAAAAATACCACATGATTTAATGTAAATACCTATCAATAACAACGAGAGAACAATTCCTTACCTTTATTAGTTTGATTGGCTTGACACTGGAGAGGAAGCTGCGGTGCTGGAGAGACTGGGGGAGGTTAGTGAAGAGAAAAAGAACCTCCAGAAGTTGCTGGAGATGCTGAGGTCAGATGATTCTTGAGGTGAGGCAAATGATTCTAGAGTTGAGGCAGAACATTCTAGTACTGGAGATGCTGAGGCAGGTGATTCTGAGGTGAGGCAGATTGTTGGGGCAGGTGAGTGTTTTAGGTGAGGCAGAACCTACAGCAAGGTGCTGGAGATACTGGGCAGGTGAGTCTGGGTTAGCAGAACATTCAGAAGGTGCTGGATTAGCAGAGGCAGCTGAGGTAGAGGGTACAGGATCTTCTGCAGGCCTCTCTACCTTCTTAAAAATACTGCTCCAGGTTAGTCTGAACAGAGAGCGACCTCTTTTCATCCAAGATCTCCTTGTAACACTGCATCAAATCCATGACGCCTCTGGAAACCCTAGTGAACCTGTCCAAGTTGGGATCCTGAGCCTCAAAAGTGACAACGCTTGCTGCAACTGTGCAAAACCTCTTATCAAGTCCTGCCTTGTGAAAGCCTTAGGCTCTGGGGTGGGTGCTTCTTCTTCTTCCTCTATTATCTGCTTCTCCAGTTGTATCAGGTCCTCAGCAGATAACTCCTCGCCATGAGACTCCAGCAGCTCTGTAACATCATCAACCTCCATCTCCAAATTGATTTCCTTACTCAGGGCAACAACGTTCTTGACAACTAGCTGAACTGTGTCCTCAAACCCATGGAAATCATTCAACAATTGAGGACAAATTTTCTTCCAGACACCATTCATGTTTGTTTTTGCTTAACCTCCTCTCCCAGGAATTAGCAATGTTCTTTACAGCATCAAGGATGTTGTAGGATTTCCAAAAGTCCTTCAGAGTCAAGTCCTTCTTGGTTTCAGTTGCCTGTAAAGCCATAGCAATTGTCCTTCGTAGGTAGTAGGCCTTGAACGAAGCAATCACTCCTTGGTCCATAGGCTGTAAAAGGGCCGTGGTATTAGGTGGAAGGTAAACCACCTTGACATTAGGGTTGAAGTCTCCCAGCTGGGCAGGGTGTCCAGGGGCATTGTCCAGCACTAGCAACACCTTAAAGGGATACCCTTGGAGGCGCAATACGCTCCACACTTGGCACAAAATGGTTTACGAACCAGTCCTCAAACACTGCAAGTGTCACCCATGCCTTCTTGTTGGAACTTCCAAATTACTGGTAGTTGACCCTTCCAAATGCCCTTGAGTGCCCTTGGATTTTCAGCCTGATACACCAACAAGGGCTTCAGTTTGAAGTCGCCAGCAGCATTACCCCCAAGAAGTAAAGTTAGCCTCTCCTTGCTGGCTTTATGACCGGGTGCTGACTTCTCCTCCTTGGCGATGTAAGTGCGGTTAGGCATACGCTTCCAAAACAACCTGTCTCGTCTACGTTAAACACTTGCTGAGCAGAATAACCCCCCTCCTTAATTATCTCAGACAACGCTTTAGGAAATTCACTCGCTGCTTTCTCATCCCCACTAGCAGCTTCACCTTGCAATTTAAACGGTTATGGTATTGGCCCGAGCCTTAAATCGCATAAAACCAACCCCTACCAGCCACAAACTCTTCACTTTCACTTCCCTCCCCCTTTTCTTTTTTCAACGCTTCAAACAATCTTTTCGCCTTCTCCTGAATCACCATAAGGCTGACTGGGATACGCCGTTGATTTTGTTCTTCCAACCAAAGCACCAATAACCTTTCCATTTCAATTATTAGACCACTACGCTGCTTAGTTATCACTGTCGCTTTCATAGGAGCAGATCCTTTCACATGTTCAACGATGCGCTCTTTATCTTGATAATGGTAGCAACGGTCGAACGGCTAAGGCCAAGCGAGGCGGCCAATGTTTGTTGGCGTTTCTCCCTTCTCGGATCGCTTTATAATGTCCACTTTAATTTCATGGTGATGGCCTTTCTTTTCTTCGATGCACTACCATCAGAAGAGTCCGCCTTGCGCTGGGAGCCATAACAAAGAGCAAAAAGTTACAAAAAACGATACACACGAGGGAGAGAGAGGCAGTGTAAAACAACCAAAATGGCGTATGGACGAGGACTGAGCGTAGCGAAGCGACGCCGTCCTCTCCCCCACAAAGCGTATTCTTCCGCCGTGCGCCTGGAACTAGTTCGCGTTTGTTTACGTTGCTTACGACGCTAAACCGCGTAAGACGGAACGACGCAAAATATTATTTTTTATATTTTTTATGGGGGCGCGTTCGTAACCACGAAACATCGTAAGTCGAGACCAGCGTAACCGAGGACTTACTGTATAGCCTTTTACTGCGTTCTTTGATAGCAGATATATACAAAGGGTAATTCTTCCCTCTGAAAGGGAAGAAAAACCGCTATGTGGTTCACATAGGTATCGGAAGAGGACAGTTTCCTCATTCCCTCAAGCACGATCTGCAGTAATTATATATCTTATCCATGACTACTGTCATTTACCTTGAAACATCCTCTCATTCATGTCCACTTCTGGTCAGTCTGCACGCAGACAGACTCAGAGTGGAGAGGTTGTTAAGGTCCATTTAAAATAGATGCTGAAAGAATATTCAGACTGTCTTGGAAAAGACTTCCAAAACCTGCTGTGAGAAGAACGTGACCTCCTGAGAATCCAACCTCTCTAAGTCTAAAATGATGGCATAACATATATCCTCTTCTTTCTTTGACGCCCTTTATCTTACATTCTGTAAAGAGTTTATCTTTTGGGGAGGGGAAAAAAAGACTAAATTTTATTCCCCTTTCTATAAACATAAAGATGGCGTATATTGCTACCTCTCTCTTATATTCTTTCGTTCCTCCGTCCTCGTGCCTGGGCACGACGAGAATGGAAAAATTCTATCATCGTTATTCTGCAAAACAATTATTATTATCCTATTCTCCTACTAACTGATCCAGGATCGAGGAGAATCATTCAAGATTCCTATCCTAGGACATCAGGCCGTAATGTACGGTTTCAGATACTTGAAAGAGCCTCTCACCCCCAATACTGAGAGCTCCTACAAGTCTTTTCCAGTACCAAAACATTACAAGGTCTCCCTTGTTATATGTTTACATAGGAGTAGGATAATATACCATCCTGTTAATAACAATGAAAGAGGAGAAAGAGGAGCTGCATGGTTCAAGGGACTAGCCGAAACGTGCAATAAAAAGGAAAAAAGGGGTTGCCAAGGTCTTTCTAAAACCTGCACCCAGATTAACTTATGAGTCCGTATATTTTTTCTATCACTTGTCTCATAGGGTTTGAGGAAAGCGAGAGACCTCTAAAGATATCAGTTCTCTTCACCATGTAAAGGGTTCTATAAAGCAGAAGAACCCCACTTATCCTGACACTTTACTACGTTCGCCTGTGCGATATCTAAAGAAATAATTTTCAGTAGAGGGTTGATCTGGCAAAAAGAGTTTCTCCCAAAACAACTCCTCTTGCCAGGAAAGAAGTCGCTCACGCGACCACTATATTACCTATATTGTGTCAGTTCTCAAAGAGGAAACTTTTGGAAAGTCTATCTCCAAATACTGAGAAATTGGAGATCCTGATGTCTTGCGCCTGGCTGGCGCTCGCGCCTGGCTGACGCCTCGCGCCTGGCTGGCGCTCGCGCCTGGTTGGCGCCTATCGCCTGGTTAAAGCCTGGCTGGAGCCTTTATGGCCTATTACTTGCAACCTTGGTCAGAAAATCTCGATATCAAAATAAGAAGAGGTGCTGTAAGAATCCTATAATTCTACAGTACTTCCATAGTTGGATGTTTCTTCTCAATTTTCCTCTAATACGAATATATCGGAAGGGAATTATTCTTTCCTCGGTTAATTCTTCCGTATCCCCCCCCCCCCCCCCCGCCCCCCCCCCCCCCCCGCCCTTTTTTTCCTGAACGAGAAGGACCACTCCAGTGCGAGGGACTGAGTACTTCCCAGCTCTATGTAGGAAAGCATAATTTGCTCTAAGGTATATTCTATTAACTAATTATTTTCTAGTTAGAGCCAGGCGTCTGGCTGGCGCTTATGATTCCTTATGGCATGGTTTGAGGAAAAGGAAGCAGTCTACAGGAAGACTGTTCGTCTTCTTCTTGCTAAGAGATCTATGAAGAAGACTTCTCGCAGGTTCTCACAACTCTTTGCAATAAATGTTAGACATACTTTAACAGTTATTATCGTCGATCGAGGTTCTCACGGACTCGCAAATTCTTGCATTGCTTTTATTTAATAACTTGCTCAAACGAGAAATATTTTGGATGGTGCTCTAGGCTTATTGCACCAAGCTGGCGCAATTTGCGCCCCAGGGTGGCGCACTTGCGCAGGGTGGCGCGCCATCTTGGCGCTCTAGGCTGGCGCCGTCCTACTAATTATCTTTATGTTATCGTGCCTGAACAATCTGTGTCCTTTATGGGCGTACCCGACATCCTTTTCATATTTGATTCCTTCCAGTTCTTATTTAATTGAAAAAAACAAACTTTTACTATACGTAGTATTAATACCATTGTCAGGGCAAAGAAACCATTTCCCCCAAACCCCCTTAAAAATAAAAGAATGTTTCCCATTCCGACTCATACAACTTCTCTTGCGCAATATCCGATTCTCTAAACTCTAACATGGTTCTATCTTACTAGGCATTGGTGCCTCCTGTTTCCATCGAAAGACTTAACCATAACCGTATATTTAGTCTTGAAGTGAATTTCTCTATACATCTCTCTTCTCACTAAGTATGTATTCTAATAAGCCATGCTTTCGTAAGTATGAGTGCATAAATAATATCATGTTCTGCTGCATTAGAATCCTTTAATCATGTTACCTACGGTAAACAGCATTGAAAGGTTGTAATATCCTTCTTATTGAAAGATTCCTAACAAAAGGCAGACAATATTTATGATAGCTTCAGTATTCCCTCAATCCGAGGCTAAGACCCACGATTGTAGGGAAGAGATACGGTTAGTTATCCCATTCCGCAGGAGAGAGAGCTGTAAACGACCTCTCACGACTGAGAACAAGATGGTACTGCGACTGCGTTGGTCTTCAAAGCGAAAGCAGTCTGGCCTTCCCTTTCCCAGAGTTGCCAGTTACTCCATTAAATAAAGGAATCTTATAAATTATTATCGAACTTCAGGAAGTTTTTATATAAGCATATTAAGCTACGAGACTTCGACCAAGTCGTAGAAACTAAATAGGTGTCGTCTAAACAATTCTTTTAAACCTATTCCTTCCTAGGAAAGTCCTAGAAGGGTACTGGTAATTCATGGAAACCTCTTCTAACACGAAGAAAAATGTTCTATCCTACTCTCAATCCACCAATAAAGATATGCTTCTCCAAACGATCACTTCTCGAAGACACGATAGCATCATATAACTCATACTCTAGCGTAATAGAATCCTCTATAATACTGTTACATTAAGGTAAAACGTATTAATTTAGGAATTTTGTTTTTGTAAGGATTTCACATTGACCATTATAGCATAAATTTCGGTATGGTGTCTATGCCTTGCCATACCGTAGTCCTAAGGCGATTTGTCCTAAGCATGGTAGGAGCTAGAAGCTTAAAAGTCATACATATATGCTTTATCACTCAACGAGATCCATATAATTCATTCGATTGACAAACAATCTAAATCGTTCTCATCATAATAGATTTATATCTAAAAATGCACCGATGGGGAATTTTATGTTGAAATAACAATTTCATACCCCCATGGGATAGCGCTCTCGTCTAGTTGCGAAAAAAAATGTTCGAACAATGACTTTATCACAAATGTTATCGAATGATCTCTAATATTAGAAGGCGCTAAATCGTCGCCTGATTCCGAAAGGTGGATCGATTAATGTCATTCTCATTTTGAATAATTCTACCAGAAAGCATTATACGAGGATCTTCGCCAATTTCATTCATTTGAAGTTCTTCTATCCATCGAGGAACCGTAGGCATAAAAAGGGAGAAACACTGTTTTAGGATGCCTTTCCAATGGCTATCCCTGGCAGTCTGGACGCTCTACAGAACCTGCCGAGGGGACGCCTGACCGGTGGGGATTCTCTGAAACCTCCTTACGGTTTTCGACATTCCTTCTCCTCTGGGCTTGTGAGCTTGGAAGAGGTCTAGACCTGAGAGCAAGACAGAGCCGATCAGACGCAACCCTCCATTGTAGGGGGGTGGGGGAACACTATATTCAACTTCTTACGTTCTAAGAGTTCGCATTTGAACTATATCCAAAGTCTACAATTGCAAATGATATTGTAGATTCTACGGAGTAAGAAGGAGATGAGGATGCAACAACTACTAGTACTGTTACTACTATAATTGCTCGTTAACACAAGAGCTAATAAAGCTTCTAAAGGATAGTTACTTTTCTGACTTCCCCAACTAGGAAGAAGATATACATTTTGTTCCTCAATCAAACTCTAACACTTATTTGTATTAATGAATAAATATAAGTAATTCCCTTTCATGAAAGTATAAGTAATTCACTTTCGTGAAAGTGGATGAGTGTCTACCGAAAACTTCGGTAGTTACACGTCACTAATCTTCTAAATTTTCGAAGTTAATTTTATCAAAAAATTCTAAAAGTTAACAAAAGCGTATGCCGAACCAAAGATCCATTACTTCCCTGTAAAAGTTAGCCCAGACGATCGATGGCGATGAAACACGAAAATCCATCAGGAGGAACTGCAAACGTTGTTTACATTCCAAGCGACAGAAAAAATATGAATTAGAAAACGGGTATGGTTCCTATTCCCGCCACCCAGCGGCGGGGGGGTAGATTACCTGACCTACCTGCCGCGTGTGCCGCGAAATTCGAATTTCTGTCGGACGACGGAGTAATAGCTATGTATATATCTGCCAGGTAAGTTGAATGTATAAAAAGTTAGGATAAGCAGTTGGGGGTTTAGAATCCTCTGCGATATGATCCTCCCCTTCTGCAGACGAAACAGAAGACAGGTGAGAGAGAATCCACCTCTCCAGTAAGAGGAAGAGCCGAACTAGTCGAAGCAACCAGAGGAACTGGGGCTGTACAGTGAACATCGTGTGCGAGACAAGGCGGTGAGGGGAGCTTGGGAGCCAAAGTAAGTTTTTGTACCAAGGGTTACTTTGATGCCAGTGGGCATTCAGAAGACAACAAAAACTTAGATGAAGCAGGTGGCTCAAGCAGCATTAATGGGTGCTAATGCACAAAAGGGAGCTCATGCACTGATGGGCACTCAAATGCCTGAGGGAGCCCATGTGTCAATGGATGCTCCAGCACCAACGGGCACTCTGGCATCACTGTGAACACCAGAGGTACAGTGACAGAAGCGCATCTGTCTAATACTGAGTGCTCAGTGAATGGGCAATAGGGAGCTATTGAGTGAGACACAAGATCCTCTTTCGACACTGGGCACTCAGGGGAGCATACACTCACTGGAACTGGTTGCAGAAACGAAGTAGAAAATGGTGGTAATTGGCATTTCAAACCAGAACACTTATGATAATCTTGAGAACCTTCAGAGGATAAAGTCTCTGGGCTATCACAGAAACTGCAGGAAGGTTTAGTTTCTTTAATTAACCTTCTTAGCAAGTAACCGAGGGGTGCAAGATACTTTCGCCGCAGACTATTTCAGTGGACTAGACTTATCACTGTCATGCCAAAAGCACCGCTTCTCTGGATTGGATGCAGTCATGCTGGAAGATAGGCGATGCACGCAATCCAAGACTTCTTTCAAATGGCTCTTTCGCAACATGGGAAACACTGACAGGTGCAACTGAGGGGCCAACTACCCATGGGCAGACCCCACCGGCCTCCTTTGGGCCTCCGATATGACTTCTCCCAGATGCAGAGGAGTATGTCAGGGACCTTCACCTGGGAGAATCTGCAGGACGGACAGCCAGTTCCTCCACCATCACTGGACTTTTCTCTCAGTCAAGAACACAAACTGACTTCCCCAACTGAGTCATAGAGTTAACAAACAATTCAAACTTACATTCGAACTTTGCTTCGAGGCTGGCAATGGCACTGGGTTTGGAAACATAGAAGCTGGGTAAAGGATTTGCTGATACAGTTGAGACGCTGCGTTTAGGAGATAATGCAGAAATACTAGGTACATACATCAGATGAGGATTCTAAAGATTTCTGACAAGCTAAGGATCTTTCATATCTAGCTATCACATTATATAACCTATCTTTCTCCAATTTAGAAATAAGAGAAGACAAAACCTTCCATTGCTTCTCATTACAGCCTATACACTCAGAACATCTTAATTCTAGAGAGCGACTCTGACACCTGCACTTTGTACATACCATGTGCGTCACTCTTGGCAGACGTAACCCTTGTTACAGTAACAAATACTTGTCACTCCTGAGTTAGACATCGTTAGTGAAAAACGAGTCAATAAACATACAAACATCATATGGGACTTCACTAATAGTCTTGTAACAACCGGTAAACAAATGAACGATACCTAAATTTAAGAGCTGCTGCTTACAACCTTAGTCAGAAGCCGGCAGAAATAAATTGAGCTTGTTTGCGATGTTATTTAGCTTCTACCCCGGTAGTGGGTGGGGATACCTGGCTACACCAAAACAAAATTTTAACTGCCAGAACTTAGAAATTCTTATCTATGTAATTACTTGGTAAGTAAGTTACATAAAAATGATATTTTAATGATAAAATAAGGTTTCACATATACTTACCAAACAGTTACATTAGCTGTACGCTTTCTTACCTGGCAGTCGAAAATTCAAATTCCTGGCGACGGTAGCGGCGCTGCCATTGTTTGTGTAGGCGATACAGATCCCGCCCACTTTCGGGAACACCTGGTACTGCTGAGCTAGACTCTTCAATTCCTTGAGCCGCAACGTCCATCTGTGGGGAGGAGGGAGGGCTCTGATTATGTAATTGTTTGGTAAGTATATGTGAAACCTTATTTTATCATTAAAATATCATTTTCACATAAGTGACTTACCAAACAATTACATTAGCTGACTCCACATTACCCAGAAGGCGGGTATATGGACAGCTTTATGAACAAAAACAACAGTCATGTGCTCACATTATATATAATGTCTGCAGTACCTTACCTTGTGAGAGACCAGCTACAGGTAGATACTGCCTCTGGTCAGCGCTCTCATCACATGTAGGAGACGTGGCAGTAAAGGCCAGGGTCGTCCCTACTCATGGTGAGATTTTTGCAATCATGGAAGTGCACCGATGATTGACAAAAACAACAATAATTTGCCCTTGCCCTGGGCGAAAAGACTAGATAAAAACCACACAAAACCATCACCTACACTAAAAACCATATGATACCCTTAACCAGATATGAGAACTGGTGGGTACTTCAGGTACATGTACCCCCAAGATTCCCACAAACTCAAAAAACCTCAAATTCAAGGCGAGGAGATAGTAGAGGGAAAAAACCGGGTCCCCCTATGCTTCCTCTCCCAACAATATTCCCACTACTGACAACGGTCCCAATCTAAAGCAGTTTTCGTAAGTAGTTTCTACCTCCTTCAAATAGTGTGACGCAAACAGATTTCGACCTCCAGAATGTTGTTTGCATAATGGAGGATAGAGACATATTCTGTCTGAAAGCCAAAGACGTTGCTACTGCACGAATCTCATGCGTCTTCACTTTCAGCACCCTAAGAGCATGTTCCTGAGTTTGGGCATGCGCTTCTCGGATCAAACTCCTCAGGAAAAAGGACATTGCATTCTTTGAAAGAGGCCAAGACGGGTCTTTCACCGAGCACTGGAGTCGGCTCTCCTCTCCTCTCACAGTTTCTGTCCTAGTCAGGTAGTGTCTGATGGCTCTGACCGGACACAATGTATGTTCCTCATCTTCCGACCCGACTAAGTCCATTAGGTTCTTTATCTTGAAAGAACGGGGCCAAGGATTCGAAGGATCCTCATTTTTAGCAAGGGGATTCGAAGGATCCTCATTTTTAGCAAGGAAGTCTGTTACGTAAGAACAAACTGCATTGCCCTGGGCGAAACTCACTTCCTTACTCATCGCCTGCAACTCGCTTACTCTTCCCGCTGTGGCTAAGGCGACTAGGAATAGTGTCTTCCTAGTTATGTCCCTCAAGGTTGCAGAATTCAACGGTTCGAATTGGGGGCCACTGAGCCACCTTAAAACTACATCCAAATTCCATTCCACTTCTTCAGGCTTGAAAATCTTGGAGGAACTAAAGGATCTGATCAGGTCACTGATGTCCTGATTTGACGAAATGTCGAGGCCTCTATGCTTGAAAACCGATGAAAGCATGGCCCTATATCCTTTGATAGTTGAAGTGGCCAACTTCTTGGTGTCCCCCAGAAATAACAAAAATTCCACAATTTCTGTTATAGATGTCTCAGAAGAAGAGATGCTATGTCGTCTATCTGCACCATGACCTAAAGACTTTCCACTTGGACTGGTAGAGCTTGGCAGAAGAGCTTCTTCTGCAGCTAGCAATAGCTTCTGATGCCCTTCACGAAAACCCTTTTGCTCTGACCAGGTTCCTGACAGTCTGAATCCTGTCAGGGCCAGACCGGACAACCCTTGGTGGTATCGGTTGAAATGGGGTTGTCTGAGAAGCGATGGATTTTGTGGAAGTAGTCTGGGAAAATCTACCAACAGATTGAGAATGTCCGGGAACCACTCTTTTCTGGGCTAGAATGGCGCTACTAGGGTCATTGTCACATTCTGGTGCAATTGAAGCTTGTTTAAGACCTTTCTTATCATCCCGAAGGGAGGAAAAGCGTAAACGTCCAGTCCTGTCCAATCTAGCTGCATCGCATCTGTTCTCCACGCTAGTGGTTCTGGAATCGGAGAACAGAAAATGGGAAGGCGATTGTTCCTCGATGTGGCGAACAGGTCTATTGATGGTCTTCCCCAAAGCTTCCAGATTTCCTGACACACTCTCTCGTTCAGAGTCCATTCTGTTGGTACCACCTGATTTACCCGACTCAGTTCGTCTGCAAGCACGTTCATTCTCCCTTGCACGAATCTTGGAAAAAGGGTGATCCTCTTCTCGTTCGTCCAGGTAAGGAGATCTTCGGCTATCTTGTTGAGAGAGAACGAGTGGGTCCCTCCCTGCTTCTGTACATATGACAACGCTGTGGTGTTGTGCGAGTAGACCGCTATGTTTCTTCTGGTGACTAAGTGGTCAACCGCTTGTAGCCCTAAGAGGATGGCCTTCAATTCCTTCCCATTGATGTGAAAGGTCTTTTCTTGTTCTGTCCACAGACCTGATACTCTCTTGTCTCCTAGGAGGGCTCCCCATCCGCTGTCTGAGGCGTCTGAGAAGAACTGCAGGTCGGGTTCGACACGACTAGGGAAATTCCTTCTTGTAATCTTTCCTTCAAATGCCACCAACGAAGATCCACCTTTATCTCTTCCGTCAGGGGGAAAACTAGTGAGTCCGACTGTGTCTTCCGAGACCAATTTGCTTTCAGGAAGAACTGAAGCGGCCTCATGTGTAGGCGTCCTAACCTGACAAAACTCTCCACTGAAGCAAGGGTCCTGAGTAGGCTCATCAATTCGAGCGCTGAGCAGGACAGGCGAACCAGAAATTGCTGGACTGTCGACAGGCAGGACTCTATCCTCTTCAGGGAGAGAAAAACCCAATAAGCTAGAGTCTAGTATCATCCCTAAATAGAGAATCCTCTGAGTTGGAATCAATTGGGACTTCTCCATGTTTATTATGATACCCAATTGTTGTGCCAAAGTAAGGGTCTTCTCCAAGTCCTTCACACACTGACGACTGGATCTGGCTCTCAGGAGCTAGTCATCTAAGTAAAAAGCTGTGTTGATCCCCATCAAATGCAGCCACTTTCCCAGAGGAGCGAGAATCCGAGTAAATACTTGAGGGGCAGTTGACAGACTGAAGCAGAAGGCTCAGAACTGGAAGTCTCTTTTCTTGAAGACAAATCTCAGGAACTTCCTGGAGTTCTGATGGATGGGGACATGGAAGTATGCATCCTTCATGTCGAGAGATACCATCCAGTCGCCTGGTTGGATGGCTGACATTACCGACCGACTGGTTTCCATTAGGAATTTCGTCTTCCTTACATCCAAAATAGGTCTCCATCCCCCTGATGCCCTGGGGACTATGAAAAACCTGTTGTAAAACCCTGGGGAGTTTGCGTCTGTTACCTCCTCTATGGCCTCTTTGTTGATGAGCTCTTCTACTTCTTTGGCTAAAGCCAAAACTCTTGTTGATCCTGTCGAGTATGCTGTCAAACAGACAGGTGTATTGGACAGTGGTGGATCCTGCGTAAAAGGGATCACAAATCCCTCTCGAAGCACCTGTATTACACACTGTTCTGCTCCTCTTCGACTCCATTCCTTCCAGTAGTCATGGAGTCTTGCCCCCACGGGTATGTGAAGGACCTTCCAATCATTTATCTGTCATAAAGGAAGGTTTCTTGGTAGACTTGGAGGTGGTTCGTAGATTAGTTAATGGTCTCTGCTGCCACCTTGACTTGCCTCCTCGAAAGGGATGCTTTAGTAGAGGAGAAGCTTTGGCTCCTGTCGCTGGAGGTTCCTTAAGTCTTCTCGCTGACTGAAAAAGATGATCATTGGTGGACTTTTTCTCGAGGTCCAACAGCACATGCTTAATGGTTTCTTCTGGAAACAGGTGAGATTTACTCGGGGGGGGGAACAACAAAGCCGATTTTTGGTTCGTGGTTACTCCTCGAGATGTGAAGGAGCACCACCGTTCTTTCTTCTTTAGTACTCCCATAGTGAATAGGGCGGCCAATTCCCCTGAACCGTCTCTCACTGCCCTGTCCGCACAGGGCAACACATTGAGCCAGTCGGCAGAAAAATCCTCATCCAGAGACTGGCATTCTTCAATTTCCCTGGCTAACGCTGCAATAGTCCAATCCAGAAAACCGAAGACTTCGATCACCTTGTATAAGTTCTTCACCAGGTGATCTAACTCGGGTGAAGAGAACAACACTTTCGCAGCCGAGAACGCTGCTCTTCTGTGAGAGTCCACAAGGCCAGAGAAGTCTCCTTGGGAGGAGGCAGAAACTCCCAAAGAAGGAACTTCTCCTGTCGCATAAAACCTGTAGGTTTTATTCTGCAGCTTCGACGGAGGTAAGGTGAACGAAGCCTTGCCTGACTCCCTCTTCTTAGCAAGCCACTCTTCTACTTCCTTCAGTGCTTTCTTCGAGGACTGAGAAAGAACTGGTTCCAGTAACCCCGAAGGCGCTTATCTCCTATCCTTCACAAACATCGACGGAGGTGAAGAAGGCGAAGCTGGTTCAAAAAAGTCCAGATACGTCTGTAAAAGAAACCTTAACAGACTAGAATAAGCAGAAGAGGGATTCAAATCCTGGTCTTGAGTTTCCTCTTCCAACAGGACGGCTGATACCCCATCTTCCTCTTCCGTCTGGCTCGTTGTCTTCTTCAAATACACCATCAATTCTTGAAGTTGATGTTTAAAGGGGCCCAAAGCGGAATTCTCTAGCAAGGGTTTGGCCTTCGAATCATCCTTAAGTGAAGATGAAGTCGTGGCTGTCGTACAGCTCTTCTTCAAAAACGAATGACTAGGAGTCGAAACAACACGAGATGTATGAGGCGAACGAGTCAAAGATATCGAGGCGAATGAGGCGAACGAGTCGAAACACTTCAAAACAAATGAGGCAAACGAGTCGAAACTCCTATTGATACACAACGAGGCGAGTCAGTCTTGCAAGCACGTGAGCGCTATGACGCACGTGAGCGTCTGACTCCGTCCGAAGTTATGCTATCTGAAGAGGACTGATGGTCTTCCCGGAAAAACTGGTCCGAAGCAAAACTGCAGGAAGGTTGTGGAATCCAGTGCTCCTTGGATTTCTTAACAGGCAGCAACATCCCTCTCGCATGCTGGGCATGTCTCTTTAACCCTTAAACACCTATTGGACGTACTTTACGTCGACATTTTTTGTCTCTTGGGTTCTGACCGGACGTAATTTACATAGACACAAAAAAGTTTTTTAAAAATTCGCGGAAAAATACTTTAGGCCTACCAGCAGAAAACTTTTGAATCAGGCGCTTTGGGGGATGCTGGGAGTTCACGGATCAAGGTGTTGTTTTGTTTACAATTGTTACGCAGGCCCGCAAACACGAATTTCTTTCTTATCGCACTAAAAAGTATCAGTGACACATCTCGGAAATTATTTAGTCACTTTGACATAATTTTTGCACAATTTTTAATTAGCCGTTACATGAAGTATTATATAGAAAAATGTGCACAATTTCATGTAGAATACAACAAAAAAATACTCATGATTGTAGCTTTTATCAGTTTTGAGATATTTTCATATACATAACAATAAGTGCCAAAATTTCAACCTTCGGTCAACTTTGACTCTACCAAAATGGTCAAAAAACGCAATTGTAAGCTAAAACTCTTATATTCTAGTAATATTCAATCCTTTACCTTCATTTTGCAACATATTGGAAGTCTCTAGCACAATATTTTGATTTATGGTGAATTTATGAAAAAAACTTTTTCCTTACGTCCGCGCGGTAACTCTTCCGAAAAAATCCTATGTGCGATTGTTGTAATGTTTGCACCATTTTAAAGTAGCCGTTACATAAAGTTTTATATATGGAAATGTGCACAATTTCATGCAAAATACAACTAAAAACAACCCATGGTTGTAGCTTTCATCAGTTTTGAAATATTTTAATATAAATAACGATGTGCCAAAATTTCAACCTTTGGTCAACTTTGACTCTACCAAAATGGTCAAAAAACGCAATTGTAAGCTAAAGCTCTTATATTCTAGTAATATTCAATCCTTTACCTTCATTTTGCAACATATTGGAAGTCTCTAGCACAATTTCGACTTATGGTGAATTTATGAAAAAAAAATTTCCTTACGTCCGCATGGTAACTCTTCCGAAAAAATCATACGTGCGATTGGCCGTAATGTTTATACCATTTTAAATTAGCCGTTACATAAAGTATTATATATGAAAATGTGCGCAATTTCATGTAGAATACAACAATAAATAATTGAAGGTTGTAGCTTTTCTCATTTTCAAAATATTTGTATATAAATCACGATAAATAGAAAAAACCCACGTTCGGTCAACTTTGACTCTACCAAAATGGTAGAAAAACGTAATTGTAAGCTAAAACTCTTATATTCTAGTAATATTCAATCATTTACCTTCATTTTGCAACATATTGGAAGTCTCTAGCACAATATTTCGATTTATGGTGAATTTATGAAAAAACTTTTTCCTTACATCTGCGCGGTAACACTTCCGAAAAAATCCTATGTGCGATTGTCGTAATCTTTGCACCATTTTAAATTAGCCGTTACATAAAGTTTTATATATGAAAATGTGTGCAATTTCATGCACAATACAACTAAAAACAACCCATGGTTGTAGCTTTTATCAGTTTTGAAATATTTTCATATAAATAACGATAAGCGCCAAAATTTCAACCTTTGGTCAACTTTGACTACCGAAATGGTCAAAAAACGCAATTGTAAGCTAAAGCTCTTATATTGTAGTAATATTCAATCATTTACCTTTATTCTGCAACAAATTGGAAGTCCCTAGCACAATATTTCGATTTATGGTGAATTTATGAAAAAAAAAACATTTTCCTTAGGTCCGAGCGGTAACTCTTCCGAAAAAATCATACGTGCGATGTTTGCACCATTTTAAATTAGCTGTTACATAAAGTTTTATATATAAAAATGTGCGCAATTTCCTGTAGAATACAACAAAAAATAATTGAAGGTTGTAGCTTTTCTCATTTTCGAAATATTTGCATATAAATCACGATAAATAGAAAAAAAACCACGTTTGGTCAACTTTGACTCTACCGAAATGGTCAAAAAATGCAATTGTAAGCTAAAACTCTTACAGTCTAGTAATATTCAGTCCTTTATCTTCATTTTGAAACAAATTTGAAGTCTCTAGCACAATATTTAGATTTATGGTGAATTTAAAAAAAAACTTTCCTTCCCTCTGCGCGCGGATTCTCCGCCGCAAATCTCCAAAATGCGTACATCACATTCTCGGAATATTTGCTCCGTTTCATATTAGACGTTTCATAGAGTTTTATATATGAAAATATGCACAATTTCATGAAGAATACAACAAAAAATAATTGAAGGCTGTAGCTTTTCTCATTTTTGAAATATTTTCATATAAATAAATATATAAAAAAAAATTCGACATTCGGTCAACTTTAACTCATCCAAAATGGTTGAAAACTGCAATTGTAAGCTAAAAATCTTTCAGTATAGTAATATTCAATCATTTATCTTCATTTTGAAACAAATTAGAAGTCTCTAAAACAGTATTTATATTTATGGTGAATTTTTGAAAAAAACATTTTGTTATATCCGCGCGTTACGAATTCATGCATCATATTGTGGTAATATTTTCTGTGTTGCTTTGATCGTTTTACAATGTGTTATATACCAAAATTATCGCAATTTAGTGTACAATACAACGAAAAAAAAAAATCTCGTTAGCTTTAACCCCTTTGCTCACAGTGCGATTTGAATACAATTATATATGAAATTTTGTTTTCGCGCTATCATACATCGCATTATTTATATATGATCATGATGTTTTTTTTTCATTTCTGATGGTTGCATACTAAACTTCAGGCAATGACAAAAAAAGGAGCCAAAAATGAACTCTTAATCTTGAAAACTAAGCGCACTGTGATTTTTTGAACAAAATATTTTTTCCGCTTCGGTGCTCACTCCGTGACCCCCTAGGCATACAGGAGACGATTTTTATTATACCCCTTAGGCATTTAAGGGTTAAAGGACATGACAATAAATCACTCCACACTTTTCGCCTCGACACAGGTGACTGTACTTCCAAGTCGGACGACAACTGCGCGTCACTGATATCTACGCCTTTGCAGCAGCGTTTCCTGGGCACTCGCGAGTCGACTACATTGACGGAGTTGGCGATTGACCGTACGCAAACTCCCCCAGTCTCCCTTCGACCTTCGGTATGTCTTCTCCCGGGAGCTGAGGAGCAGGACAGGGACCTTCGTCTAGGAGAACAGGGGAACGGACAGCCGCCTCCTCGGACACGACACTGACACTTGGCCTCACATTGGCCTTTTCACTTGACTTCTCTACGAACGCACGTAATGACATACCCAAATCCATAACGGATTAGGCAAGAACTCAAATTTCTTGTCCATCTTGGACTCTAACAAGGAAATGGTGTTGGGATCGGAAACATGGGATACCTGGTCTGGAGTAATTGGTACTGAAGTTGGAGGACTATCAATAGGGGATATATTCGATAAAAGTGGAGAAGATAGTGACAGTTTGTTCGCCTCTAAAGGCATGGGAGTTGTCTCTACTCTAGTTTTACTACTCGCTCTAAGAGCTGCTTTCCTTTTCCTATCTTTGTCCATCTTATCCAAATGAGCTTGAAAAGTCTTCCAACCTTGTTCATCTAAACTACGGCACTCATCACAAGTTAATTCCTTGCTACAGCACTGACCCTTACATTTAACACATTTGGAGTGCGGATCGTAACATAGTTTAGCTAATCTAGTTTTGCAGCAACTGCTGCAAAACCTAACTGACGAAGAACTAGCATCAGACATCTTCGTAATAACTTGTTAATAACTAGGCAGCTAACTGATGAAGCAAAAAAGCTAACCAAGAAATTGTACATCACCAAAAAGAAAAAATCCACAATGGCGACGAAAGTCGACTGCAACAACAAACCACCGGTGTTACCCTGTGGCCGGCAGAAAACAAATTGAAGAGTCTAGCTCAGCAGTACCAGGTATTCCCGAAAGTGGGAGGGATCTGTATCATCTACACAAACACAAACAATGGCAGCGCCGCTACCACCGCCAGGAATTTGAATTTTCGACTGCCAGGTAAGAAAGCATACAGCTAATGTAATTGCTTGGTAAGTCACTTATGTGAAAACAAACTTTTTTATTGTCAGTCTAGTAAAGAGAAATAGATTAACATTCCTGAGAGAGATTAAAGGATAAACACACTCTCTCTCTCTCTCTCCCTCTTCTCTCCTCTCCATCCTCTCTGTCTCCTCTCTCCTCGTCTCTCTCTCTCTCTCTCTCTCTCTTCTCTCTCTCTCTCTCTCTCTCTCTCTCTTCCCTGGAACAAAATGTCATAGTGGTAACACACTGTTTTTGCTGACTGGGTTAGAAGTATGTATGTATACATTTCTAAGGGTACTAATGTTTAAGATGACTTTAAAATGATATTAATAACACAATGTTAAAGATTAATACAGTAATAGGACAATAATTTAAGGTATATTTGATGTAGGATGTTATTTAAGGTATAAATTTGGTATTTGAACTTTCAAGACAGTCTTCT
Organism: Macrobrachium nipponense; assembly: GCF_015104395.2. Taxonomy (NCBI): domain Eukaryota; kingdom Metazoa; phylum Arthropoda; class Malacostraca; order Decapoda; family Palaemonidae; genus Macrobrachium; species Macrobrachium nipponense. Next base: position 36,353,189 of record NC_061108.1, read on the forward strand.
AAAAGTGTTTTAGAGGGTTTTCTAAGTATTTGTGGATTTTAACTATTAGCAGGGGTCTGGTACATATCCCCCGCCAAATACGGGGGTCCACCATACTCTGAAGTTCCAAAAGTACAACAAGGGAACTGACCCAGTTGGTCAACTGGAATCTAAACAACCATATGTGCATGCACCAACCTATCATATCCAGTTCTTTTTTCTTTTAACATAGACTAAAGTTTCTGGGAATTAGTGTAACATGAAATATAGGAGTGAAGTTAAAATAAGGGGTTTATTTATGAATAAAACAAAAATTTATGACTTAAATTACATAGCTCATTTAGCTTTATTGTTAGTGTTTGTCACCTATGGCATCACATCTGCTGATGTGTGTGAAGAAGTCTAAAGATGTAGCCCCGTTTCAGTGCGAAAGTCAGTCTCATACCATCAATTAATTGCAGAGTACTGTAATATGAATACTAAGCAGCGACATAATGCAATAGGGCTCTTTTCTGGCCCATCTTTGGCTCCTAACTGTTGTTGGTAACTATTCACAGCTCATTTATTGGAGGAGGATAGCCAGCTTTGAAACATTGGTCTTGCTAATGCCACTCATCTAAAATATATGAATTGGAAAGACAATGATGAAGACAAAATCTGTTCTAAATGGACTTACCCTGACATAGCCTCCTCGAGACATGATATCTGCCAAACTCTTGGCAGCATCATTTTTCTCAGCAACATTAAGGATGCGAACCATGTTGTCACTGGAGATCTTTTCAACATATCTAGCATGCACAGAGATGTGTAGTAAACAACATATTGGAGACTGTGTGCAATGATAAGCCTGTTGCTTTGAGTGAACTCTGGACCTCACACTATCATATGTCAATCCATTTTTATTTCTTCTTTGGTATGCAATAGTAAGTGGCTGATAGACATAATGCAGTGTCCGTACAAATTTCAAATTAGAACCATGCAAAAAAGAGAACAGCAGCTTCATATGGATGATAAAATCAGTATCTTATGTAGTAGCTGGATGTCCTGCAAAAGAAAAAAAATTAATAAATAAATAAATAGAAAAAATATCACATTATCTATAAAAACAAAATTGAATTTATCATTCCATATACATATACACACATATATATATTATAAACCTAAATATAGCGGATTTTCAAAGTACATATTCTGTATTTTTCCTAACATACAAACCTGAAGTTCTTTACATAGGGATTTACCTTTTAAAAGTAAGTTGGCATGGCCTTTTAACTTCAGACCTGGTTTGTTAACTATCAACAGGTAGGGGGAAGCCCCATCCGCCTATTAGTAGACACTCCACTTTGCCTCCTGGCCTAGGTACCAAAGTGAGGGTGGGCTGTTAATGTAGATACAGTGGACCCCCATATTTGCATTCTCAGGATTTGCGGACTTACTTATTCACAGATTTTCCTGTGGAACTTATTAAAAATTATTCGCGGGAGGACTTGTTCATTTACAGGTTTTTCTGTGGAATGATCTATAAAATTATTCATGGGTCACCGCTCACTGATGTTAATTTTTTCTTACATCAATAATCTGTAATTTTATATTATTTACTGTATAATCTGACATTACATATCATAATAATGATACTAAATCTTATGGGTACTTACTGGTGATGAATGTTGATAGATGATGATAATAGTTGTGCAGTCTGATGAATGACGATGAAGATATAGACTGGACAGCAAAGTAGTGAAGTTACATCTACTCTGAGGGTGCCTCTCCACCTTCTTCAGGAGGTGCCTCATCAGGGATTTCGGGAGGCTTCATCATATGGAGGTACTTGCACATTCTCACAAAAGTGTTATGATAGGGCTTCACTAGTTCACTAACAGTATTGATAAAATCTGCAGCTCTTTCTTCATTCTTATCCCATGCCTTGACCACAGTCTGTATCTGCCTGACTTCCTAGATCAAATCATACAGACTACAAAATTCCCTGGACAGTGCTTGAAAACCTGAGGTTTCCTCTCTGAGGCTGATGGCTTTATTGATTGACTGGTAGTTTGCCTCACCTGGGGCTTCTCTTCCTGGTCATGTGAGAGCAAAGGAAGGAGACCCATTCCTCTGAACTGTTGAACATGTGTGATGTTTAATTACCAGAATTCTGGGCCTTTCGAATTACGAAATATGTAGCACATTCAAGATAAGGTTTGGATGAACCCATAGTGTTGGGGACAATAATGCTGAAAATAACCAATGTGTTTGTTCATTGACAGTCCCTCTCTCCCCTTGCTAGGCAGAGGGTAGGACTTGAATCTATTAATCCTGCTGTCACTTTGTAGCCACCAGGGTCCTTAGCTTTGGAATGATCATACCCTGTTGAACACCTGTTGAATCAGACAGAACGATAGGAAGAAGTAAACCTCAAGACTTGTACCATGGATGTGAAAGATGTCTCATAGATGCCAACAGCATCTGGTTTCTCAAGCAGTCACCCATCCCAGTTACTGACCAGACCCAAAGTTACATAACTTGCTGATTGGGAGAGACTTGGTACTATCAACGTGGTATGGCCGTTAGCTGTTCATGCCCATAGCTCAGAAAGACAGAGCGGAACAGTAACAGCTCCAGTGTGTTGAGACTGAAGGTCTAACTCAGCCGTCTTCATAGGTCAACAATCCGAATGTTGAGGTGCCGAGGCCAATTGTCTCTAACACTGACCCTACTGACTGAACTTGTCTGTCATTACATCCATCTTGCCTGGAATGTGTCTGGCTGACAGTTGTGCTGAGTGTGCTCCTGTCCACCCATGCACCCTCACAGTTAAATTGAGGAGATGAAAGGACACTAGCCCCCTTTCTTGTCGACTATGGAACTACCATGGTACTGTTGCTGATCAACACCATGAAGCGCCTATCCTCAGATACTGAGGCTTTTGAAGAGCTAAGAAATTCCAGGATATTGAAGTGCAGGTTAGGTTAGGTTAGGCTAGGTTTAGTTAAACTAGGTTAGGTTGGGTTAGGTACTCAACCTAACCTAATGAGGAGAATGCTCTTGCCTAACCATCAGGTTAAGCCTTGTCTCTCTTTCTCTGATAGAGGAAGAGAAGGAATGGGGAGTCCCATGTTGAAGACCAGGACTCTTTCAATCTGCATTGAAGGGAATGAAAGAGAAGCCAGCCTTGAAGAACCAGCCTCAGCAGTGATGTCAGGTGGCCAAGAATGGCTTGCAGCTGCAGAGCTGGTTGTCGGTTACAAAAAGGACAAACTCGCTGGTGTAAATGTATTCTTCACAAATAATATACTTGCTTGGGTGAGAGTTAGGGCTTCTCAAGTCCATGCAACTCTCTAGCTGTGACCAAATCCAAGAAGTTGATCAAGTTCTAGAGACACTGCACATGAGAGCTCGCCAGGACCAATCATTCGTCGATATACATCAGAAGATGTACACTGAACAAAGTGCCTAATAGAAGCCAAGGTGAGAAGGCATGTGAAAACTTGGGGAGAGGTCAAATGCTCACAACAGAGACAGACATGGAGCTGATTCCTCTGAAGGGGTACAAAGTTTCCCCAAGAATAAAGGGGAGGAACTTGCGATAGGATTGATGGGTAAGTGCTCAGAAATACTTTGTCCCTCAAACCCAACAAAGGAATCAAGTTTGACTCCAGGAAGTAGAGGGAAAAAAGAGAGGAGGATTGGCTGATGTTGCCCACTATTCTCTGAACTTGCAGTGATGATAGCAATGCACAGAGTAGGAAAATGTATTTAGTGCAAAGAAAAACTTTTCCTGCGGGGAGAGCAGAGGTTTTCACTCACCAAACGAAGCATCCTTTCCTACAACTGATTTGTTCACACGAACGCAAGAGAGAGTCGAACGGAGTTGAATACGCCAAAAATTGGTGAGAAATTACCAAGCCTTGTTACGCATCTGTCTTCGTGATCGACCCTCATGGAGAGGAATACCCAGAGAACCTCCTAGCATCTGTAGATGTCTTGTCCCAAGGGACAGGACATCAATGCTAACATTGTTCAAATGAGTGCTGGGAAGGCTGGGAAAGATGGTGGATTGTCCGTGATTAGACCGGCCAGCCTGACGATAGCCGCCATATTGGATTTCAAAACTGCCTTGAAAATGATATTGTTATGATACAATAAAGTTTGTTCATACTTACCTGGCAGATATATATAATCAAAGTGCCCACCCACCTCCCCTCAGGAGACAGTGGCACTAGAAATATCTGACAGAAAATGGGAATGGTTCCTGACGCCCGCCTCCCAGCGGCGGGAATGGGTACTACCACCTGGCCGACCACTGCGTGTGCCGGGAGTTTTGAAATTCTGTCGGACTTCAGAGAATACAGCTATATATATATCTGACAGGTAAGTATGAACAAACTTTATTGTATCATAACAATATCATTTTGTTCATGAACCTTACCTGCCAGATATATATATAGCTGAATCCCACCTTTGGAGGAAGGGGGAGACAGACTCGGATTTTGGGAAACAATTCCATTTACATGATTGATATCTTGGTTCCTTACCTGTTAGCATAGCTGACTTCGTGAGTACCGTCACCCAAGTCTGCTTCTGCTTTACTAGAGACTCCAGCAAGGTAGTGACCTGCGATGCTGTTGAGTTCTAGAGGATCTGTCAACGGGGACGTGACCACAAAACAACTAGATCCTACACTATAGACCTCCAATTTTTTGGGTAATGCATTCCTAGAGGTGCCAGCAAGGACGTGACCTGTGTAGCTGGTGCGCTCTAATGAACTGCCACGGGGAGCGTGACCACAATGTGACAGATCATATAGGTGTTGATTAGACACCGAATGCTGTTAATGCTTCACTGGAGGTGCCAGCAAGGACGTGACCTATATAGCTGGTGCGCTCCAGATGATTTGTCAACGGGTGCATGACCACAATGTGACAAAAACATTTTACCCTATTATGAGGGCGAAGCAAAAACATTACCACCTGACCTAGCCTATCTGGTTAAACTTCGTATAACCAAGGCTAATGGAGGGAAGTCCGCCTAAGGCGGCCGACCCAAGACCACAATAAACTAAACACCTAAATAAGAATAATAAACTAAAAATAAAAAATAAAAAGAAATAAAATTAAAAAGTCCAAACTAACATATTATTTCCTAAATGATAGGAAGAGAGCTACTCTCTGTACCCAATATAGTGTCTGCTGCGACATATGGGCCCAAAGAGCAACAGTTCTCGTATGTAGTCCTCACCTCCCGAAGGTAGTGAGAGGCAAACACTGAATTACTACGCCAAAATGTGGCATTCAAGATGTCATTAAGTGCCATGTTCTTTTGGAAGGCTACCGACGTAGAAATAGCCCTCACTTCATGCGCATTCACCCTTCAACATTTTCATATCACTTTCTTGACAGGATGAATGCGCTTCCTTGATGGTGTCCCTCAAGAAAAAAGCCAAAGCATTCTTCGACATTGGTAAATTTGGCTTCCTTACCGAACACCACAAGTTATCCGAAGACCTCTACAATCCTTAGTCTTCTTTAGGTAGAATTTTAGAGCCCTGACAGGGCACAGAACTCTCTCTGGCTCACGCCCAATGATTTCGGCCATCCCTTTAATTTCGAAGGTCCTAGGCCAAGGGTTGGACGGATTTTCCTTTTTTGCCAGGAACGTTGGGCTCAAGGAACAAACCGCGTTATAACCTTTAAAGCCCACGTATTTGCTAATCGCTTGTACCTCGCTGACTCTCTTCGTCGTCGAGAGCAGTCAGGAAGATAGCTTTTCTAGTAACATCCTTCAGGGAAGCTGTATGCATAGGTTCGAATGGACTGGACATGAGGAACTTCAGAACTACATCCAAGTTCCAAGACGGCAACCTGGGTTGTTGAACCTTCGTTGTTTCAAAAGATCTCAAGAGATCGTGAAGGTCTCTGTTGTCCGCCAAATCCAGGCCTCTGTGCCTAAAGACAACTGAAAGCACACTCCTATACCCCTTGATTGTACAGACTGCAAGTTTTTGATCCCTTCTCAGATACAAAAGGAAGTCAGCAATCTGGCTCACAGAGGTCGTGGTGGAGGAAATTGCCCGTTCTTCTTCGCACACCAACCTCCTGAAGACTGCCCACTTCGATTGGTACACTGCATTGGATGAAGCTCTTCTTGCACTGGCGATAGCTTTCGCCACTGACCTAGAAAAGCCTCTCGCTCTGGCCAACTTTTGGATAGTCTGAATGCAGTCAGACTCAGAGCGGAGAGATTTCTGTGGTACCTCTCGAAGTGGGGCTGTCTGAGTAGATCTGTCCTTACTGGAAGCGTCCTCGGGAAGTCTACTACGAAGGCCATGACCTCTGTGAACCAGTCTCTCGCCGGCCAGAACGGGGCGATCAAAGTCATTCTCGTCCCTTCCGACGCCGCAAACTTCCTCATGACTTCCCCTAGGATCTTGAACGGGGGAAAGGCGTACAGGTCCATACCCCGTCCAGTCCCAGAGAAGTGCGTCTATCGCCACTGCCGCTGGGTCTAGTACTGGGGAGCAGTACCGTGGAAGCCTCTTCGTTCTGGACGTCGCAAAGATGTCCACTAGCGGACGTCCCCATAACCCCCACAGCTCTTGGCATACCTCCTGATGCAGAGTCCACTCGGTTGGCAGAAGTTGACCTCGTCTGCTGAGGAGATCTGCCCGGACGTTCTCTACTCCTGCTACAAACCTTGTAAGGATCGTGACGTCCAGTGCCCTTGCCCACAGCAAGATCTCCTTTGCCAGTGCAAAAAGGGACCGGAGGACTGTGTTCCTCCCTGCTTCTTCAAGGACGCCAGAGCTGTGGGTTGTGTCTGAGTTGACTTGGACTATTCGATGAGAGACTTTTCTTGGGAAAACTGGAGAGCTAAAAAGATGGCTGCCATTTCCTTTAGGTTTATGTGCCAGGACACATGTTCCCCTCTCCAGGTGCCTGACATCTTCCCCCTAATGTTGCCTCCCACCCGTGGTGGACGCGTCGGAGAACAACACTAGGTCGGGGCTCTGAAGCTTGAGAGACACGCCCTCCGACAACTTTTACTGGATCTAGCCACCATTTTTAAGTGATGTTTTACCTCTCTTGAAATTTTTAAGCTCATATCCAGATTCTTGCTTTCTTTCCAATTTTCCTTGAGAAAAAATTGTAGCGGTCTGAGGTGCAGTCTCCCCAAGGAAACAAACTTCTCCAGCGAGAAAATGGTCCCCAGCAGGCTCATCCATTCCCTCACCGAGCACGAATCTTTCCTTAGGAAGGCTGTCACTTTGTCTAAACATTGCTGCTGACGTCCCTGGGACGGAAAAGCTCGAAAAGCCACTGAATCCATCTGAATCCCCAGATACAAGATGGATTGGGTTGGGATCAGATGTGACTTTTCGAAATTCACCAGTAGTCCCAGGGACTTCACCATGAGTAAAGTTGTTAAGATCCTTCAGACACCGCGTTTGAGTGGAGGCCCGAATGAGCCAGTCGTCCAGGTACATAGAGACTCTGATATTTGCAAGATGAAGCCACCTGCCACGTTCTTCATTAAAGTCGTGAAGATCATAGGGGCAGTGCTCAATCCGAAGCAAAGCGCCCTGAATTGATAAACTGTCCCTTTTAGGACAAACCGAAGATACTTCATCGACTGTGGATGGATGGGGACGTGGAAATACGCGTTTGAAGGTCTAATGAAACCATCCAATCGTTTGGTCTTAAGGTCCCAAGAACTGACTGAGGTGTCTCCATCTTGAATTTCTGCTTCTGTACGAACCGATTCAGACTGCTCACATCTAAGACTGGTCGCCAACCTCCTGACTGTTTCGGCACCAGGAATATCCTGTTGTAGAAGCCTGGAGATTCCAGGTCTACGACCTGTTTCCAACATCTGCTCGAGCAGATCGAAAAGTATTTGTTGCTTCTCCTGATGGTAAATAGGGGATAAATCCTTGGGTGTCGTGCACAGTGGGGGAGGTTTCAAGAAAGGAATCTTGTACCCCCGCTTGATGACGTTGAGCGACCAGCTGTCCGCCTTCCTTTCTATCCAAGCTTTTGAGAATAGTCGAAGCCTGGCTCCTACTGGTGGCTGAAGGATATCTGGTTCATTTCTTTCCTCTGATCTTAGCCGAGACTCTGCCTCTGGAACGTGTACTTCTCGAGAAGATGTTCTCGAGGAAACTCCACTCGAAAGGCTTCTGCTTCTTGAACGGTTGCGCCCGTGCCGACGTAGAAGAAACCAAGCCGTACGCTTTGCCGACTGAGCTAGGAGGTCTTGGGTAGCCTTCTCTTGTAGACTGACAGCCAGATCTTTGACCATAGCCTGAGGAAAAAGATGGCTCGAAAGAGGCGCATACAACAATTCTGCCTTTTGAGAGATAGAGACCACCGCCTTTGCAGTAAAACCACAATAGGCCGCTCTCTTCTTCAAAATCGAAGTGCAGAAATGCGAAGCCAACTCCTCCGAACCATCCCTGACGGCCTTGTCCATGCACGCAAGCACGCTGGACAGCTCCTCGAGGCTAAGCGAATCAGGACTACGCGACCGGTTATCCAAGACCCCTAAACACCAATCCAAAAAGTTGAAAACTTCTATCGTACGGAAGAGTCCCTTCATATGATGGTCCATCTCAGAAAGGGTCCAGGGCACTTTCGTCGTCGACAAAAGGGATCTCTTCGGTGCATCTACCAAGGTAGCGAAGTCACCTTGGGACGATGAGGGGGCTCTAAAACCTATCTCCTCCCCCTGTCTCATACCAAAGACCTGCCTTCCCTGCAGTCTTGAAGGGGGTAGGGCGAAAGCGTTCTTGTTTCGGGCTTTTCTTGACTCCATCCAATTCTGCATTTTCTTAAAAGCCCTTTTTGTTGATAATGAAGTAGCCATCTTCAACAATCCTGGAGTCTTGATAGCCTTAGACGATAGCAATTGTGAAGGAGGCGACTGCGGGGCTTCAGGTTTAAACTTCTCTTCAAAGGAGGTTCGAAGCAATTGAACCAAAACCAAAACCTGGTTAATCTGAAGATACTGCTGATGATTGTTCTTCAGTTAATTCCTCCTCGACAAGTTTTCTTCTTCAGATTCATTACTATCCTTCGAATCTCGGCGAATGTCTGAAGAAACATTACGTCGTGCGTCCAGCTGCGCGCCATGCCTGGCGTCAAGCCGAGCGTCCAGCCGAGAATCCTGCCGAGCGTCACGCTTGGCATCCAGCCGAGCGTCCCGCCCGGCGTCGAGCCGAGCGCCCAGTCGAACGTCAGGCCTGGCGTCAAGTCTCGCTGCCGCCTTAACGTCGTGCTCTGCAGACCCTCGTGCACGAAATCTGGAAGGCGAGGTAACAGGAGAAAAAGCGAGGCGATGAGAAGGAGACTGCCTGGATCTCTTGACTGGCATTTTATCATCCTTCCTCCTGTGACGTGAATTATCCTCTTTCTCTGCAACTAATAAGGCAATTTGATGTTGAAATCTCAATCTTCTTCGATTTAGGGCTGATCCTGTGAGAAGACGAGGGGCGAGGGGAGAAGCCCTCCTCCTTCTCACATGGACCGCCACAGGTATATCCTTAGCGCAACCAGGGCGCTCAAAAGCATTGTCGTCAAAAGACATCCTCTCCGGCGACGATCGCAACACAGAAGAAGAGAAAGGACGTGAAGCGTCTTTCTCCCTTAGACCAAAGGTGCCGGTCGCCTGTGCAACATCTTGCACCTTTGCTCTCTTTTTCGGTGGAGAGTCTTCGAATTGTTCTGGAGACGACCGCAAAAACACAGAAGGGGCTAAGGGATGTGCAGCGTCCTCCTCTGAGGAATCAAAGGCGGCGGCCGCTTGTGCGACATCTATCGTCTTTGTCCTCTTCAAAGGGCGCGATTGCTTCCGAAAGCTCCAACCGCTGCGCGGGAGGACGATTCTGATGACGAAAAACACTCTTTCACGATCCGTTTACGAACTTTGGAAGCCTGGGAAACGCCCCCAGTCTTGCCGAAGGAACGTCAGATCGTTTGTCCGACCCCCCTTCCGCAACACTCGGAGCATTTTTTTGTTTTTTATCACTACACACCACTGCACTATTAAACACCTTCTAATGGCGTTGCACTTTTGATTCCAGGCTATTACGCAAAGATTCAAGAATCATTGATAGGGTGGTTTACCCTCCACAGACCACTTAATGTAGGGCCCGAAGGCATCACAGGTTTAGGAGGGATAATTCCACTGGATGTGTAACTGGCGTTACACTCCTTCTTACCCTATCTCTTTCTATTTAGACACATATGATTCATACGCCTTCCACGCAGAATCAGACATACTCTCACATTCATTGCAGCGATCATCAGACACACAAACATGTTTCCGACAATTAGCGCACACTGTATGAGGGTCTACCGAAGATTTCGGTAGCCTCACCTTGCATTCTTCCACACCACATACTCTGGCGCTAGTCGACTAGATCCATACATCTCAAAGTTAAAGGAAAAAATCAAGCCAAATTCAAAATCAATCCACAATTAGCGTATGCCTAACCACCAATCCAAATCCAAATAACCAAAAAATCAATCGGGATACTCAAGTGACCAAAAGAGTTCCAAATCCAAATGACGGGAGGTGCAGAAAACACTTGTTGGCTGCACCGGCGACAGAAAATATCTGCAGAAAATGGGAATGGTTCCTGACGCCCGCCTCCCAGCGGCGGGAATGGGTACTACCACCTGGCCGACCACTGCGTGTGCCGGGAGTTTTGAATTCTGTCGGACTTCGGAGAATACAGCTATATATATATCTGGCAGGTAAGGTTCATGAACAAAACATATTTTACGAAGAGCGCCACATGCTTATTTTACTTTGTATGGGGCTTTCATATACCTATCACATTGTGTTGATAAAAATGATATTGTTATGATACAATAAAGTTTGTTCATACTTACCTGGCAGATATATATATAGCTGTATTTTCTGAAGTCCGACAGAATTTTAAAAACTTCCGACACACGCAGTGGTCGGCCAGGTGGTTAGTACCCATTCCGCCGCTGGGAGGCGGTATCAGGAACATTCCCATTTTCTATTCATAATTTTATTTATTTCCACTGCCCCTCCCTGAGGGGAGGTGGGTGGGTACTTGATTATATATATCTGCCAGGTAAGTATGAACAAACTTTATTGTATCATAACAATATCATTTTGTTCATGAAACTTACCTGTCAGATATATATATAGCTGAATCCCACCTTTGGAGGTGGGAAGGGACAGAATAGAAGGATTTTAGGAAACAATGCATGCAGATGATTTACATCTTGGTTCCACCTGTTAGCATAGCTGGCTTCGTGGTTACTGCCACGTGAAGTCTGCTGTGCTACTAGAGTTGCCAGCGAGGTAGAGACCTATATAGCTGGTGCACTCCAGATGATCTGTCAACAGGGCGAGACCACGACGTGACTAGACCATATTGACCATACCATGAGGGCTAAGAAGTAAAATAAATATATATATATATATATATCACCATCTGACCAACCTAGCCAAAGTTAAGGTGTTTTAACTAAGGCTTAAGAGTTAAGAAGTCGCCGTTGTCGGCGACTCATCAACTAAATTAAGAGCTCTTCCTAACCATTTTCTACAGGATAGGATGAGTGGTACTTCTTGCCCCCCAAGATTGTGTCTGCGACACGTATGGCCCTAGCGAGCAGCAGATCTCATATGCCATCTCCACATCTCGCAGGGAGTGTGAAGTGAACACAGAGTTGCTTCGCTAAAACATGGTACTCAGGATGTTGCTGAGTGCCATGCTCTGTTGAAATGCTTCCGAGGCCGCGCCCTCACCTCATGATCATTCATTGATAAAAGATTTCAAATCTTTGTGCAAACACAATGAAGGAGCATTTTTGAAAGAACTCCTTAACACTAAAGCCAGGGTGTTCTTCGATATGGGCAAGTCTGGTCTTTTTCGGAAACACTGCAGGATTGCCCGAATGACTTCGACTTTCTTGAGTTTTATGTAGATAAAACTTGAGAGACCCGACAGGGCACAGGACTCTCTCTGGCTCCTGCCCACAACTTGTGCCATCCTTGCTTCCAAGCTCCTGGCCCAAGGACAAACGGGTTTCCATTCTTAGGCCACAACGGAAGGCTTAGAGAGCACACCGCCTTGTGTTCTCTAAAGCCAAAAACTTGTGACGATGGCTTAAAATTCACTAACCCTCTTTGTCGTATCTAGGGTGGTTAGAAGAAGGCCTTCCTGATCACATGCAAGAAGTTAACAGGTAGGAGAGGTTCGAATGCTTAAACATCAAGAACTTCAGACTACGTCTAAGTTCCATATTGAAAGCTTCGATCTGGACATGCACAGTCAGTCCGTCTGTACTAAAGTCAGGTGACCGACCAGTTGACCAGTCAGACGAATCAAGGACAGCAAGGCTGTACCCTGAAGACCATAAGGCACTATTCTTCGCTGAGGATGAGTGTCTGGACTGCCTGGGCGATTCAATCTAAGCAAACCTTGGGGGTGTATCAACGCAAACCCAACGTCGTCAGCGAATCAACTCCTGACTCGAGCTTCTGGTGCCAGGAGAAAGGAGCGAGGAGCAAAAAGGCGATTCACTCCCGAAGGAAAGAATGCCTGACAGTCCAACCTGGTCTCATGTTACACGATCATCGGGGGTGTATAAACGCAACCGACTTCGTCAACAAGAAACTCAGGGCTACTATATGTCGCCTGATCTCGCACGAGTGTCTGACTCCGAGAAAACAGGTGAGACAAAAAGTAGATGGTGAGCGAGTTTCGAGATTCCACAGAACTCAAAGATCGTGAAGGGGGGCTTTGTTGTTTGACAGACGCAAATCTCTGAGCCCAAAGGCCGTCAACAACATATTTGCATATTCTTTAATAGTTGTGACTGCCAGCTTATATCCCATTCTTCAGACGGAATGGAAGACGGTAATCTTATTCCTGTCAACATCTCGATAGTCTGAACGTAGTCAGACTCAAAGCGAGAGGTTATAGGTACTTTTCGAGTTAGAGTAGACCGACTCTCTCGGAAAAGGTCCTTGGAAAGTGAACTAGGAAGTATGTGACCTCTGTGAATCCAGGATTCTGAAGGCCAACATGGGGCGATCAGCGTCATTGTCGCTCCCTGTGACGTCATAAATCCTCTTATTTACATTTCCTAAGCGATTGAAAAAGGGGAAAAGAGACTAAACATCCATCCCCGTTCAATATCATAGGATGGCGTTTAATGGTACCGATCCCGGATCGAGAATAAGGGAGCAAAGAAGAAGCCGACCTCTTCGTCCTCAACATATCGAAGAGAAGAATGAAAGGGCGTCCCTAAAGTCTACACAACTCTCAACTTACTTCTAAAGAAAGATTCCACTCGGAAGTGAATAGTTGCTGCCGTCGATCGAGACGATTCGTACGGACTTTTGCAATCCTGTAACGAACCTGTAGAGGATCGTTATATTTTACGCCTGTTGTTATAATAGGTTCTTTCTCGTAAACTCGAACAAGGACCGAGAGAAGATACTTCTTAAGATATGAGAGAGCTGTGGAATATCAGAGTTGATCTGGACCACTGGTTCCCAAAAACTCGTTTCGAGGACTGGAGGGACTACCGAATCGCTTTTACTTCTTTCAGATTAAGATCCAGGACATCTGAAACCCTATCCAGATGTCCGGCACCTTCTTTCTATCACCTCAGGTGATAGACGCACTGAGAGATGTTCAGAATCATTCCTAAATCTAGAATAATTTTTTCAGTTTCCCGGTAGGAAAAAACTGTGGTCTGAATTGCAGTCTATTCGGGGAAACAAACTTCTTCAGGAAGGAAATGGTCCCCAGCAAGCTCATCCATTCCCTCCCCGAGTATGCTTACTTCCCTAAATAAGGCTGCGCTTTGCCTAAGCAGGAGAGAGCAAATAAAAGTGCAATGTTGCGGTAGACTCGTAGTTCCATACCGTGCGGTAACGAGCACCGAAAGGATTAAGAGATAACTCTGTTGAACATAGTAAGGCAAAACGAATGCAACGTTTATCATTCACGTAAGAATCCCCTCAATCTTAGGCTAAAGTCCGTGATTGTAGGACAGAGATACAGATAGTCAGTCATCCCGCAGGAGAGACGTAACCGTCAGCACAGAGATACGGTTAGTCAGTCAATCCCGCAGGAGAGAAAGACGTAACCTACCGTGCATGACAGCGCACGATCTGTTACTGGCTCGGTTGGACTGGAGGACAGACACAGCGTGACAGCAGCAGCAAGCAGCTTACGAACGTCGTCTCTTAACTTTGTCTGGGTTGCCAGCTACCCTATTTCTACGAAGAAATAGGTCCGTTATTTTTTTAGCAGAAAGACTCTCAAGCTGGTATATTTAAGCGTAACAGAAAACGCTAATATATAGATGCGTTTGTGTCGTCAGAACACTACCATACAACGGTAAAAGATAAATCGGAAAACTCCTGGAAGGCTGCAGGGAGTAACGATTAAATGTCCTAAAATAGACAATAGACCTCTCGGTTGCCATCCGAAGAGGTAAACTACAGCAAGCGTATATGACTTGAACCAACCAGAAGTAAAATAACGCAAGGCAAAAATGAAATTATATCACAATAAAGTTTGTTCCTACTTACCTGGCAGACATATATATAGCTGAATTCGGAAATACAGCTACATACATATCTGACAGGCAAGTTCATGAACAAAACTTAAGAGAATCGAAGCAGTCGAAGCAGTCAGCTCAAGCTTCTTATGTTATTGGACATAAGCGTTCATTGACGTAGTCTACAAGTCTATTTCTTGTACGAGTCTGCGAATGACGAATGAGAGCTCTTCCGAATCTTGTCAATAAGAGCTTATTCGCTTACGCAATATCAAGTTAATGAGATGTTTGTCAATGAGAACTAACCCATTTACGGGACAAAGAGATATTTTGTCAAAGAGGGGATACCCACTTACTTGACAAAACGAAGTATATTGTCAATGGGGAAAGTCAACTGAATTGACAAAACGTAATCCAGGGAGTCGAGCATTTAATTTTTCCGATTCCCGTCTCAAACGAGGAAGGGGCAAGAATCCTGTTAGAGACTGGGCTTACGGCAAGTAGAACGACGATGTTCAATTCGGCAGCGGAGTCCCGACTAGAAACTAACAAAATCTATCATCTGAAAAACCCTTTCAGATGGGCTAAAAAAGCTTGGAAAATTATCCTGGGAAGAGGAAGAAACTCTCCAACCAGCTTCCTCTCCCGTATCACAACTAATGCCTGCTAAAGCTTAAAATTATGGCAGTATGCAAAGGAAGTCCTGTCTTGCGCTTTCCTGAAGAGCGTCCTTTTGATGAGTGCCTTTGCAAGAATCCTACTGAACGTTGCCGAGAGTCCTGACGTGCAGGACATCGAGCCTTACATAACCCGTAACTGCCTTATCGCAAAGTCTTGACTGCGGTAGTGGCAACTTAAATTTATTGGGCAGAATGGCAAAGGTTGCGGTAGAGCAAACGAGATCTCCTTAACTCCATCCACCTATGGGAAAAGCAATATTAATTGACAGAGACCTCTTG
>NC_061108.1:36369178-36433166 GCF_015104395.2 Macrobrachium nipponense
AATTTCACCAATTTCAACGTTTTGTGTGTAGTCTTATACCCAGTTTGGAGGTCAACACATACGAATGGCAACAGAGAGAGAGAGAGAGAGAGAGAGAGAGAGAGAGAGAGAGAAGAGAGAGAGAGAGAGAGAGAACGGAGGAGAAGACGAGAAGAAAAGGGATGGTGGTGGAGGGAAGGGGAGAGGGTAGGTGGAGCTTTATACACGTGTTCGTATCCATTTCTGCATAATGGAGTTTTTGTCTCTTGGTACAAGGACAAGTGTCGTTATTCTTTACGATTAGTGATTCACGATACCCTTATAAATTACGGCACTGGGTGTAATGCACTATAGCAAAATCTCGTTCTGTTAAGAGTGTTCGTTACAGAAATAGGTATTGCCCAAAAACCTGCTTGCACTGTCTCTGAAACCCATAGTAGACATGCTGCTTAGTTGTCAATCAAGTTTTTATAACCAAGTATTTTTTACAAGCTAGCTATTGAATAAATTTGTATTTTTCTCAGTCAAAACATATGCCCCATCAATGCTACTTTCCTCTTTTAACGACTTTCTGGTCATTGCAAATTCGGCCCCATAATTTCTTATGCTGCGAAAACAGACAGAGGCCCATGGACCAAAACGATTGCGTCACACTACGGCGATAATCCAGCAGTAAAACATCTTCATATATCCAAAAAGTAAATAATAAAGATATATATGCGCATTACGATTATAACAATTACATGTATAGCTGATAACAATCTGCATGAATAACTGGTAAACTGTTCTGCAATGACAGTTGAGTATAGCAATTATTTACAATAGGTACGAAAGTCAAGATGTCGTGACGTCATAATACAGAACTTAAAAGAACGTTCTAATTCAGAAAAATACTTAAATTTGAGTCAGAGTCGAGTTACTTTTTCAATAACGAATATTTTCAAATTAATCATCATAAATATGTAAAATATTGATGTTTTACTACTTATTTAAAAATTAGCTAAGAGCACGCTTCTCGTCATCTTCTACCAAAACAGCTGTTTACTCCTGGCTTGTTGTTGGTGAGAAATCGTGTTTCGATTGTTGTGATAAAAGTGCTCCAGCGTCTGTGGGTACAAGTGTGTGCGGATTTATCACAGGAAATGGAAAGTTTGTTGACACAAGCGACTCCGTAAACATCGAGATGGCGTCAATCTTCGAAACATTTTTAGTTGTAAGTAAAAATTTCTAGGTAAAGCGTTTTGGTGAGATTTCCACTGCCGTGGGCGCCATTTTCAGTACCCTCTGTTTAAATCTTAAAATTTGGCCTTAATTTCTAACTTTGGAGAAAATACTTACTTCGAAAGGAGAGTAGAGGTCTTTAGCTCCGTTTCTCACCAACAACAAGTCGCGACTGATGCCCATCTCGGGTGTCAGGACGCGTTATAATGTACTTTTTCGGAGGGTGGCAAACATTGATTGTAGGTGGCCTGGTTGGCCTGCCGTGGTAATCTACCCTAGTACCTACCTACCTAGCTAGGTATCATAACAACCCTTAAAAATACCTAGGTACCTACTAACAGCCAATCAGGAATTGCAAATATTAGTATCCAGAAATCAAGGATGAAGATCGGCGGTGGACTAGACTACCTAGGCTTAGGTAGGAAGGTAATGACAGCCTGGTTCTTGTCTCGACGTTCGCTTTTGACAGTTTCCTTGCGACTACAACAATAAGCTACTAGGCCTACTTACCTAAATGTGCATTTCTTATCATACCTGTGTAGCTCTCAAAACGTGTGTTACAGATATCCAGTGAAATTATCCTGGTAAGACATCGTACCTGAGAGAAACTATATAGGGTAGTTCACTGCTAATTAGGCTACATGATAGGTAGCTACAAGTTGTTGTTTTCACGATTACGAGGAGTCTCGCGCCATGATAACTTGAACTTCTTCTTCTTCCAAGTTTTGTGGGAAATTTCCTTCACGGTTGATTCAATTCCGAGCGTTCTGCTTCTTACCCAATGTAGAACTGTGATGTATTTTATGTTTTTCATAGCATTTATTGATTTACCTCATGCGTTTGCAATACTACGACTACGAAAAGTTTTATCGGGATAAAGAAAAACGGCCAGTATGGTACAATCAACCAAATGCCGATAGGTGTTTCAGAACCACAGTATATTTTCAATGGAACTAAAAATATTGAAAAATTGAAATTAGATCAGCATTGTTTGCAGACTTAATTTTGGAGAAGACGTGAAGCCCATGTTAACATTATTATTTTAGATTCTGGCTTCCAATCAAGTTTTAGGTTGTTCTGTTATATATTAGAATACGTATATTTCCATTTCAAATCTAGTGAGGTCCTGAGTTACCGCGGGTGAAACATTTGTCATCTTGGAAGTTAATATCAGCACAGTAGCTTCTGTTATATCATGGTCTTTATGTTTGAAGATTGAAAAAGTGCTGCATATTAGAAGTGTTAATAATAAGATATGGATGCCACGTGCGCATCGGCAATTAAAGAAAGTAAAAGTGCAAGATAAATAAATAAAATTAGATGAGAAGGCAAAGAAATCCCATACAGACGGGGAGAAACTGCTTCATCGTGAGAGGATCTCAGCTGCAGCTCTGTTAAGGTGCACTTTCAAGGTCAAACGGTTTATCTAACCAGATTGCTCAAGCTATTTGCCAGTGGTTTTAAAGAGGTGTCACACAGTCAAATCAAATTAATAACCAAACTCAGTAGGAGTCGCACACTTGAGAAGCAACGACGCCTCTGGAGCAACGCGCTGTTATGGCTATTGATTGAAGTGTTGCTAAAAAAAATGTACATGGACAAAAGATTGGTTGCTAAAACGAAACCACCATATTTTTTATGCAAACTTGCTTGGTGATGTGAGATTAAAGTCAGAGTACAGGCGCAATCATATTGAAATGGACGAGGCAAGTATCTTCACTCCTTTGATAAAAGTACAAGGATGCAAGCATGAAAAGCCATTTCTTCTCATGAAATGTTGAGAGCCATAGAGTTTGTGTGTGTGTGTTATTATACTGTTCAGATTGTAAAAGCTCTCTCGTGGCAAGTCTTGACCATAAAATCTTTCTCTGCATCTTTCCCCACCTCAATTTGGGGTCGATGTTTCTGACAGTTTTCCTCCACCTGGATTGGTCAAATACATCGTGCTCTGACAATTGTTTACCTTGCAGATCTTGTTTAATTACATCCATCAACCTTCGCTTCAGTCTTCATCTCGCTCTGTCACCAGGCACCTCCGTCTGCATCACTCTCCTCCTTACATGTTGTAAAGACGTCTTCTTTACCCAATAATTATGATCATGTACCGCATCTATCAACGCAGCAAGAGTCTCATGTATATATTTGTCTATAGAATTTCCTGACCTTTTCGCCAATATATTTTCTATCACTCTATGTACATTATTTCTCTTTTTATTTTTATTTGATTGACTGTTAACACACACAAACTGCTCTCACTCAGTGTGTGGGTTGCGAGGCCTTGGGTCGTGCACCACATTTCCGTCCGCATGCTGCTATGTATATACCCTTTGCCCAGGTAATAAATCAATCAGTACCCAGTTCTGTCTTCTTTGATCTCACAACTGGTGACCCGAGGAGCGACGGTAAACACAGAAGGCCCTTAACGGAACTATACGGCGACAAAGTCTAGACCTCTGAAAGCTCCTTCCTCGGAGAACACCAACGCCACTAATGGACTAATTATGGCATACCTTCTTCAGGTATGTTCTGGCCTTCTCGAACGGTTTGGCCCTGCCTTTATGATTCACATCAACATTATTCAATTATTAACGGAACCACACAGTGTATAGTTTTGACTTCTGACAAGCCCCAAACACCATTAACAGACTAAATACAGTGCTTATTTTGCTTTTTGGTGTGAGTCAAAAGCAAGACACTGAGGTAGGAAGTCGTTCCGAGGACACTGATCCTCTGCATCACCCTCTCACCTTCGAAGGCAGCAATACTCCAGGCGATGAAACTGCCACCGTTCTTGCAGTAAAATACAGCATCCTGGTTCCTGCAGGCAGACGTCCATTTCCGTGTAGCTAAGATCATGGATAAGGAAACCAAAGCATTTGTCACCATGACAATGCTGCTGGAGGAGGTATTCAACAGAATCACCCCATGGTTGGACTCGCAGTCGGGCAAAATCAAGTACAAAAATCTATGGAAGAAACTCATTGACATGTACTCCATGCCCATCCCAGAGAGAGCCCAACATGCCCTTGACCTGATGAACCAGCCCCTGGGGGACACATCACCCAGGGATGCCTGGGACGAACTACGAGGTCTTCTGATGCTGCCGGGCTTCGACTCAGATGTACAGAGGAGGGAGATCAGCTTGTTGCGAGAAATATTCCAGTGGTGCTTCCTGCAGGAGGTGAGGGCACAAATCATGGAAGCAGATGCACTCTCATTGAACGAATTGGTGAGCATCACACACAAACTCTATGAGGCCACCAGGGCCTCCAAGCATGCTGCAACACTTGCAGCCTAGTAGCAGATGAAGCCGAGGAGGGGGACACGAACGCTGTATACAGGAAGAAGGTACTGCCACAGTAGCAGAAGACAAGGTCAAATCCAGCCTGGTGTTACTTCCATCGGAGGTTCGGAAAGGACGCCAAGAATTGCAGAGCCCGTTGGGAGGACTGCGACTGCATGTCTGGTGCCGCAACTACACTAGATGCTGCAAACAGAAGCCCCAAGTAAGCGTGCTGGTTGGAGACGGCAACTGGCATCATTATCTCTTGTCCCACCTTGACATCCAACATGGCGCAGTGATTCTTAAGGACCAACGTGACCCTCACCATGCCCTTCCAGCGTCGCTCAGCGCAGTCCACCCCAAGGGCCGCACGCCCTGTCGTCGTCCCCCATGGGCTCGTTCCTGCCCTGCAAGAAGCCAGGCAGGCCATGGCGGCACAGCAACAAATAATCAACTCCCTCCGTGACCGGATTACGACACACGCTACCCCTGCACCATGTGTCCCTTCGTCTGCAGCCCCGGAGAAGTGTGAAATCGAGCTGAAGCCCGCCGCGTTCAGATCCTGGAGAAGATCGATGGAATGTTGGATCGAATTGTGCAGACTACCACCGCACGAGGTCGTCCACCACATCAGGCTATACTGCACACCCCCCTCTGCAACGAGCGCTGGACGCCAGATTCACCTCTCAGGAATGGAGTAACCTCACCGCTACGGAAGCCATGGATTTCATTCGCGATATTGTGTTACGCTCTATAAACCGTGCTGTGTTATGGTCGGAGTTTTTCAATGCGATACAAGGCCCAGGCGAAAGCGTTAGTGATTACTTTTTAAAGTGTTCTCAAAAGGCCACTGATTGCAATTTCCAGTGCCCTCAGTGTCAGTGTAGCCTAGCCGAATATATGTTATTACCTAAGTTAACGGTGGGCCTAAGTGATGAGGCTATGCGTCGTCATGTGTACCAATGTAGCAATGACATTAATAGTGTTAGCGCCCTTAGGGCTAGGTGCTGTGCCTACGAGGTGGCCCATGTTGACGCCGCTGCGCGCCAATGCAATTGGCGGGAAACTGCTCTCGCGGCTGGCAGCGAGATACCCGAGGCAGATCATCCAAATGCAACAGTCGCTGGTACAGGTAGGGGCCGCCCACCCCCTCCCTGTGGGAACTGCGGCGGCCGCCACACCCCCGGCAGAGCCTCATGCCCCGCCAAGTCCGCTGTATGCAACGGATGCCGCAAGCAGGGCCACTATAAAAAATGCTGCAGGAAATCCCATGCAAAAACGGCAGAATCCCCGACAGATGTGTCTAGTGCTGTGTCTGGTGCTGTGCTTGTTGTGGGCACCAACCTCACCCGCCACCCAGTAGTGGAGGTAACAGTCGTCCACACCGCCACAGGAGTACAAACGCAGGACGTGTACTTCGGGCAGTCGGCAAAGCACCTCTTCCTGTCACTGGACGCCTGTAGGGACTTGAAGCTGGTACCCAAGGAGTTCCCCAACCCCACCCCCGCGGTGGCACACGTGAGCTTGTTCGATGGCGTAGCCCGACGGGCCGCCCAGGTACCACCCCGACCCGCCGAGGTGCCCCTGCCGCCCCAGGAGGAGCATGCGGCCAGACTGGAAGCCTGGCTCCTGCAACATTTTGCCATGACGACGTTTAACACAGCCAGAAAGCCACTGCCAGTGATGCAGGGGAAACCGCACCACATCCACCTGCTCCCAGGAGCCACGCCCTACGCATGCCACACCCCAGCATTGGTGCCAAAACACTGGGAAGAGGAAGTGAAGGCCCAGCTCGAAGAGGACGTCGCCCGCGGCGTCATAGAACCAGTACCTGCTAGGCAGCCGACCGAGTGGTGTGCCCGTATGGTGGTCGTCGCCAAGAAATCAGGACAGCCACGCCGTACAGTCAACTACAACGCATCCTGCCTGCGGGAGACACACCATACCCCAGCCCCATTCGACATGGTGTCCGGGGTACCCAAGCACACATTCAAGACTGTGGCGGACGCATACTGGGGATACCACCAGGTGGAGCTAGACGAGGAAAGTCGCGACCTGACCACATTCATCACCCCCTGGGGGAGATTTCGTTACCGACGTACCCCCATGGGACACTGCTCCGCCGGCAATGCGTATACCCGACGATTCGACGACGCCATCCAGGACATCCAGAGGAAATACAAGTGTGTGGACGACACCCTGCTCTATGACGACAGTGTCGAAGGGGCTTTCTGGCACGCCTACGACTTCCTCGAAACCTGCGCAGCTAAGGGCATCACCCTGAAGCCGGAGAAGTTCCAGTTCGCAAGAAGAGAAGTGGACTTTGTGGGCTTCAACTTGGGCTGGGAGGCCTACAAGCCAACAGAGGAACGCTTGGGAGCCATCAAGAACTTCCCGATGCCGTGTCAGCCCTCTATCACCGACATAAGGGCGTGGTACGGATTCGTCAACCAGCTGGCACCCTTCCTCGCAACAGCCCCCATCATGAACACATTCAGGGAGCTCCTCAAGAAGCCAACAGGGAAGTTAGTGTACTGGGACGAGGCACTCCGCACCAAATTCCATCACGCTCAGGACACAATCTGCCAATTAGCAAAGGACGGGTTGGCCTACTACGACAGGAGCCGCCCCACAGCAGCGATCACTGACTGGAGCAAAGAGGGCATAGGGTTTGTTATTCTCCAGCAGTATTGCATGTCAGCTCCGCCGCCACACCCTTTTGCTGCACGAGCGGGTGGCGCATGGCGCTATGCGGCAGCCGCCATCTCACCGCCGCTGAAGCTGGCTACGCCGCCGTGGAGGGGGAAGCCCTCGCGGTAGCCTGGTGTCTCCAGAAGGTGAGGCTGTTCCTGCTGGGGTGCCCCAACCTCACCGTCGTGACAGACCACCGCCCATTAACCAAGTTGCTGGGGGATCGGGTCCTTACGGAAATCTCCAACCCCCGTCTCTTCAAGCTGAAGGAAAGAACCCTGCAGTACCGCTTCAGGGTCAAGTATCTGCCGGGGAAGCGTAACAGTGCGGCAGACTTCCTATCACGATACCCCGCCTTGAAAGCCGATCCCAGCACCCACGACGTGGACCTCGACGAGGACCTCACCAACGCCATGGCGGCCGCTGTCTTGGCAGCAGTAGAGCACGACAGCTGCGTCGTGGACGAGGCAAGTGTCAGACATGCCGCCGTCAGCGACCCTGTGTATCAGCTGCTCATGGCCAGGGTCCTGGCCGGGGACTGGGCCGACAGTAAGCCCCAGGAAGTTGCATGCCTTCGGCCCTTCTAGGTATCAGGGAGAGGCTGGCCATCGTCCAAGACTTAGTGACATACACATTTGAACAGGGCAACGTCCGCCTAGTTATACCGGAGCCCCTTCGTCAGCAGGTGGCTGCCAACCTACACGCAGGCCACCAAGGCCTGGACTCCATGCAACGACGAGTGCGCCAGACGGTATACTGGCCTAGACTCGAGGGGGACCTGCAGTATCGCCGCTCCTTGTGCGAAGAATGCGACGTTCACGCACCATCCCAGGCCGCGGAGGAACTCATCATCACGCCGCCCCCCCACAGGTTGGCTGGAGCTGGCCCACTTCCCCCCTCCTCTCACATCAAGACCCAGCTATGTCGCTACTTCGCCAGGTGGGGGGCCCCGGAGCAAATCTCCACGGACGGGGGCACTAATCTGGCAAGCGAGGAAATGGGGGAATTTTTCAAGTTGTGGGACGTGTCCGTGCGACTATCATCTGCCCAGTACCCGCAGTCCAACTGCAGGGCAGAGGCCGCGGTCAAGGTTGGGAAGCGGATAATAATGGCCAACACGGGCAGCGGCGGCAACCTCGACACGGACAAGTCCTCGTTGGCTATGCTGCAGTACCTCAACACACCCCTCTGCGGAATGAATAAGTCACCCGCCCAGATGGTAGCAGGCAGGCAGCTCCGAGACGGCGTACCTACGGCCCGCTGGCACCTCACGGTAGACAAACACAGGGGGGCAACCCTCCGGCATAGAGAACGTCAGATGGCTGACAATGGTGCTGCCCTCACTGAGAACGGACCCTCCAGAACGCTTCCCGTCATCAACCCGGGCTCCCATGTATGAGTGCAAAATCAAGCCACCAAGCTGTGGGACCGTACCGGTATCGTGACGGAAACGCTCCCATACCGACAATACATAGTCAGACTGAACGGCAGCGGGCACCTCTCCCTCCGTAACAGGAAACACCTGCGACTCACATCATCGGGGCCCCAGCCAGTGCGAGCCACACCTGCCACACATCCACCCCCTCCCACACCCAAGCAGCCACCGGTTAGCCACCCAACGCCCAGCCCGCAAGCAGTGCGGGAGTCACGCCCATCACGTCACGCCAGGAGGCCAGCTTGGATGAATGACTACATATGACGTCTTTGACTGTCATAGACCCTTCTTATGTGTAATCATGTACATTACGGCAGCATCTGTTTATTTTGTTTTATTGGATCTGTCCCATTACTCTGTCGCACGCATCCAATATAATCCATGTATATCCATGTATTCTTTTTATTTCCTATCCATGTATACCCATGTATTAATCTAGGGGGGGGGATGATGGAGTACCTGCTATTGTTTAGATATGTTTTCCCATGGCGAGCAGGCGCCAAGTAAGCGTGCCGGTTGGAGACGGCAACTGGCGTCAGTATGTAATTGAGGACCTAATAAACCACACGCCTCTACCACCGTGTATCTCTTGTCCCACCTTGACATCCAACAGGCACCAATTTCCTTGCACAACATGGACTGCTAGTAGACGTCAGCCAAAAACTCCTGCTGGATACCCCAACCTGCCGCTCCCGACAGCTCTCCACCAGACTGGGAATGCTCGCCAGAACTGCGTCAGGTGTCGGTTACCCAGGCCAAGTGCGGCATCCAGCACCACATCACCACCGCAGGCCCACCGACACGTCAAGTTCCACCACTTACTACCCAAGAAACTTCAGGATGCTAAACGACTATTCGCTGAGATGGAAAGGATGGGTATCTGCAAAAAGGCATCAAGTGCACATGGTGAAGAAACCAGACGGTTCCTGGAGGCCCTGTGAAGACTATCATTGGCTGAACCTAGTGACAACACCAGACCACCATCCCCTGCCAAACATGTAGGACCTAACAGGAGCCCTGCCCGGGGGCCAAGATATTCACAAAAATGGATTTGCTCAAGTCCTATTTTAAGGTGCCAGTACATCCTGGCAACGTTCCGAAGACAGCCATCATCACACTGTTCAGGACATATACCTTCTCCTACTCCACCCTCGGCCTCAGGAACACAAAGGCCACATTCCAACGCCTGATGGACAGCATCTTGGGAGACCTAACTTTCTGTGTCTGCTACGTGGAGGACTTCCTGATCTTCTCTAGGTCCCCGGAGGAGCACCTGGGTCACATCCGGACAGTGCTGAAATGCCTTCGGGAGAACGGATTGATCATCATATTCGACAAATGTAACTTTGGAGTGGAGAAGGTAGACTTCCTAGGACATGAGATTTCTCTGACAGGTGTCCGCCCCATGGCCTCCAAGGTGGATGCAGTGGAAGATTTTCCAACACCAAAGCATCAAGTCCCTACAGGAGTTCTTCAGCATGGTAAACTACTACCAACAATTCGTGCCAGCCATCGCTTGCATCATGTATCCCCTAATCAGTGCTGACGGGGAAGCCAAAAGCACTGACTTGGGAAGTCCCACAGCAAAAGGCGTTCAAACAGATAAAGGCAGCCTTCGCCAAAGCCACCACCTTAACATATCAAGACTCCACTGGCCCCCTGAGACTTACCACCAATGCCAGCAATGTTGCTTGTGGAGCTGTGTATGAGCAGATAGTAGACGGTTCCCCCCACCCGCTTGTGTTTTTTAGCTGCAAGTTAAAGCCGCCGGAGACCCGCTACAATGCATTCGACAGGGAACTGCTGGCAATCTACCAAGACGTGTGGGACTTCAAGTACCTCTTGGACGGCAGCCCATTCACCATCCTAACAGACCACAAGCCGTTGGTACGTGCATTCACGAAGGTGGAAGACACATGGTCAGCAAGACAGCAATGACACCTGGCTGCTATCTCTGAATTTGGATGCATCACCAGCTTCGTCCCTGGCAAGTATAACCTGGTAGCTGATGCCCTATTAAGGATTGAAATAAATTCAGTCCACCTAGGCATAGACTACAAAGACTTGGTGAAGGAACAGGCTGCAGAACCAGAAACATCAGCTTACTGCACAGCACTTACCGCACTGAAGTGGGAAGACATGTCAATAGGTGAGTCCGGATTGACACTTCTTTGTAACACCAGCACAGGCCGCCCTCGCCCCCTGATACCCATGTTATGAAGAAAGCAGGCGTTCGACATCCTCCACGGGCTGTCCCATACATCAGAACAAACAACAACGTGCCTGATGACAGAGAAATTTGTGTGGCATGGGATCAGGAATGACATACGAGAATAGGCGAAGAACTGCATACCATGCCAGAAAAGTAAGATCACCCAGCACACAGAATCAGGTATTGAGACTTCCCTCAACCATGATGGCGTTTCAGGCACATCCACATAGACGTTGTAGGACCTCTGCCGCAATAGAGGACACCAGATACCTCCTGACAGTCACAGACTGTTTCACAAGATGGCCGGAAGCAACCCCAATTGTAGAAGCATCAACAAGCGCCTGTGCAGAGGCCTTTCTATCAAGTTGGATAAGCCATTTTGGTGTGCCAAACGATATAACTACAGACAGGGGCCCGACATTCTTGTCAGAACTCTGGGTCTCCCTGGCAAGCCTGATGGGGACAACACTCCACTTGAGTTTCCTTCCCGGGATCCTGGGATCCCGGAATCCCGTGATTTTGGACCAAAATGTGCCTCTTATATTTCCCGGGATTTGAGTTGATATCCTGGGATTTTTACTGGTATTATATATTTCCGATACACAGCTATTACAAGGCGTGGGACAAAAAGGAGTATGATTGCATACATATAGGAAAGGAATCTAATGTTTGAGGTAACAGGAGAGAGAACACAAAATTTAGAAAAAATATTCCAGGCCCTCAAAAATCTACCACCATCAGTTGAAGCTGAAAGGGCTTTTTCAGCTGCTGGACTCTTTATTACAAAACTAAGAACCAGGTTAACTGATCGCAGTATTTATTGTTTGTGTCTTTCAAAGAGCTACTATATCAATAACTCATAGATAATGTTATGTAACTAGAAAAAAAAATCTAGTTTATTTTATGCAACTCCAAAAAATTTTTAGTTTAATTTAAGTAACTCAAAAAAATTCTAGTTTATTTTATGTAACAAAAAAATTTAGTTTAATTTATGTAATTCTAGTTTAATTTATGTAACTAAAAAAATTCTTGTCTATTACATGTAGCTCAAAAAGTTCTAGTTTATTTTATGTACCTCAAAAAACTTCTAGTTTATTTTATTTTTCCAAAAGTTAAAAGCTACTGAAATCAGCATTTACTAAGTTTTAATGGAGCAAGGATTATTATCCTATTACAGTAGCTTCTAATTCTAAATTACATTGACTTAGTTTAAATATAAAGGTTACCAATAAAATTAATGAAAACTAATAGAACTTAATTCTCTGATTAATTAAATGAGATTAAATAAAATTTTGCTTGATCAACCACGTGTATCATTCAACAGCCTAGTTTACTGCTGTTACACCATTTTTACATTTACTTTGAAAGTATGATAAATTGTAGCTCTTTGAGATATAAAAGCATTAATAGGGCTTAGTATAAAACCTTTTAATAACACCTGATGGGGGAAATCCCAGGATCCCGGGAAATAGACTGCTTTTTCCCGAAATCCCGGGATACAGAAAAGTTCCTAAAACAGGAAACCCTACACTCCACAGTACAACGGCATGGAACCCTGCAGCCAATGGTATGGTGGAAAGAACCCACTGTTCATTAAAAGCAGCTCTGATGGTACATTGTACTGACAAGAATTGGAAGGCAAAGCTGCCCTGGGTCCTGCTGGGTCTCGGCACCGCACCAAGGGCAAACGGCTAGGAATCTCCCGCAGAAAAAGTCTATGGTGAAGCATTGGCCATATCTAGAGAATTCTTCCCACTTGAGCCAGACAACCTGGATACACCCCTTCCAAGACTAAGAGAAATTACAAAGAAGTTTGCACCCTGCTGGAAGGCTTTTGTGGACAGGACCCATATCTTCAGCCCAGAAGGTCTAAAAACCTGTACAGACATCTTCATGAGGAATGACACCCACCGCCCACCCTTGACCAGACCTTACAGAGGACCATACCAAGTCATCAGTAGAACATCTAAGGCCTACCTCATCAACATCCATGGGCGGGAAGACTGGATATCTATTGATAGGTTAAAGCCAGTCTTCCTAATGGACAGCAGAACCCAGGAGGAAACTGGCAGACGTCCCAAAATTCCTCCACAAAACAAGACCTTGGATGAAGAGATCCACATCCCAAAACGAGGTCGAGGACGTCCCAAAGGCCACACTAAGGATGTCATCCGTCCCACAACTGCAAATATCAAGAACTTGTGGTCAGGTCTTACCCAAGAAGATACTGTGTAACATTCAACAGGTCTTCCAATCATTATTTCATAATAATTGTCTGGGGGGGGGGGGGTGCCGGTGAGGGTACTTGTAATTCCGATCATGTACCGCATCTATCAGTGCAGCAAGAATCTCATGTATATATTTGAATGTAGAATTTCCTGGCCTTTTCGCCAATATATATTTTATCACTATGTACATTATGTCTCTTTTTTTATTGCTATTTGATTGACTGTTAACAAACATAAATTGCTCTCACTCATCATGCGGGTTGCGAGGCCTGGGGTTAGGCACCATGTTTCCGTCTGAACGCTGCAATATATACCCTTTGCCCAGGTAATAAATCAGTCAGTACCCAGTTCTGTCTTCTTTGACCTCACAATGTCTCATCCCTTCTCATCACTTGACCCTGTCCATTTTTGTCACTC
Source organism: Macrobrachium nipponense (assembly GCF_015104395.2). NCBI lineage: Eukaryota > Metazoa > Arthropoda > Malacostraca > Decapoda > Palaemonidae > Macrobrachium > Macrobrachium nipponense. The sequence continues at coordinate 36,382,645 of NC_061108.1, forward strand.
CACTCATCCACCTGAGCATTTTAATCTCTATCACATCTGATTTCTTCTCTTGCACCCTTTACCAGCCACGTTTCTGCTTCATACATCAAAGCTGGTCTTACTTCTGTCTCATACTAAAGTATTCCTTTAACATTTATGTTGATTCTGCTGTCGTGCAAGACACCTAGAATCTTTCTCCAATTTTTCCATCCAGCTGTATGTTATTTCTACACCCAAGCTGCCATCATCAGCTACTGTTGAACCAAGATACGTAGTACTTAAATTTTTCTACTTGGTTCAACTTTGTCCTTTCATACTAATCTCGGAGTCTTGATCTTCATTAAAACTTGGGTATTCAGTCTTCTTTCTACTGATCTTTAATCCTCTGTCTTCTAGTACCTTCCTCCACAGCTTTTTGTTTTGACTCGACTACCTGTGTTGGTGCCGCATAACACCATGTCATCAGCAAACAACATGCTCCAGGGGGATTGATCTTATTCCTTAAGATGGCCCATCCATAATCACGTCAAAAAGATATGGACTTAACCAGATCCCTGATGTAAACCAACTCTTACTGGTATCCATTCTGGTTTGTATGTTTTTTTTCTACGTTGCATGGAAATAGTGGTTAATCCAGCCACCTGGGGTGGGGGCAAGCCAGCCTCAAAGGGTGCCAGTCCCAAGCCCGGATAAATAGGGAGGGTTGGTGTCAGGAAGAGCATCCAACCGTAAAAACCCACGCCAGAACCAATGAAATGAGTCGTGATATTGATGAGAATAGTGCTAGGGCGTACTCCATAAACGACACACAGACACATCGACCTAACTCTGTGACAAGGCGAGGGCTACTGCATCATGAGCGGGTGCAGTTAAAGAAGTGAGCTCTAAATGTGTTCAGAATGGGCCAACTCAATATCGGGTCTATGACAGGAAGAGGAAGAGAGTTGGCTGAGTTAATGAGAATAAAGCGAGTGGATATTTTGTGTGTGCAGGAAACTCTATGGAAGGGTAATAGAGCCAAAGAACTGGGGGATGGCTACGAGCTAATCTATAGTGGAGCAAATGAGCAGGGTAGGAACGGCGTTGGTGTAGTGCTGTCGGGGGAAATGAAGAATGCAGTGACAGAAGTGAATAGAAAGAATGACTGCATTATGCGTGTGAAGATATGTTATGGATGGAGGGGAACAATGAACATCATTAGTGCTTATGCTCCACAAGTGGGCTGTGCAGAGGAAGAAATGAGCAGTTTTCGGAACGAAATGAATGAGGTAACACAAGAACTGGAAAAGCCGGAGAGGATTGAAGTGGTGACAGAATTTAATGGACATGTCGGAAATGAAAATGATGTAATTGAACGTGTACATGGAGGATATGGGATCGGGGAGAGAAACCCAGAAGGAGAGAGTCTAGTAGACTTTGCCATGTCTTTTAATATGGCAATAGTGTGTACGTTCTTCAAAAAGAAGAGGGAGCACTTGATAACATACAGGAATGGCAGTAGATGCACACAAATAGATTACCTCCATCACAATAGATCAAGACTGGTGGAAGTTAGGAATTGTAAAGGTATCCTAGGTGACCACGTGCCCCCCCCCCCCAACATAGGCTCCTTTGTATGGATTTGAAGTGGAATAAATTGTTAGGGAGGGATAATGATAAGAAGAGAGAGTTTAGGAAAAGAGTGCTGGGAGAGGTTGATCTGGGAATTGAAGATGTGGGAGAATGGTGGAGGCATAATGCACCAGTGATTAGAAGACATGGAAAAGAGATACTAGGGGAAACATCTGGAATAGTATGGGGGAAAAAGGAGTGCTGGTGGGTGGGGGAAGTGGTGAAGGGTAAAAGGGAGGCAAAGAAGAGATTTGAAGAGTCACAGCTGGAGAAGGACAGAGAACGATTAAGAGAAAGAAACAAAGAAGTAAAAAGGGTGGTAGCTCAAGCTAAGCCAAGGGCATATGAAGAGGTTTATAATGAACTGGAAACCAAGGAGGGGTTGAGTAAGATGTTCAAACTGTCAAAAGTAAGAAATAAAAGAGCAAAGGACATCACCCATATTAAGCAAATGAAAGATAGGAATGGTACTGTCATAAAAAAGGAAGAAGACATCTCTAGGGATGAAGTGATACGAGCCTTAAAAAGAATGAGGAATGGGAAGGCAACAGGACCTGACTTAATCCCAGTGGAAGTTTGGAAAGCCTTAGGAGAGGAAAGGGTGGACATCTTGTATGATCTTATGGTAAAAATATTTGAACAAGAAAAGATACCAGAAAAATAGAAGGAAAGCATATTGATACCTATATTTAAAAGTAAAGGGGATGTCTAGGAATGCAGTAATTATAGAGGTATCAAACTAATGTCTCACACGTTGAGGGAGAAGAAGGTGACGTTAAAGTATGTCAGAATTATTCAGGAGATGTACAGGAATGCTTATACTAGAGTGAGAAGCAGTGTTGGAGAGACAGATGGATTTGAGATAGGAGTTGGATTACACCAAAGGTCAGCACTTAGCCCACTCATCATCAACATCATGATGGATGTAATGACCAAGGATGTTAGAAAAGCAGTGCCATGGTGCATATTATATGCAGATGATATTGTGTTACGTTCAGAGGGGAGGGAGGAGTTGGAGGGGAGGTTAGAGAGGTGGAGAGCAGCACTTGAGGAGAGAGGAAGGAGAATAAGCAGATCAAAAACCGAATATATGTGTGCCAGTATTAATGAGGATGGTGGAAATAGCACTAGATTGGGTGGGGAAGAAATAAATAGAGTACAGAAGTTCAAGTACTTTGGGTCCATATTAGAGGATAGTGGAAGCATGGACCAAGAAGTGAGGCATCAAATTCAGGCAGGATGGAATAACTGGAGGTCTGCATCAGGGGTCCTCTGTGACAAGAAGGTTCCTCTGAAATTAAAGAGAAAGTTTCATAGTTCGGTGGTCAGACCAGCAATGTTATAAGGAACAGAAACAGCAAGTATGAGGAAAACAAAGAAGATGGATGTAGCAGAAATGAGAATGTTGAGATGGATGGGGGTAACCAGGGAAGATAGGATTAGAAATGGCTATATAAGAGGATCGACAAAGGTAGTTGAAATATCAAAGAAAATACTGGAGGGAAGGCTTCGATGGTTACGAAGAGAGGAACCTCATGTTGGAAGACATACAATGCAAATGGAAGTGCTGGGTAGAAAGAAGAAGGGAAGACCAAGAAAGAGATGGTATGATTGTGTAGGGGAAGATATGTTATGGAAAGGTATTAACAAGAACGATGTACAGGACAGAAATCGATGGAGACGGCTCATTAAATGGGTTAAAGCTGGGAAGAAGAAGCATGGAACTAGTGGTTATTCAGCTCTCACCTGCATCTTGGACTAACCTCAACCCCACGTACTTCATCGGTGACCCATTTACTTGCATACACCTCTAAACCTCTTGGTGTGACACTTATCATATGCCTTTTCCAAATCCATTAATACTAATATAGGCAATCCTTTCTGCTTTTCTCAATGCTTTTTTGCATCACCTGTCGGAGGGAAAACACTCCATCAGCAGATCCTCTTTCTGGCATGAAACCATACTGTTCTTCACCTACACATACTATTTCTTCCCTAATTCTTTGATCCATTATTCTTTCCCAGGTTTTCATGTTTTTTTTTTTTTTTTTTTTTTTTTTTTTTGCGTAGCCCGTTTGGCGTTGCTGTTTTGGCTGGCCGATTCGGCATATAGAAATTTTCGGCGGAGACTGTTAGGCGTCAAATGACTACTTTGTCGCTGTAAACGACATTTAGCCATCAAATAGATACTTCGTCGTTGTAGCGCAATTAGCTCTCATTTTAACAATTGTTTAACAATTGAACAATTGTTTTTTATTTTTTTACATTTACTTTTTGGTAGCTTTAGAATTTTCAGTCGTCTAATTGTACGAAATGGAAGGAGATATTTTAACAAAACGTGGAAGAAGCAAAGTGATTCACTATGGATACCTTTTTATTTTTGATGCAACGAGCAAGAGTGATTCTGAATTAAAATTCTGGCGATGTGAACAGAAAGATCAGTTTCTATAATTTGTGATTTTGAGCAAGCTGCCATTCATGCCTTTCAAGATGCATTTCCCACCCCTCGAATTAAGGGATGTTTTTTCCATCTAGCCCAAAACATGCACAGACATCTCGTTTCATTGGGTTTATCGAATCGCTATAAAACCGACTCAGACTTTGTGTTACGGGCTAAAATAATTATAGCGCTCGCCTTTGTGCCATTAGAAAAGATGGACGAATACATGGATACATTAGCAGCGGGTCTTCCAGACGAACTAATACCCTTGTTCCATTGGTTCGAAGACACTTATATTGGACGACAGAATAGGCGTCGAAATGCAAGAATGAACCCTATGTTTGCTCCCGAGATCTGGAACCTTTATGAACGTACTGTAAATGATGAAGATCGCACTAACAATCACGCTGAAGCTGCCAATCGACGTCTACAGTTCGAACTAGGAATGCATCATCCTTCCATCTGGAAATTTATTGATGCCTTGAGGAAAGTTCAGAAAGGACGTGATGCATTTCTAGAAAAATTAATCGCTGGATATCCACCTCCCAAAAAGCTAAAGAAATATAGAAATGCTGATGAAAGAATAAAAAAAATAGTAATGGAAGTGGAGTCATCAGAGCCTATTGAATTCCTGAAGGGTATTGCTCATAATTACGAAATGAAAAATTAATTCCTAAAGGTTAAAAAACTGTACTAAATTTAATTTTTCTAAAATATAATGTATTTTCATTTCAAGTTTTTAACTCGCATTATCCCATTATTGTTTTAATGGGATCCTTTATTCTCTAAGTGAATAAAATTTATATTTTTTCCCAATTCAAGTTTTTTTATTTACATTATTCCACTAGTCTTTTAATAATATAAATTTTTTTACTTTTTTATTTTTCTGAATAAAGTTCAGAAAGGACGTGTTGCATTTCTAGAAAAATTAATCGAACAAAGACTCAACAATCTGACGCCTAAACGGCTACGCCGAATAGTGCTATTAGTTTTCTGACGCCGAAACGGCAGCGCCAAATGGGCTATGCCGAAATGTAGCAAACCCTGTTTTTACGTTGCATGGAACCAGTGGTTATTCAGTAACGGGACCAACGGCTTTATGTGACTTCCGAACCATGTCAAGAGTGCACTTCTATCACCAGAAATACACCTCTCTCACTCCTCAATAGAATGCCCGAGTTGAGGCCACCATATCGATCACGCCAATGAGGCACTGGGGGTGTGAGACATGAGCTTTATTCCTCTCTAGTTCCCACAATCCTGCCAATCGACGTCTACAGTTCGAACTAGGAATGCATCATCCTTCTATAAAAAGACGGGATGTCACCCGTCTTTTTATAGACAGGCTTTCTCTCCATTCTTTTGGTATCTTTTCCTGATTGTATATTTTCTTTCCTAGGTCCCACAGCATGTCTATCTATTCATCTATTCCTCCTTCTCTCGGGCTTTTACTTATGATGAATGGGGTGGGTAGGCGTCAGGTAGGGCATCCGGCCATAAAATGCAACCAAAACCAAATATGACAGTGTATTTTGACTATAATAAATATCATCCCACCAAAATACCACAAAGGAGCATAGGCATCATTAGTCGAAATCCCAGATTCTTTGAGTTTTCAAGCTTCTTATAATCTTTCCTGAAAGCAGTCCGGAGGTTGTATATTTTCTTCATGCCGTCCCCTGAGCAGCTAGGTTCATTATAAAGAAATAGATTGTCCATTCACTGTATTTTGTTTGTATAGTGTTTTTACGTTGCATGGAACCAGTGGTTATTCAGCGATGGGACCAACGGCTTTACGTGACTTCCGAACCACATCAAGAGTGAACTTCTATCAATAGAAATACACATCTCTCACTCCTCAATGGAATAGCCGAGAATCAAACACGCATCCACCGAGGTGGGATGCCAACACAATACCAACCACGCCACTAAGGCGTTTTCCATTCACTGTAACACTGATGGGTTTCCTTTGATTTTGAGAATTTAGGTCAAAGGTTAAGTACTAGGACCAATGACATCCATTCAGCGCTGAAACGGAAATTAAGTTACAAGGTTTGAAAGGTATAACAGAAGGAAATTCTCGCAGTTGCACTGTGAAACAACCGTTAGGAGAGGGTGGGTATATTGTAAGAGGGAAAAAAGTGAATATCAATGGAGGTACAGTAAAAGGAATGAAAGGGTTCAGCTAAGGGACAAAGGGACGCTACAAAAGTAATGTTTACAGTGCACTGCATGAAGTACACTAATTCCCTATGGGTATGTATTCAAACAAACTTATCCAAAACTGGAGTTTTGATTCCCCAGTATAAAATGGATAACAAAAACTACATATACTTAAGGCTACATAGGACTTTAGTTCTTTTGATACACTTTCTTTGAAGAAAAACCTTCATGCTCTACATTTTTATGTAAATGCAACTTCAAGACCGACTAGAAGGGAGGAGAAATAGAAGTGCTGTTCACTGCCACTTTTGGAGATCAATGGTGTTATTGGTTTTTGAATTTATGATGAAAAATAATCAAAATATAATTCAAAATATTCCAAAATCTAAAATACCCTAGTAACTAAGGCTTTTAACTAATTTTTTGTAAAACCACTTGTTATATATAAAAATTTAGCTGTGACCTATGAAAGGTGGCTTCCTATAAACCTTCATTTGAAACTCACCATTGTTACAATTTACGAGAACATCTAGAAAGTGTAATTTTCCGCTAGTATCTTTCTGACATAAATGTAATATTTTCCTTGTTAGGGTTTAACTACTCTGGAATAGATTAATGTCTGGGAAATCTAAAATTAAAAAGGTGTCATCTATATAGTGTCTATATGGAAGTGGTTTGATGACTTGATAAGCTCCCTTAACCATCTGACATCATATGAAAATAGAAGCATTAGCTAATGCTGGGCCAAGTGGATTGCTCATCGCAACCCTATCCTTTCTTTTTGCTTATAATCCTTTTCACTGAAGATGAAGGTACAAACTTTTATCTCGCGAACAAAACATAAATTTTGGGGATGACAAGTGTTAACATTTTCATGAGACTCTGGAAACAACAGCACATGATAACTTCCAAGTCATTCTATGAACGGTTGGAAACTCTGACACTTGTTGTGGCTAACAACCTTCTTTTAAGTTCATGAATGCAATTACACAAGATATAACACTATGTAAGGCTAACCGAGAATATATTTATTGTATGAATGATGTAAAAACTTCTAGATAATACTTAGGAAACAATGCTACTGAAAACAATTGCTGTTTAAAAGCATTCCAATTTTAGAGTAGTCTCTCTCTTCTCATGAGAATAGATACATAACAGATTCCCAGATGTGGAAAGAAATACTGACACCATCTTACTTACGAACATTCAACCTACATACATTCAGCTACAAAGAAATCGGATCGCTGTACAAAAGATACAACTCAAAGTAAGCTAAGAAACAATTGTCACAAACTGTGGCCACTTATCAAGAATACATGTTAATTGTTAAAATGCCAGTCCAAAATAGAACCAGTTAGGTTGGATAACTGAAAAGACAATGACAGCAAATTAAGTTTGGAAGTATTTCCCTTAATTCAATGAACAAACCTTTTTTCTGTTCAAGCACCATCCAATAATGGATCAGGGAAGTAAAAACTCACGTCTACAGATGCCAGAAACAGAAAGTTGAAGTTTCATATAGAAGTATACATATCTATCTTTTGGTTTTGAATTGATTTGTATGAAATTTAAGCTGTCAAACCCTAGCAATTGGGCACTTTCAGCTATTCAGCAAAATGAGTTAGTTGGTGTTGTTGCGCAATAAACTGATGCAGAAAATAAAGCTGATGATGTTCAAGAGTCTAAAGGTGGAACTGAGAGTAAAGACAACAGTTGCACTAAGCAGTAATAGTTGGACAAAGACTGACGAAAGAAAGCAGGAATGGAGGTAAGGTAAAAGTCTATAGTCAGTGCAGTTTGAGGCCAAAATGATGCAGGAAAGCAAGAACCCTTTAGCAATGCTTCCAGTGCACTAACCCCCTAGAGGGGAGTTATTCAAAGGATAAATGTTTGTGCGTGACACTTGTTACAGTCAAGATTTCTGGAGCTTTAAAATTCATCTGTGGTTCAACATTCGGTTCTGGCTTATCGTTTATAAGCTTACCCATTAAGTTAAGTATATCTTAGTTTTACCAGACCACTATGCTTATTAACAGCTTTCACAGAACTGCCTCAAAGGATTAAATTTTTCTTCACACGGCTAGGAACCAATTGGTTTTTAGCAACAGGACCTACAACTTATTGTGGGATCCAAATCCCATTATATCGAGAAGTTTTGTTTGTTTGTTTGTATGTTGCATGGAACCAGTGGTTATTCAGTAACGGGTATATATAGATTATATATATCAAGAAGTAAATTTCTAATCACCGGAAATAAATTCCTCTGATTCCTCTATGGCAGCCACAGGAAGCAAACACAGGGTACTAGATTGTCAGTAGAGTATGGAACCCACTAGTCAAGTGAAGTCATGATCTTAAGAATGATGTCTTTTTATTGTTCTCTGTACAGTATGTGTGTTATTCATATACTGCTGGCTTTGTTTCCATTTAGTACATGAATGTACTCTTTTTGCAACGTATAATTAAAATTAAAGGGAAAAATTCAATTGGTGCATACTTTGCATGCATAAATTTCTTCTTTTTGTGAAGTATCTTAAAAAAATGATAAAATTTCCTATCTAAAAAAAAAGTCTAAACATAATCTCAGTACTCCCAGATGTCAAAATATTCACGGAAAATATAATTTTTCTACCTGCCCAATCACTTGTCAGAATACCCTAACTTTTTCACATGCTACAAGGACAAAAGCTATGTTTTTGTATCTTGGAACAACAGAATTTTAATAACGGCTACACAATCTTACAAGAACACAGACTTTCTTATTTTCATATCGAAGACCGACTCACTCCTTAGGTGAGAGGTGCTTACCTGCGGAACATGAATTGTAGTGTTCAGACTACCACCCTAAAATGCCAAGGATGAATAAAACACAACCCTTACTTATTTTTATTGGAGACTGGCTCACTTCTTAGGTGGGATATTTTCTTGTGGAAAATGAATTGTGGTAGTTAGATTACAGTGCCTTTGTTATTTTTATTGGAGGCTGACTCGCTTCTTTGGTGGGAGGTATTTTCTTGTGGAACATGAATTGTGGTGGTTGGATTACCAACCAAAAATATCAAATTCCTGGTCACATCTGTGTGTAAGAGAAGAATGACTTAACTTTCTATACAGTCTGCATATACAGAAGCAAGAGGAAGCTAGGGCCCTATACCAGTTTGCTATTTTCCAGTATTATGCAGAGGAAGTCCAAGCTGGTAGACAGCAATTATAAAGCAATGTTAAAGATACGCCAAACCTTTCTCCCTACTGCTAGAAAAGAAGGTCAGGATATCCCACCATTAAAGCGAAGCCTTCAGGCTGGGTGTTTTGTCTAATTCACCTACATCAGGCCAGACCAACATGCATACTACCTTGGTGACTATAGTACAAAGAATGAGAGGGAGAGAGAGAAATAATCAGTCATTCTAGCTTCACTCCTATGAACCTCAGGTGTTATGTTTTCCTGTCAAATCGAGGTTGGGTTGCTATATAATGTCCTAAACAGCTAACACAGATCCTGAGGAAGTGTCCAAGAAATCATGGGTCATGTCCCTTACACATGAGGTTAAGGTGATCTAGTACCAGCTCTCTACACAGAATTAAAGCATTTCGAAGGTGAGGGATGGAATAAGGTCATCCTCGCAAGATGTGCTGTATGCTTACTTCATTTCATGAAACCAGAAAGTTTGTTTTGGACACCATCCTTTTGTGCTAATAAATAAGGAAGTTGATACTTGGGCCTAAAATGTCAAATTCTCTTCTGATACTAATGAAAAGCTCTCAGTAGAGACAAAATAATCTCATCTAGATCGCCATTTGAAAAGACCCACAGGGAAAGAGGGGTCAAGAAACTTAAAATACCTTGCCAAGAACTGATGGTTAGTATATACGCATTGTTTTCACCATTAATTCATAAATAAGAGAGATTATGAGGGAAACCCAACATGTTTTGTGCTATGACCGACCATGAAACTTATTTGCTTTGTCAGTACTCAGGGTGTCAGAACAAGTCTTATGCATGAGGTCTTCAGCTAAAGTACAACCAATGCCTAAGGTTGGCTGAGTGTGACTTCAGAGACCAGTAGAAACACCTACAACACGGTATGAGTTTGTGGGATGGGCAAGGTTGTTCAACACTCCCTGTGAGCATGGACTACTCAGGCAAGAATGAAAGGTCCTTGCCCTTGAGATGGGACCCCAAGTTCAGGACAAAGCAATAGCCCTTTGTTACAGAAAAAGAGATGACTTACCTTGGCTAGAAAAGAAGTTGGAACTTCACTATAAAGTGGCTACAATACATAAATTGCTGATGAATGTCTGATGGTGCTGGATATCTTCAATGGTCTCAAGAGAAGTGTGTTTCTCTCATAGGAGCTGCTGGATATTCTTCAAACATGAATAGACATGACAGTATCTCAGCAGATGAAGCAAGCAGGCTGTCAATGATTCTATCCTGACATCTCTGCGACAGCTCAACAGAAAGGATATCTCTCAGCTTGAGTCCAACCAGAAGAAACCAGGGTCATCCAGTCATTGGGTAACTAACAATTCTTGCTAAACAAGTAGAAGCATACACGTAAAAAAAAAAAGTGAATGAAGTAGCTATCAAAGTACACATTTGTTGTTGATTGAGAGAGCTTATTTCAAATTGAACTGGAGATAATTATCATAAGCATCAAAATGCTGATGTGATTTCAAGCAGAGCTAACAGTGATTAAATACACCTGGATAACAGATGGAAACAAGATAAAGAAGAATTTGTAAGTTGCATGGTTCAAGTGCTATGCACTCTCCACCTCTTGGCAGTCAAACAAAATATATCTGATAATAACTTGAGAGGTGAATTTGATGGCTACCCAACTTTATACTACTGTGGTGTCAAAGAATGATACACATCAGCGTGAGCTCTACATCAGCATACTATAGGAATAACTTCCTAATAGAATCTCATTTATTTCAGTCATTAACAACCTGAATAAAAAATCTTTTTACAGTAATATAATCATAACAATTTTGCCAAACAATATTTCTCATTAACAATACTCAAGGTAAAACAGTAAACAAAAATATTTCAAAGGTGAATAGTTTACTGGCAACTCTTTTATACATGGGTTTCATCCAACATATAAATCGTTAAAAATACAAATCACAGAATATATTAACTTATTATTGATCTCCACCTCTCAAACATACGGTAGTTTTTAAGTTAAATCTAAAAATGTGAGCTCCAACAACATAAATTATTTTGATCTGAACACTGGAGAATAAAGTGTGGCCGCATAAGACATCCAAATACACTAGAATCATCATTCCAAGAAGAAAAATGGAATATTTTCACATATATCTTAATAGAATGCCACAACAGTAAAGGGATACCATGATGCAGTAGCTAGCAAGTGGAGAACAACACTTTAACAGCTTATTAATCTGTGTTCTAGAGCCAATAAGCCACTAAATGCCATTACATTCAACCTCTTCACCAGTCCTCACAAAGCAGCAATGTTACCTGAATAATGTACACATGGAGCCAGTGATTGCACATTAATTGATCTATACTTGCAACATGGCACAAGCAAATATTATGGTCTTTTTCATATATTAAACACATGCACACACAGCCTATTATTGTCATCTGCTGGATAAGGTTTGTTGTGAGAGCAAAGGTGGCATTCCTTACATTGACTTGTCTTTTCTCTAGCCAACTATAGCAAATACTAATGTAACCAAGTGCGTATGTTGTTAATATATTTTCTCTTAATTTTAAGATTATTTGTAAAATACTTAATTTGGGTTATAAAATATGCAAAATATGTATGCTAACAGCCATTAACACATTACTATACTGCTGTGAAATCTGCATACATATGTTAATGCTTGATACCCAAAATACCCATTCTTCTTATCAATTGGCTCACCTATGTTCGGTATTCTGCTAATAAGTGAAATCTCAAGGAACAGGGTGTTAACATAAAAATTAAAGAAGTGGAAAAAAAGTAAAACACCAAATGTGTGTGTCTGGGGGGTGGGGGGCTAATCATTTGTACTAATTTAATTTTACAGTAAGCTTGCCTATATGTAATTAGAAGTTATTAACACTATTTGCCTTGTTTATCTCCCAAGTTATTAATAATGATAAATGAATATTAAGTATCACTTTAGAGAGAGAAAAAAATTTGCAATAAATAACCATTATCAAACCAAAATATAAAATAATTAAGACATGAGAAAAATGGTATTTTCATAATAAAACTAAGTTTCATATATACTTACCAAGTAATTACATAGCTAATGTTTCAAACTCGAGCGGCAGCTTAAATTTTGAAATTAGTGGTAGTGCTTCTAATGTTTCTGTATAGGTGACAAACCCCATCCACTTTCAGGGGAGAATAGGTACATAACAGCTGAAGAGCTCAATTCATTTGTGCTGTATTTCCACAAGAGGGGAGTAGGGGTGGATCTGATTCTGTAATTACTTGGAAAGTATATACATGAAACTTAATTTTACTATGGAAATATAATTTTCATATACATAAGTAACTTATCAAGTAATTACATAGCTGAATCCCATATAGACAGGACGTGGGATGCATGTACATATTCTACTCCAAACAATTCAGTATGGTAAAGAATTTTGCAATAGAAAGGTAGCTAGTATTGGTTAAAACGCTTGTTGTAACCTTACCTGGTAAGAGAGCTACTACAGGTAGATACTGCCTCTGGTTGGTGCTTATCTTAACCTGAGGTGGCGTGGCGGTGTAGCCATGGAGTGTCTCTACTTCAGTGGGAGCTTTGTAGCGAAAGAGTATTCTAATGGCTAGCAAAGCCTCAGTGGAGTTATGCAGCAAAGGAGTTATCCAATGGCTAGCAAAACTTCAAAAATTCCCTTGCCCTTGCAGTGCTATAATAAAAGATAACCAGACAACCCATCACCTAAACAAAATAAAAAAAACCATTACCAAACCAATAAAATACTGGTATTCCAGGTACATGAACCCCAGGCTGCCCAAGACTCAACAGCCAATATACAGGCAAAGTGATGGACAATAGGTGAATAACTATTATGCTTTGTTCCCCAATACCATGCCAGTCACAGACAATGGACCCAGGACACTACCGTTCTGGAACAGTCTCCACTCCTTGTACATAATGCATCACAAACACGAGTTACACTTCCAAAAAGGTTGACCAAAGAATTGCAGATATGGACACATGTTTAAAAGTCAATGAGGTAGTGACAGCTCTTAAAAGGAATGACATTGCATTCTTGGAAGGCAGTTGAGAAGAATTTTTAATGGAACACCAGAGGTTACTAGAGGGACCTCTGATCTTCTCAGTCCAATTCAAGTAATACCTCAATGCCCTTATTGGACAAATAGATCTTTCTTCTACACCAAGAATGTCTATCAAATTCTTGATGAAAGAAAGAATGGGGCCAGAGCTTAGAAGGAGTCTTGTTCTTAGCAAGAAAACCACCAGAAAATCCAAGATAAAAGAGCAGACCACATCTCCTTGGGGGAATCAGACTCATAATTTTATCTTTGGCCTGTAACTGCTGACTCTTTTGGCTATACCCAAAGCAACAAGAAAGTAAGTTTTCCTTGTCAAGTCTCTTAAAGAGAGATGAAGTGAAGGGCCCCAAATGGAGGACCTAAAAGCTACCTGAGGATAACATCCAGATTCCAGGTGACTGAGTCCGTCTTACTTTGGTTTGCCGAGTCGAAGGACTTGATCAAATCGCTGATATCCTGATTAGATCCTAGATCCAGGCCTCTGTGTCTAAATACAGAACCTAGCATGGCTTTGTATCTTTTGATGATAGCAAAAGATAAACCTTTGCAAGTCCTCAAGAAAAAGCAGAAAATCTGCAATCTGTGTCACAGAGGTTTGACTAGATGAGACAGTATGTCTTCTACACCAGCTGCTAAATACTGCCCACTTAGCTTGGTAGACCCTAGAAGAAGACTGGCATCTACACTTTGCAATCTCCTCTGCAGCTGGTCTTGAAAAACCCTTCACTCTGACAAGTCTGCTGACTGTCTGAATGCTGTCAGAACAAGAGCAGACAGACCTCAGTGGAATCGTTGGAAATATCGCTCTTTGAGAAGACTTGATCTCTGTGGCAAGTCATGGAAAGTCCACCCGAAGTCTGAAGAGGTCCAGGAACCAGAAAAGTCGCTAGGGTCATTGAAGCACTGTAGCGAGTTAAAAAACTTGTTTAAAACTTCCCTGACCATGCTGAATGGTGGGAAGACATACAGGTCCAAGTTTGACCAATCCTGCAGTATGGCATTTGTCGCCCATGCAAGAGAGCCCTGAGATGGAGAACATAACAACAGGAGGCAATGGTTCCTTGATGTTGCAAAAAGGTGTATCAACAGCATACCTGTGAAGCTAGAGTCCACTCCGTGGGCAGGACCTGCCTGCGATGACTTAGCTCGTCCACTAACAAACTCAACTTGCCGTGAATGAATCTCATCCCTATCTTCTTTGCCAAAAAAGATGTCGTCTGTTGCTTTGTAGAGGGAGAAGAAGCGAGTACCTCCCTGATACTTTACATAGGACAGAGCGGTGTTGTTGTCCCAATGGACCACTATTATCTTGTTGAACGTCACTTTTGCAAATGACTGAAGACCTAAATGTACGTATAGCCATCAATTCCCTTATGTTGATATGAAGGTTCCTCTCTTCTGGTGACCAAATCCCAGAAACTTCCATGTCTTCCAGAAAAGGCACCCCACCTCAGATATGAAATGTCTTGAGTACAAGGCTAGGTTGGGGCTAAAAGGAAGGGAACTTCCCTTCTAAAAGCCTTTTTCTGAAAGCCACCACCACCAGTCCTTGATTTCTGGGGGAAATACAAACAAGTCCAGGTGTTTTTTTCTTGTTCCAACTGGCCTTCAGGAAGAACTGCAGCACCTTCATGCAGTCTTCTTAAACTGACGAACTTCTCGATGGATGAGAGGGTTCCTAAGACTCACCCACCTGTTAGCCAAACAGAACAGGAGAGAGAGGATGCTATGGACCGTCTGAAGGCACGATTGGATCCTTTTTGGGGGATGAAAAAGCTCTAAAACTCAAGAGACAATTGTCATCCCCAAATAGAAAATTACTTGAGTCAGAGTCAATTGAAATTTGATAGGTTAATGAGTAAACCCAACTCCTGGGCCAAGAGGAGGGTTTTCCATAGGTTCTCTATGCACTGTGCTCTTAAAGGAGAGTGAAGAAGCCAATCATCTAGGTATAGGAAGACGTCGATGCCCATGAGGTGGAGCCATTTCGCGAGATGGGCAAGAACACGAGTGAAAACTTCAGCTGTAGAGAGGCTGAAGCACAGAGCCTCAAACTGAAAGACACTTCCCTGAAACATGAACCTGAGGTAGTATTTCCTGGAGTCCAGATGTATGTGGACATGGAAGTGGGAGTCCTGCATATTGACGATTACCATCCAGTTGGCCTGGTGAATGGATGACAGAACTGACTGGTTCATTTCCACCTTGAATTTAGTTTTCTGAATGAAGAAACTTAGGGCGCTGACATTGAGACAAGTCTCCAACACCCGGACGACTTGGGGACCACAAACTGATTTATAAAAAACCTGTGCTGACATCCTCGACCACCTCTACTGCTCTTTTCTTGAGAAGAGATGAGACCTCTTCCATAAGGGTTGAGCACCGCTCTAAGCCTACCTAGTAGCCTGTCAATGCAATGGGTGTCAACACTTAGGGTGGATTCCCCCTGAATGGAAAGTAGCCCTCTTTCAGCACAATTGAATTCCACTGCTCTACACCTCTGGCTTTCCATTCCTCCCAAAAATGGAGAAGTCTGGCTCCCACTGGCACACAAAGGACAGAATCTTCACTTATGAGAGAGGACAGGATCTTCGCTTATGAGAGGAAGGTTTTGAGGGGCATTTTTAATCTGTTGGACTGAGTGCTCATTTGAGCAAGGTCTGGGCTGGAATTTTGCCCTACTGCCACAAAAAGGCTGCTGTTGAAGAGGAGAGACAGTCTTAGCACCAAACGAGGTTGGCTCCTTGGGATGTTTGGCTGACTAAGCCAGAAGATCTTGAGTAGACTTCTTTTGAAGATCTGAGGCTATCTCTGGTACAGGCAGTCCCCGGTTATCAGCGGACTTGGTTAATGGCGACCCGGTTTTAAGGCGCTTGTTGTACGTCATAAAATTGGTGATTTGTGGTGCCACAACTGCCCAAGTTTCGGTTACTGGCACCATAAGGTGCTGATAATAGAGTTATGGCGACATAATATACCTAACAGAGGTGCAATCAACTGAAACTTGGCCGAGTTTCGATTAACGGCAGTTTTCGATTATCGGCACCTTGGCGAAACCAGAACCATCGCCAATAACCAGGGACTGCCTGCACTGTGGCTCGAGGTAAAAGATGATAATCCAAAGGTGAAAAGATGAGCACAGATTTCTAGATGGTGAAAGATCACCAAAGTTTCCTCTTCTTCAGTACATGCATTGAAAATAAGGAAGCCAATGTCTAAAGTTAGACATAATCAGGAATAATGTCGTAATCAGTGAAAAACAGGTCTAAATAGACGTAAGGTATCTAGAAATAGTGTGAATGCTACCAAAATAATAAATACTTCATCATATGGATAACAACAACTGAAGTTCAGTTGTTAACTGGCAGAAAAGAACTGAGCAATAGGCAAAAACCAAAAGCTTATGAAGGGCATAGAGACAAAGAGAGACATTAAAAACCAATCGGAATCAAATGCCAATGAGAGACAGAGCTAGGGGAATCCAAACGGATGAAAAGTCTGGCCCCCAACACCTCAGCAAATTGTTATGCCCGCCAAACCATCAGAAACTCCTCAACCTCCCCAATAAATAAAACCAAGGATGACACAATGCAGCAAGAACATACTGGCATTGCAACTGACCAATAAAAACTAATTTTGCCCAGACTTCCATTAAACTCAAAACTGCTCCCTTCTTTATGTATCTGTAACTCTTTGAATCTTATTACCTCATTGCACTTACTGTTGATGGCCTTTTGCATCTTGAAATAAAGAGATAGTAAAACCACTGATAGCAATATATCTCCACATCCTTTGGGAGTACGTATGTTCCATTATCTACCAGTTGAAGAGAAATATTTATTAAGATGAATACAAAAACTATAAAATCTTAATGTTTGTTGCCTAAAGTTTTTACAAACACTTGACAGTAGCATGCTCAGCATTTAATCAGATGACTAATACACATATACAGCTGCATGCAAAATGCATTTAATATTTTCTGAGAATATAAATCTGAATTTTATGAACAGATGTCCACAGCAGATTTTCCAAAGAAGCAAGCATCAAGGGGAAAATAATGCAGAGAAGTGCCTTGTATCCAGATTTCATCTATCTGGAAACAGTTATCTGGAGGTTATAAAGCCTGTTGGCCAATAAAAGAATTATTTACAGCCAGAAAAATTACATAAACATCATCCACAATTGTTATTGCACAACTAACCCTTATGGAAAGTTTACATGGCTCCAAAGTACTATACGTAGTAATATAATAAAACCTCAATCATAATAATAATAATAAATTTTTTTAGCTAAACCATATCTTTAATATATGGTATTACTGACTGTAGTTACAAGTGGACGTGAGTTACCTGCAGATGACACATAGGCTGCTAAATCACAGAAATTTACGGTTTCTTTGCTGATTTACCCACTGTATGGTGATTGATAACAAATATGATAGTGATAATTTGATGATTAGATTTTCCTTTGCTTTGATGGCTGTTTTAATAATAATAATCTATCATAAAGCTAAGTTTATGCTAAAAACCTTACTAGTAATTAAATGTCCATACTGTAAGGAAGAAAACTGCTAACGCCGAGTAAAATATAGCTACTTGACTTGATTTCTGCCGTCTGAAATCTAGTAAAAAAAAAAAAAAAAAAAAAAAAAAAAAAAAAAAAAAAAAACTTTTAATTGTTATAGTAGTCTACTGTACCAGTTTTAGGCTTAATTCAACTATTATCAGTAAAACATTTAGTCTCTTAATTTTAACAAAATATATTTCCTATTAATAACCACTTCAGTCAATTCTTATGAACCTTGTTTTACTACTTTAAAAAGTAGGCCACCTTATCCCTGCATCAAATACTTATCCATAAAGCTAAGTTAATTGGGATAACCTAATCTGCTTTCAAAACCTGTCAAAAGTCCAGGGAATTAAGCACACTTGACTTTTCATTTTACTGTTAATTACTAAATTAAATTGCTGACTGTATTCTTCATTCAGTTGCTTTCCTTCATCATCCAATATGGTTCTTCCATAATGAAATGTTATACATTAGTCTAGGCTATGCATAGTTTACACTAGCCTACAATGAGGATTCCAGACACACGAGAATAAAATATATAACCTTTTCATTTACAAATCACTGCATTACTTTTCTTGAAGTTTTTAAATGAATTCATATGCAGTCCATACCTATATGTATGATATACATAATTCATAAAGCTTATAGGTATATGACAGACTGCTTTGTTAGGCTCAGGTATGTTCAGCTTTCTTTACCACATATCACTAAGTTCCCTTAATATTTTCAATACTCCTAATGTGTATAGTCTTTTTCCTATTAATCAAGTATATGACTTTTCACCATTAAAAATTTGGCAAGTCTGAAATAACCTCGGTGATGCTTCAAGATAAACATCAGGTATCCAGAACACTCTTGGTCCTCATAATTCTGGATTTAATCAGAATACTCTTGGTCCCAATGATTCTGGATACGAAACTCATTATTGTAAAGTATACAAAAAGTAAAAAATAATGTCTGGATCTTTGGAGTTACTTTCATAGAATTAAATAAAAATATAGAGAGGTGAAAGCAACAGCTGGAAGGATACCATTTACCTTCTAAAGACTGGAGGAGCAAAACATTGAAATTCAAGAAGTATACAAGCAAGAACTAAGTTAACTTGTGCCAAGTTCAAGGAATCTACTAGCCAAACTAACCCAGGGACAAGGGAATTTAGTCAGATTCTGAGCATCCTGTAACTCGATGATTATGGAATCAAACTATAAATAAATTCCTCTGGCTTATGTCATGAAATAATAAACTAATCTGCATCAACATTTTGCAAAAGTAATTGTCCAAACAGAAGTCAGTCAAATACCAAATAAAAAGGATCCCCCCAATTTTTTTTAAATATTGCTTATACTGTCTCTCTTTCTCTCCCCCAGATTTATTCTGGTATTACAATGATCAATGGACTTCAAAAAACTTGTACCTCCTATTTTCTCTCTTCTTACCCTCTTTCCATTCTTTATCCTCAACTACACAACTTCTTTCTTTCTCTACTTATTTCTTACACTATACCTTGGCAATCACCGTAACCAGAAGAGCCCATAAAACTACCTTTCTCTAGGCCAAAGTCAATACATGCCCAAAAAGGGTGATAGCTGTAAAAGTTCCCATGTTACAAAGCATTTGGCTCTTCCAAAACCCAATCCCTGGGAAGTTTTGATAAAGGTTACACAAATTTCTAGCCTTTAGGGGCTCCTGAGGAAATCACAGAAATATTTAGATGTAAAAGCAAAATGAAAAACTCAGCACTCACAACTTAAAAACATCACACAAGCAATTGAGGCACTGTCACAAAATCAACTGTGGAGAAAAAACTTGTGAAATGGATATGTTACGTAGGCTGGTTACATTTACATTTGCACTTATGTGCGGACCATCAAATGACAAAATTGACTATACATGCATGTGTGTGTGTGATAAAGTACTATATACCAACTTCTTCCATGTATAAGAAACTTTCACAAGGCCCTGAAACCCCTGAAGCAAATTTGTAGTCAAGACTGTACTGTACAAGGAAATAAATAAATTTTTCAACTGTTTAGTTTTCTTTTTACTAAAATGCAAGATGCATAAACTATATCAGCATTAAAAACATAAAACTTTTCATATATAAATGCATTGTATGTAAATATATGTATGTAATGCCTATGGAAAAATGAATATAGTTTAAAGTTAGTCACCAAAGAAAAAAATTAATACAGTTTAAAGTTAGTCACCAAAGAAAAATATTAAAAGCATGGAAAAGCATGCAGATGTACCTTTCTTACTATCTGTGGTTGCTTTTGGTGGAACAGAAATGTTGTTACACTACAGCTCAATTGCAAATGTAATTGTGAGTCAAGGCATATGATTGTACAGTATAGTACTTTGCATTATCTATTGTCGAATATATACAAGGAAAAATATTTATGACCTCTACAAACCTTTGACAAGTACATTTCTTTCATAAATTTGGGAAAGCTTGTTGTCAAAGAAGAAAGTTGGTTTACAGTATCTATGATCATATATATCTAAATATATATTTATTTAAGCATTAACATCCTGTCATTAGTTGTAACAAAAGAAATAAACCCCTTATGTACAATGATATAGCATTTCTTATTGTAAGGCAAAGCATAAATAACAGGATTGGCACAATAGCAATAAACTTTCAAGCACTAAAATTCTTCCATACTAGTATAGGTATTATCTTCACTTGCAGTGCTCATAAAACTATTCTCTGTTTCCACAATATCTTTTGCTGAATGAGCTGAACCAGGAAGTCCAATTATCCAGTACCAAATGACAACAGTCAAGATGTAAAAAGCAAAGTCTTCAAAAACACACCTAAAAATAGTTGATACTTGCATCATCTTCCTTACTGCTGATTGCTGTACCCCACACAAAACAAGAGCAAGCCCTAACAGGCCTCCCACACCTTGGGATGAGGCTTCAATGACATGTCTCATGCACCACATGTGATGAGCTTCCCACAGCAAAAATGGTAAAGCAATGCTATTGGACACAACATATTCAAGTTTTACACTTAGTAAAATACATACAAATAAGGCAAGAATAACAGGCACAATGGGTGTACTGAGAGCCCCAACCAAGGTGGCTGACTGGACGTCACAACTATTAACCTTTCGGCTTGGAGTGGTGGTGAAATTTGAATTACCAGCACTATTTACCATCAGGTTGTTAATGTTTCTTATATGTTCAGCTATTTCAGGTACAGAATCTATCCCATTTTCAGTTCTAAAATTAAGTGGATTATGTTCAGTCTCATAATTATTTTCTACAACAGAATTCTGTAAGTGAAAGTCACTTATATTTGTTGCTGTCCTTGTATCCTGTGCACAGGTTACATCATTGCTACTTCCCTCTTCCTCCTTCTGAGAAGAATTGCTTAAGAAGGATGTTGCATCATCCTGGATGGTTGCAGATTTATGCTGGTCATTCTCTGTTTTGACATAAGAAAAAATATATTTAAATTCTTTCATAGAACTTGCAAAAAAAACAAAATGGTTCATCGGCCATTTGGATAAAATAAATTAAGGGGGGTGCTGACTCCATAAGGCCCTCATTAAAATAAAGTATTTCCACTTCCAAATTTTTACCACCTATAATACAACTAATATGCAAAAAATATAAATTTTCAATAAAAAATTTTAAAATTTATTATTTGGATACTTACCTACTTGTTAAAGTTAGCTATATTCTCTGTGCCGACTAGGCGGAGTCGGCAGATTTCAAACAAAAAATCGGAATGGCTGCCTGGATGAACTGTCTAGGTTTACCTATTCTCCATCAGGTAGTGTTTCGGAATGTTTTAGCTCTTGTCAGAATTCCACCTTGACAAGCCCACTAAGTTGGCTAGGGAGGGCTGGGGGGTGGGTCTTACTTTAACAGTAGGTAAAGTCTCCCAAAATAATAAATTTTATTATGAAAACAATTTCTATTATTTGAGATGAATCTTACCTACTGTTTCAAGTTAGCTGATTACCCACATTAAGAAGAGGAATGGTGGGTTATTTGTGAAGCCTACACAAAATAAATCTGCTTAGCCATTCGAGATCTAAAGGTTTCTTGTATGAAAAATCCAAAACTATTCTCACCTGATCTGGAATCCTTGGGGGTGGACTTTACTACCAACCAGAAGTTGGATTCCATTCAGGGAGCAAGGCTCTCATACATATGCAGCAAAGATCAGCCTTGCGGAGAAAACTGCTTCGATTTGTAGCCAGAACTGAAACGCAAGCGTTCGTTATGAGGGGAACCCCCGCCGTGCCTGGGTTCAAGAGACCGTATAAACGAAGTCACTTCAAAACTCAAATAAATACCTTTACGATAATAAACAGGTAAGGTTTCCTATACAAAATTTCTGGTAACCTTCACGTTCCCCAAAAATATTAAAATCTGGGACTGAAAACAAAAGAGCCTACAGAATGGCCCCTTTTTGATTTGTCCAGAGTTCTGGAAAAAGACTACCCACTACTAGGTAGGGTGGATTAAGGCGCTTAAATGTTTTCAAACACCAAATTCTGTATTACTTGAAGGTAAGTGAGCGGGTAAAAATCTGAAATTGTTAACTTGCTTGACTGGAAGCCACATCCAATCCTATTCTGGAGCAACAAATTGACTTAACACTAAATGAAGTTACAAAAAAACTACTCCCTCACATTATGGAATGATTTACTTTCAATAAAGGTAGAAAGAAGATATGGACCTAGTTTCTTCATTGCATTAGCTAGTCAATTACGTCAACAGAAGGACCTCAGTGTTCCTTAACAAAGACAATTTATGTTCTAAAAATCATAACCCAAAAAAGGTTAATTAACTGCCCTTCATTCCAGGATTTAACATTCCACAAATAACATTCTAGGGCGTTTCTAAAACCACCAAAACAAAAAGTTAACTTTGTTGCCTTCAAAACTTACCATGGCAAAGGGCAATCTAGGTTTTTCTAAAACGTTCACAAATAACATTCTAGGTTTTGCTAAAAACATAAAACCCCCCCCAAAAAGTTAACTTTGCCTTCAAGCTTCTAACCATTTGGAAACAAAGGGCATCTAGGTTTTCTAAAACCAACAAAACAAAAAGTAAGTTATCCTAGGCCATTTTTTTTCCCCAAAAAAAAAAAAAAAAAAAAAGGGCGTTAACCAATTGGTAAAGACAGCTAGGTTTTCTAAAAACCACAAAATAAACATAGTAGGTTGATTTTGCCTCTTTCCAGGGCTTAACCTTTGACCTAAACGACATCTATGTTTCCTAAAATAAAACCACAAAACCAAAAGGTTAATTTTCGCCTTGCTCTTCCATGATTAACCTTCGACAAAGATGTTCAAGGGTTGCTAAAGGATGAATAAAAACAAAGTTTCCATGGTTTAACCTATCTGATTAAATTTTAAATGCCCCACCAACAAGATAGAGAAGTTTACCTCTTCTTACCCCACACTAAGGGGGTTACATTGGATTTTTTCTTCTTACAGGGCACTGTAAAGCATAGCCTTAACATCACCCTCAGCTCTAAGGCATAAAATAAAGGGTAAAACTAGCATTCACCTTTACACCAGCCTTAAAGAAAGGGCGTGCTGACAATTTATTAACTGCTGCTAGTGCTAAATAAAAGGTTTCATAGTAAATCAGATAAAGTTTAGAACCAGTATCTAAAATAAACTCCAGAGAGAAAGTTAAAGTATATTCTTAGTTTTACCAGACCACTTGAGCTGATTAACAGCTATCCTAGGGCTGGCCCGAAATGGATTGAGATATATTTTTACGTGACTAAGAAACCAATTCTGGTTAACCTAGCAACGGGACCTACAGCTTATTGGGGGTGGGAATCCGAAAACCACATTGTTATCGAGAAAATTAATTTCTGAATCACCAGAAAATAAATTCCTTCTGGGTCAGCGTTTGGCCATGCTGAGAATGAAACGTCGGGACCACCAGAATGGTAGCCTAAGGCGCGAAATGCACTCGGCCAAGAAAATGGAACTAAACTCCAGAGAGAGGACTGATATAGCTATGAAGGGGCTTCAAATCTCTAACACCTTACAGTGCTGGTCCATCAGCAAAGATCTAAAAGGTACTTGATGCATAAACCAAGGAAAGTCCGTATGGAACGATAACTTTGGAAGTAGACAGTGAAAAGTCTTATTATCACTAAACAGAAAAACATTGACATTCGACAAGGTTCCAGGTACTGAAAATTCCTCTAGAATGGCACCCACTCAGCAATAAACATAGGACCACTGCTTCTGACCCAAGGCCAACTGCAGTTTTTCAATTAAGGACAGATCCCTATGTTAAACGTTGAAAATCTTATTTTGGGAGGGGTGACTATTCTAACAATTCTCACAAGCAGTGTAAGGAGATGCCTAAGTTAATAGAAGTGTAATGGCAATTGTGTAGCAGAGTTTTGATTTCCCTTTTAACGGTAAGAATGAGACAATCTACGAGAGCATTGGAAATTGCTGAAAATCATTTTTGTCCTGTAGGCCTACCAAGGGCTCTTACAGGAGACACTAATTCTTGAACTTAAAAATTGACTCAATAGTATTTTCAAAGTAGATACGGGGAGGCAGGCCTATGAGTCTGACATTAGGCCAAATTTTAAGGAAACATCCAACTGCTCAAATGCTGAGGCCCATCAAAGAAGTAATTAATCATTCGGCGATGGTCAACATCGCTAGCTTAGTCTAAATAAGAGCCTCCTTTAAATCCCACACCAAGTGGACCGAACTTACGGATAGTAAAGGTCCGTTGTAGGACCAGTTTGTTCTTCTGAAATCCCCAATGGCCAAAAACCATGTTCCTTCCACAGAATGAATAGGATCCAAAACCAAATGTTGTTTCATTTTACTCAAAGCCAGCCCAATTTCCCACAAAAGACTTTGTTTCTGGACCGGGAATAAACCTGCCTAAGCATTTCTGATGTCTTACCCACTGCCCTGAAACATCCTAAAAAAAAGTTTTACCAGGTGTAGTGTTGGACCATTCTATGTTGTATGAAAGTGTAATGTAAGCCTTGTTGTGTTGCATGACAGAGGGGAAAAGAGACCAAAAAACCTGGAGTTAGGCTTAAGAACAAAATGGGACAGTTTTTGGTTACAGAATCCCTCCTACAGTCCTTGGAGCCAAAGATGGGTTCTGGATTAACTTACAAATTTAATTAACGTTTATTTGTAAGTTGTAATTCTTACGATGGACACTGTACATCTGTGCTGGTAATTGCTCATAGCAAAGGAAAGATAAAGGAAAGGAGAAACGCAATTTTCGAGGACGGTTCGGCAGTAAGGAGGCTTTTTCGCGCCCAGTAATTGGAGGCGCCCTATTTCTCGTGGGTTATTCTGGAATCGTCGGGGTCAGTGTTGTCGGGATGCGCAAAAAACAAAATGCGCCAATATTACGGGGCGAGAAACGCCGCGATTTTCTGATTGCAATACCTCGTCTAAGATTCCAACTATGAATGTCTAGAAAACCTCGGGAGTCTTTCCTCTGTGACGTTCGCCGTAGGCTCCGCCCCTAGCGCGCCGTATTAAAATACGACGAAAAACAGAAACTTTGGTAGAGCAGTGATCGTAGAAGAGCGATCACCAGTTAGTCACAGCGAGCCACAGATCCAAGATGATCCAGTGAGAGATCCAGCAGCAGCAGAGATCTTCCAAGTGAGGACTAGAGAAGGAAAAAGGAAAAAGAACGACGAATAAGTTTATCAATCAATCAGAAGTTGTTCGAGAGTTGGTGGATATTGGTCTAGTCGGTCTTCCGGTTGGGTGGACGGCCGAGTTGTCTTCTACGTTGAGCAGGACTTGCAGAGAAGAAAAGGGGAGGAATTCCTCGCCTTACAAGAAGATTAGTTTCTGCCAATTCGGAGGTCCAAGAGGACGTCCTCAAATCACCGATCTACCATTTCTGAAGCCACCTCTTCGAAGCTGCCAAACTGTTTAGCAAGTCATTTTCTTATTACCTCACTGTTTCCCCCAGTTCACGCAGTGTAAGATTCTATCTTTTTATGTAAATAGAGATACCATTCTGCATTTACCCTTTGTTAGTAAGCTGGTAAATAAACATTTGTTCTGGGTTGTTAGTGTTTCTTTCTATATTCATATCCCCAGTTTCAGCTGGTTGTTGTCAGATAATTATTTTTTATTATTTCTCTTCGAACACCTGAGCGGACCTCCCCTCAGAGGCCGTAACATTGTGGTCGGACCCCTTCCAGGATATTTTGGACACCGTAACATTGTCTCTGAGATCTCACAGTCCGTAATAATTTTGTGGCGGACCTGACCTAGGCTTTATCAACACTTCAACTAGATTGAAACAGGGCGAGGATATAGAAAGAATGTGAAACAGGGAGTTTATTGAGTTCAGGTAAGCTCACTAGGGTCTAGAATGGGAATGATCTCTGTGAGGTATGGGTTGAAAAAGAAAGAAAGAGAAAAGTTAATGAAAATACCAGCAAAGAGACAGGAAATGTTCGTTAATGCTCAAGCAGGAAGAGAGACGTAGAAAGTACGTATGCATGAAGCAGGAAGAGAATAGAGAAAGAACGTATGCCAGTCGGGTCAGGCTGGAGAACGAAACGAAAGCTGATACGTTAGGTATTAGTGCAGTGTTGGAAATTAGTGCCAAACAAAGTTTGATTGAAGGAAGAGTTGTTAACGACCATTATTTCATGTGTTTTGAGAAGGTTTTAATGGAACAAGTAGGGTTCTCCTAAGAACGTCGGACTTTTATATTTGCACGTCTAGTTTTGAAGTGGTTAGGGCGGCTTACTGTGTATCGTGGCCATGTCTAACGGAGGAATGTGCTAATTACGATTTATCGGTGAAAGAAACCATTCTTAGCGCATATAGGTTAGTACCAGAGGTGGGTGCCTGCCGTAGGAAATTAGAAACATTTGAGAAAGGATTGAAAATATTACGTATGATAGAAATACGGTTAAGAAGTTAGATAGGCTGTTTTTGGATTGGTTAAACTTTCTGCTAAAGTTGAGGATTTTGATAGTTTGAAGGAACTTTAATGTTGTTAGGAAAACTTCAAAGAGTAACGTATCCCCGTTGAGATTAAACTTTATATAGAGGATAGGCGAGAAGAAAGTATTTTTCTTTTGCAGGAGCAACTAGGCTTAGCATGGACGAAATATAGTCTACCTCCATAATTTCTTGAGTGTTAGTAAGAAACGAAATGAGTCCTTCTTCGTCTGGTAGAGTTACAAATCAGTCAAGGTTTCCAGTCCTAGTAATAGCAATGCGATGTAAAAGTGAATATTCCGGTTGTTAACATGCGGAAAAACCATGGTCCATACGTCTAAGGTTTGTAAGAGTAGAATGGCATATAGGGCTCAGAATTTAACTTGGTTTTCCGGATGGTAAGGTGGGAAAGGGCATTTAGCGAGGAATTGTTGCCAGTAGAAAGGAAAGGACGGTAAGAAACCAAGTATCGCTAGTTAACCTTTCATCAATGTAGGGATGATTTGTGATGAGAGAAACTAGGAAAGGTTTTTGGTGAAGTTTCTGTCGGGAAGGCGTATTAGTTTCCCCTCTCTTGGAGGAGTAGATTCGAGAGAGTGGGTCTTGTGCTTCGAGACCACAGGGGAGGGCTGGCTGTCTCAACCTTATTCGAAGAGGTGTGTGTGCCGAACAGGGCAGAAACATCAATATGGAAGAGAAAGTTAATGGTTAGGTGGGATTTCCATAAACACTTGTGGTTCTTTGTCCCTTTATTGAAGTTGAATTTAGAAAACGTCAGGTAGTGTCCAAGGAGAAGTAAAGCTTGCAGGTGTGGACAGGTTTGCCCATTGAAGGCGTTGACATTTATTGTCAGTAAGTAAGACTTAGCTTTATTATCCAAGAATGTGAATCCTGTTGTGAGGAATATTCCTAGGCCTGCACTGAAATAGGTAGTAAAACTAGGTGGGGTGGGTTTAGATACAGACATAGACTACGATTCAAAATTTGTTCCGTGGATTGAACGAGGTGTAGTCCTCGTTGTGTTCGTGGATTCGAACGATGGTAAGTTCGTGGTGATTCGAAACGAGTTGTGAGTTCGTTGGATTCAGAACGTGAGTGAGGTTCGTGGATTCTCGAACGAGGTGTGATAGAGGTATGCGAGGTTGATCTTAGCATGAGCGTGGCTGAGAGACCCGGGGCTCTATTGAGGTTGGACAGGTGAATAGCCAAGGGGAAGGCGTAGCTGTCGAGAGTAACGTAGTAAATGTACTGGTATCTCGTACTAGTTACGGGTGTATGAAATTAGGCTCCTCAAACGTTTTGGATTAAGGATAAGTAGTCAAGTTGCAGGAGAGGAGATGAGGGACACTAAAGCCCGAATTTTTGAATATGAGCGATGGATGCTTCTCGATGATTGTGTATAAGGAAAACTTTTGTTTGTGTAATGGACGAAGTTATGTTTCATCTTCGGTCCTAAGTCAGGTATTAAATTAAAGGAGAAAATCACAGAAAAACTTAGTAGGTTCCTAGGAAGTTTCGGTGAACTACGTTTTGAAGTTAGGCAAACATGATGAGCAAGAACATTTGGGTGAGTAAAATAAAACTTTCAATTGTATTAGTAGGGCGTTGCCTTTAGGCCTAAAATGAAAAATGGATGTAAACGAGATATGTTTTAAGCTGTCTTGGAATAGTCAAATTGCCGGGAAAGGAAAACCGGATTCATGTTAATTCCCAGAGTTCAGTTGTGTAATAGTTCCATTCAGTAGGCTTATTTCTTTTCTTGAGAATTGTATTTATAAATATGGTTCGGAACTTTGTCTAGAAGTAAGGGTGTAAGAGATGATTGTTATGAACTAATCTTGATAATTATTCAAAAACAATCTAAGAGCTGGGTTTGGGCCAGCTTGCGGAGGAGAACGGGAAAGCGTCTTGGCAATTAGGCGAAAGGAAAACCCGAACGGAAGTAAAGGGAGGGAAAGGAAACTGAAGAAAAACCTGCTGATATTTAGCAGCCAAAAGAGAGAAGTTTGGTGTGTAAGAGCAATAAAGGGTTTTAGTACTAGTTCGGCGAGGAGAAAAGTCCATTTTTACCTTATAAGTATGAAGGTCTTTATTCAGTGTTAGAGGAGAGGGGAAATATATAGCATCAAGAATTAATGTGGGCGTTAAGAGTCAGGAGCCAAAACCAGTAAACGTAATTTTGCTTCAGAATTATAAGACAACGCCCCGTGCCATTGGGCCTCCGCCCATTGTAAACAGTGTTGACTGAGTGAGAATTAGTTTTGAGAAAAACCCAAACAAGAGGGTATTTTAGTATTTATAAGTTTTAATCAGAGTTTCAGAAAACGGAAAAAAAGGAAAAAGTAAGAGAGAAGGATAATGTATTAGGCTGATAGGCCTCTTTAGAGATTTTCTCAGAATGAGTAGACCTAATAGCCGTTTATTTTGGTTATCGCACGAGTGAGTGGTTGTGTGGGGAAGTGTGCGTGTTTGACTGGATTTAAGCTTTATGACAGAATTGGTTTCCCCGCTGCTTTGTTAATTTTTGCTTCTCTTTAGAAAAAAAACAAAAAAAACTAAAATCAATTGATTGTCATTTTTTTTTTTCTTTTGGGGGGGTGAGCGTGCATGATGGTAATTGCTTCATAGCAAAGGAAGATAAAGGAAAGGCGAACGGCATTTTCTGAGAAGTCGGTCAGTAAGGAGGCTTTCGCGCCCGTATGGAGGCGCCTATCTTCGTGGGTTTATTCTGGAAATCGTCGGGGGTTTGCGTGTTGTGGATGCGCAAAAATGCGCCCAATATTACAGGGAGAAACGCCGCGATTTTGATGCAATACCTCCCGTTCTAGATTCACCTATGAATGTCTCAGAAACCATCGGGGAGTCTGTGACGTCCGCCGTAGGGCCTTCGCCCCCAGAGCGCCCGTATAAATACGACGAACAAAACTTTGGCGAGAGCATGTGATCGATAGAAGGAGAGAATCCCACCAGTTAGTCACAGGAGAGCCACAGATCAGATTATCCAGTGATGAGATCAGCAGCATGCAGAGATCTTCCGTGAGATTACGAGGAAAAAGGAACCGACGGAACCCCCAGTTATCAATCAATCAGAAGTTGTTCGAGGAGGTTGGTTTGGGATATTGGTCTTAGTGTTTCTTACCGGTGTGGACGGCCGAGTTGTCCACTTAACGGTTGAGCAGAACTTCGGAGAAGAAAAGGGGCGGAGAATTCCTGCCTTACAAGAAGATTAATTAGTTTCTGCAATTCGGATAGTCAAGGAAGGAACGTTCCTCAATCGACCCGATCTAACATTATGAAGCCACCTTTCTTCAAAAGTGACCAAACTTGTTTAGCAAGTATTCTATTAACCATCACTGTTTCCCCCCGTTCACGCAGTGTAAGATTCTATCTTTTTATGGTAAAATTAAAGGAAGGATAACCCATTCTGCATTTCCACCTTTGTTAGTAAAGCCTGTAAAAAATAAAATTTGTTTGTTGTTAGTTGTTTCTTTCTATATTCCATATCCCCAGTTTCAAACCTGTTTGTGTTGATAAGTTTTTTTTTATTGATTTCATATCGAACTTGATGCGGACTCCCTCAGAGGCCGTTAACATTGCTTCTGAAGATCCTCGGAAGTCCGCTAACAACATCAATTGAGCATGATTATCTGAAAAAATCCCCAGTGAGGCCCTGCAGTAAGGAAAAGCCCTTACCATATAGGAAGTTTCCTTCTGGCTTAAAATTCTTCAAGCAGCATGTGCCTATTCATCTCTGACCGACAAGCATACATGATTAAGTTTAATTCCCACATCACTAGATAAGAATGGGGATCATTCCCACATCACTAGATAAGAATGGGGATATAGATAATTAAAAATATAATGCATAGAAATTGGGCCAGGAGAAGCATCAGGTCTTGGCCTATGGAATACTGTTTACAGAGTTGGCCAACTTGAATCACTGATTCAGTAGAAGTGTCTTGCTCCTAAAGTCACCATCCACCAATGGGCAACAAAGTCCCTTACAAAACTTATAGAGGTCTGCACACTAACTCAAACAAAGTGCACCTAACAGCAGTACCTTCTTGTAAAAACATCTGGAAGGAACTTGCATGACTGTGGATGTATTGGTAAGTGGAATACATTCTGCATGTGTACCACAAGTCTGACTGTTCTTTGGAAAAGCACTAAAACCATGCTAGAAAACCAACAAGTAACCAGTGGAGGACAACCAATAAAGAATCACAACTGCCCTTCACCATGTAATGTACTGGTCCCATGCCTCTCCATGCACATTAGGAGGTTGCAACTGTCCATATCCCAGAACCTGAGTCTGCACTTATCCCCGAAGGTATACAACAACACTACCTATAGATAATCCCTTATCGCCTTAAACCAAGCGGCATAATCAGACAGGAAGCAGTGTTCTCACTTCGTCCAAACCAAGAGTATAAGCATGAGGACATTACCCAGCAGCATCAGCAATGAGTTACTTGTCTTCTTCCCACTGGCGACAAACCCTGAAGCTGGCTTCACGAAATTGCTGGGTTGGCATCTCCACCTCTCTAAGCAGTCGCAGAGACGAGACAACGTAGCTAAGTAAAAGGTAATAACTCAACAAGCTAGAATGAAACTCATCGGCATGTCTGTTAGTCTCGAGTTCATTTCCGCACAGGAAAGAGAAAGAAAGCGAACCTCCTACTATAGACGGTTAAAGGACCAATAAGCGTTTGTACAGCAAGAGGCAGTCTTTGGCTCTACAAGACTTTAAAAGATACAAGAAAACAAGCCAAGCGTACATATGTAACGTTTATTGATCTTACTCAAGATTGCAGTTGTAATCAGCACAATAAAACATTTTGTTGCCTATATTACTGAAAGTATGAAACTTTTTATTCCCGGGGTCATGGTTTGAACTGAATTCATTTTTACCTTGTAATCGGTGGTTTTTATCCTTACTGCCATCACAACTGAAACTCCACAGTGCTTATTTGATTGTTATTATACACATTTTGGTCTCAATTCACTCCACATTGCACTTTAAACAAATTGCTGTTCCTGGTTCCTAAGCACGCGCGCCACAAACACATTTACGAACAGCAAACGCCGAAACTGAAAGTTTTATTCCCTAAATTGTTTACTTTACTTGTTATTTAGTTCAACATTACTTTGTTATTTAAAAATTTTAATTTAATTCATGTATATTATCCCTTTTTGGCAACCAAATTACCCAAAAAAATTACAGATATTTCTAAAGTAGATACAATCCAATGTTTCTAACCTTGTCGTACATCTGGCTGCCGAAAACCATAGAGGAACGACTACGGATAAGTGGATTATATATATATATTTTTTTTTGCTTTTTTGTTTTTGCTAGCACTTTTCATTGATTTAAGTCTATATTAGTATTTTGAATTTCTTTAATAACTGTATGCCAGAAATAAATGTAACCTTTAATGTTGCATGCTAAGAATGGCAAAATCATCGTTGCCACATTAGTGGAGGCTTCACACATACGCCGATTCATTATTATAAACTGTTTCCATGAATTCTAGTTGTCATAGTAATGCAATAATGATAAAATTGCTTTAATATTTATGTATATATACTTCCAATACATAGCCTAATTTCACCAATTTCCACGTTTTGTGTAAGTCTTATACCCAGGTTGGAGGGATCACATACCAAATAGCAACAGAGAGAGAGAGAGAGAGAGAGAGAGAGAGAGAGAGAGAGAGAGAGAGAGAGGCGAAGGAAGGAAGAAGGAAAGGGTTGGTGGTGGAGGGGGGGAGAGGGTAGGTGGAGCTTTTCACACGTTCGTATCCATTTCTGCATGATGGAGTTTTTGTCGCTTGGTTCAAGGACAACTGTCAATATTCTTTACGATTAGTGATTCACGATACCCTAATAAATTACGGCACTGGGTGTAATGCACTATAGCAAAATCTCGTTGTGATACGAGTGTTCGTTACAGAAATAGGTATTGCCCAAAGACGTGCTTGCACTGTCTCTGAAACCCATAATAGGTATGCCGCTTGGTTGTCAATCAAGTTTTTTGTATAAAGTATTTTTTACAAGCTAGCTATTGAATAAATTTGTATTTTTCGCAATCAAAACATATGCCCCTCAATGCTAACTTTCCTCTTTTAACGACTTTCTGGTCATTGCAAATTCGGCCCCATAATTTCTTATGGTGCGAAAACAGACAGAGGCCCAGGGACCGAAAACGATTGCGTCACACTACGGCGATAATCCGGCAGTAAAACATCTTCTTATATCCAAAAAGTAAATAACAAAAATATATACGCGCATTACGATTATAACAATTACATGAATAGCTGATAATCTGCATGAATAACTGGTAAACTGTTCTGCAAGAAAGTTGAGTAAAGCTATTATTTATAATAGGTACGAAAGCCAAGATGTCGTGACGTCATATTACAGGACTTAAACGAACATTCTAATTCCAAAAAATACTTACTTAAATTTGAATCAGAATCGAGGTACTTTTTCAATAACGAATATTACCAAATTAATCATCATAAATATGTAAAATATTGATGTTTTACTATTTATTTAAAAAATTATCCAAGTGCACGCTTCGTCGTCGTCTTCTACCAAAACAGTTGTTTACTAACAAATGTGCTGGTAAGTTTCCGTGTTCCGATTGTTGTGATGAAAGTGCCCCAGCGTCTGTGGGTACAAGTGGTGTGCGGATTTATCACAGGAAATGGGAAGTTTATTGACACAAGCGACTCCGTAAACTTCAAGATGGCGTCAATCTTCCAAATATTTCGAGTTGTAAGTAAAAATGTCGAAAGCGTTTTGGTGAGATTTGGACTGCAGTGTACACCCTCTTCACTACCCTCTGTTTAAATCTTAAAATTTGGCCTTAATTTCTAACTGTGGAGAACATACTTACTTCGAAAGGAGAGTAGAGGTCTTTAGCTCCGTTTCTCACCAACAACAAGTCGCGACTGAAGCCCATCTCCAGTGTCAGGACGCGTTAAAATGTATTTTTTTGGGGGTGGTACACATTGATCGTACATGGTCCACCCCTGTACCATGCGGTGTTTTACCCTATACGCTAACATTGTTCAAATGAGTGCTGGGAAGGCTGGGAAAGATGGTGGACAGTCCGTGATTAGACTGGGCAGCCACACAATAGCCGCCATATTGGATTTCAAAACTGCCTTGAAAACATATTTTACGAAGACCTCACATGCTTATTTTAGTTTGTATAGGGCTTTCATATATCACATTATGTTGACGAAACTTCAATCTTTTGAATGGTATGCTTAAAGTTGTAATGGTATTCTTGTTTCACCAATTAAATACCGAGTGAATAAGGCCTGGCCATGCGATGACGATGGATCGTTTGCGGTTGTTTACCCTATGTAATAAATTTATGCAACTCACAATTTATTCTGGTGTTTAACTTGGGAGAAAACACTTACTTCGAGAGGAAAGTAGATGTCTCAAGGTGTTGCTTCAATGAACGCTGGCTCTTGACTAATGTCTACCCTGGGTTACAAGACGTGTTAAAGTATTTTTTGGAAGGTGGGTGCGCTCCTGTATGTGGCCATTCGGTTGTTTACCCTAGTACCTACCCTTGGGTATAAGCCTAGGCTATGGTAGCTTATTTGTTTGATCAAAAACTTTCCACTTAAGTTATGCTTCATGAAGATGTTCAATGTCACTTGGAGGGGGGGGGGGGGGTGGGGGGGGGGGGGGGGGGTGGGGAGGTCACATGGATAGGTGAGGGCACTAGGGTGAACAGCCGAGGGAGCTAGGGTAAAAAACTGCATGGTACAGGGGTGGACCATGTACGATCAATGTGTACAACCCCAAAAAAAAGTACATTTATAGGGGGAAAACATCACGACAGGCCAACCCTCATCACGGTAGACGGGTCTTATTTCACTCGATATTTAATTGGTGAAACATGAATACAATTGCAACTCTAAGCATACCATTTAAAAGGACTGAGTTTTCGTCAACATATTGTGATATATGAAAGCCCCATACGAACTAAAATAAGAATGTGAGCTCTTCGTAAAAATATGTTTTCAAGGCAGTTTTGAAATCCAATATGGCGGCTACGTTTTGCATGGACGGTTCTCATCAGTGACGGCCACCATCTTTCCCCAGCCTTCCCAGCACTCATTTGAACAATGTTAGCGTATGTATGTAACGTTTATTGATCTTACTCAAGATTGCAGTTGTAATCAGCACAATAAAACAACATTTTGTTGCCTATATTAGTGAAAGTATGAAACTTGTTATTCCCGGGGTTATGGTTTGAACTGAATTCATTCTTACCTTGTAATCGGCGGTTTTTATCCTTACTGCCATCACAACTGAAACTCCACAGTGCTTATTTGATTGTTATTATACACATTTTGGTCTCAGTTCACTCCACATTGCACTTTAAACCCGTTGCTGTTCCTGGTTTCTAAGCGCGCGCGCCATAAACACAATTACGAACAGCAGACGACGACAGACGACGAAACTGCAAAGTTTTATTCCCTAAATTGTTTACTTTACTCGTTATTTAGTTTAAATTTACTTTGTTATTTAAAAATTTTGATTTAATTCATGTATATTATCCCTTTTTTGCAACCAAATTACCCCGAAAAATTACAGATATTTCTAAAGTAGATAAAACTTCAAATGTTCTAACGTTTTCGTACATCTGGCTGCCGAAAACCATAGAGGAATGAATACGGAAAAGTGCATAGAGGAACGACTACTTTTTTTTTTTTTTTGTTGCTTTTTTTGTTTTTGCTAGCACTTTCATTGATTTCAGTCTTATTAGTATTTTGAATTTCTTTAATAATCGTATGCCAGAAATAAATGTAACCTTTAATGTTTGCAGTTTGGAGGGTCAACACATACCGAATGGCAACAGAGAGAGAGAGAGAGAGAGAGAGAGAGAGAGAGAGAGAGAGAGAGAGAGAGAGAGAGAGAAAGGAAGGCGGAGGAACGAAGAAGAAAAGGGATGGCGGTGGAGGGGGGGGGGGGGGAGAGGGGGGTAGGTGGAGCTTTATACGCGTGTTTCGTATCCATTTCTGCATAATGGAGTTTTTGTCTCTTGGTACATGGACAACGTGTCGTTATTCTTTACGATTAGTGATTCACGATACCCTTATAAAATTACGGCACTGGGTGTAATGCACTATAGCAAAATCTCGTTCTGTACGAGTGTTCGTTACAGAAATAGGTATTGCCCAAAAACGTGCTTGCACTGTCTCTGAAACCCATAGTAGACATGCTGCTTAGTTGTCAATCAAGTTTTTATAACCAAGTATTTTTTACAAGCTAGCTATTGAATAAATTTGTATTTTTCTCAGTCAAAACATATGCCCCTCAATGCTAACTTTCCTCTTTTTAACAACCTTTTTCTGGTCATTGCAAATTCGGCCCCATAATTTCTTATGGTGCGAAAACAGACAGAGGCCCATGGACCGAAAACGATTGCGTCACACTACGGCGATAATCCAGCAGTAAAACATCTTCATATATCCAAAAAGTAAATAATAAAGATATATATGCGCATTACGATTATAACAATTACATGTATAGCTGATAACAATCTGCATGAATAACTGGTAAACTGTTCTGCAATGACAGTTGAGTATAGCAATTATTTACAATAGGTACGAAAGTCAAGATGTCGTGACGTCATAATACAGAACTTGAAAGAAACGTTCTAATTCAGAAAAATAATTACTTAAATTTAAGTCAGAGTCGAGTTACTTTTTCAATAACGAATATATTCAAATTAATCATCATAAATATGTAAAATATTGATGTTTTACTACTTATTTAAAATTAGCCAAGAGCGCTTTCTCGTCATCTTTCTACCCAAACAAAGCTGTTTACGCCTGCTTGTTGTTGTGAGAAATCGTTGTTTTCGATTGTGTGATAAAAGTGCTCCAGCGTCTTGTGGGTACGTGAGTGTGCGGATTTATCACAGGAAATGGAAAGTTTGTTGACACAAGCGACTCCGTAAACATCGAGATGGCGTCAATCTTCGAAACATTTTTAGTTGTAAGTAAAAATTCTAAAGCGTTTTGGTGAGATTTTCACTGCCGTGGGCGCCATTTTCAGTACCCTCTGTTTAAATCTTAAAATTTGGCCTTAATTTCTAACTTTGGAGGAAAAATACTTACTTCGAAAGGAGAGTAAGGAGTCTTTAGCTCCGTTTCTCACCAACAACAAGTCGCGACTGATGCCCATCTCCAGTGTCAGGACGCGTTATAATGTACTTTTTCGGAGGGTGGCTAGGTGTTGATTGTAGGTGGCCTGTTTGGCTGCTGTGATGTTCTACCCTAATGCGTCCTGACATTGGAGATGGGCATCAGACGTGACTTGTTGTTGGTGAGAAACAGAGCTAAAAACCTTTACTCCATTGTCAGGACGCGTTATAATGTACTTTTCTTGGGGTTGTACACATTGATTGTACATGGTCCACCCCTGTACCATGCGGTTTTTTACCCTAGCTGCAGCTACCTTAATTGTGTTCAGACCCACATTCAGAAAAAATACTTTAAACACGTATTGACACCAGAGATGGGCATCAGCACAAGTCTCATGATCGTGTCTCGAGGTGTTGATCCCACGACCTATGACTCGTGACTGGGGGCCATCCCCGATGTCAGGACGTGTTAAAAGTACGGTGGGTCCCAACAAGGTTAGGGTGGCCGCAGCTAGTCCACTCGATTGTTACCTTAAGGACTGGATGAGGTTAGGTAGATCCCTAGGTAGTACCTACCTAGGTAGTAATACTACCTAGATCTACCGCCAACTGTTGGTCTCTCTTAAATTTACCTTTAGTGGTATCGACGATATCACTTGAGGATGTCCCAAAAATCTTCCTCTTTCTTTCCTCAGCATTTTCTAAAATGCGTCGTCTGCGAAGCTCACGTCGTCTTGCGGCCTCATCTGCCATTCTCTCTATAGGCCGCCAAGATCACATTAAATATTCTAGGGCTGCCTCTCTTGTGCTCCTACAACAAACGGATGAAAGTCAATACTACTTGTGACAAAACACTAAACAGAGTACAATTTCATAATAACGATATATATTCATCAAGTATACCATTATAGACGGATAGGGGTTCTTTACCTTACTCAGTACGGTCTTATTCGTTGAGTGAACTAAGTAAACAAACAAAGATGGCTGGTTTTACTACTTGGGGTGGAATAATGTTTTGCATTCCTGTGGAAAGATTCTACCATATCCTTAATGAAATGCTGATTCTGTCACGCTTTCCTTGGTTTTACTATGGGTTTTAAAATATATTAAGGAGACAACGAAACATTGAACTCTGGCATTCCGCTATTGATTGAGGAGGATGACACGCAATTTCTAGTTGTATAAAAGACTCCATTATGATAAAGGAAATTTAGCATTTGGCAAACTGTTATCGCACCCGTTAAAACCTAGGGGTCAGGATTTTCCTTCGTATAAGTAAACAGTGCTATGATTGCAATGCATGTTTTGTGTATTCTTGCACATGTTCTGGGTACTCTATCGATTTGTAGAATGTGGTAGTACAATAGTATGATCAGCGAGCTTCCTTTAATGTGCATTATGACTAGAAAAAAAAGAACACCCTGGCTGAATTTTATCATTTAACATGCATTCACTCCTAAAACTCTTACATCAATAAATTGCATATCGGAAGAAAATTTGGTAAAAAAAAAAAATGCAACAGACCATAGCTATCAAGAAAATGTTCTATAATACAAATTTAAATATATTACTTGGTTTACACAGTTTTCGTGCCCCAAAAAAAGGGAGTAATTACCAACTCGTTCTGGTACTAAAAATAAACATACACTCAAGTCTTCAAGTGTAGAACAATTCAGCCAACAAGCATGGAGGACATTTGCATATATAAATATTAATAAAATCTGAAGCTGAGAAACATCAGTGTGAGTGAAACAACCAAATTACCCTTCCAAAAATCACGGCACCGATATTGTGAGGAATTCCTCTCACAACGATTTTATTTTCTAATGCTTTTGTGTATTCACTTGTTTCCGTGCTATTTGTCTTTTATTATAGTTATTAGTGTCTGTCTCATAAGAGATTATTGATTGATTTTCACTGCGTATTGCCGTCTGTCAGGTAATCGACAGACAGGAACTATGTTACTGAATTTGTATTCATGTGAAAACCAAATATATTTGCATGCCCATAAATTCTGTAAAATATGTACGTCTATATTGCATGACATATTAAGGGTGAACGAACCACATCTACTCGAGAATGACATTCTTAACATTATTTTATCTGATTTTGCTATGTTCTAGTAAGTAGTATCTGTGGTGCGGTTAGCACAGAGGGGATGGTTTTACACAAAGACGAAGTCTTTTGACATAAACGTCAGTAGACGTTTTAATAATGAAGTATAATTACTGTTTTAGTCATGATAATTCATTTGTCCTTTATATATATATATATATATATATATATATATATATATATTATATATATATATATATATATATATATATATGAAATTCCTCTTGGTGAATGTATTGCGCATATCACGTATGGTAAGAGTTGAAGATGTTATTGGGTCTTGTTTGTGCCTCTCGACAGAGAAGCCATTAGGAGAGGTCAAGCGATTGGGATTCGGGAGGGGAAAGGAAGGGTAGTAGTTCGCTTCTTTGCGTGCCCCTCTAGGGGTGTATGCGTATGTTCGTAGTACACTGTCTGGGCGAGATATCGCCCAAAATTGTATTAAAACACACGACCAATTAATTCACTACATTTAATAAATATGTTGTAGTTGCACACTATAATATTTGGAATTTATTTTTGACAACGAACTTGATAATTATTGTAAAGTTTTTTTATGTTCATGAAAACCTTGTACGTCAGTTATGCATTCGTGGTAATTGTATAACTTGTCTCTGTCACGGGCGGTTTTTCCCCGCCACGACATTAAGATACGAGAATAAGAATAATAATATTGTACATATGCACTGTTATCAGTCTTCTTGCCTGGAGACACTGGTCGGAGAATGGTACTGTGTCATAGTTGACACGGTGGGTTCATATGAAGACTGACGTTTACGCTGCCTGGAAAATAGGGTAGGCCTGTCCTACTCCTACCTGCTATTACATGATATTCCTTGTGTGTATGGGTCTTACTACTGATGAGGCCAGGTGATGTCTTCCCACTGGGAGGCAATTGAAGTGTTGATTTCCATTTTAGGGGTATTGAAGAAAATTCCTGGTATTCAGCTTGTTTCTTTATTACTCATTACACCATGCCGAATTTCTCCCAAGCCTAGTCTCCTGGACTTGATTAATTCACCTAGTCTTCAGAACTCCTGGACTAGATCCCCTGGACTAGATCCCTTGCAAGGGATAGATAATCATTTGTATTAATATTTGGTAAAATAGCCAAAATGAAGAGCGGACAGGTTGACGACCCCTCACACGAAAGCATTCGTGATTCTTACACGTGTTGTTAGTATTACCAAAATGCAGACGAAAGATTCAGGGCAGCGCTCCCATACTCAAAGTGAAAGATAAACAAAACAAGGGACTGGCTACACTGCCACTCTCGTGCCCACAACTAAAACATTTCACAGTTCCAATCACTCTTAAAACAGTAGTGTAAAGATATTAGAGGAGGATGACGAATCAATTCCTAAATAAATCACTAATAATTAAAGGAATATTTTTCCCATTACATCTCTTTTCCCCAACAAAACCCGAATGCAGGACGGAACGAACAAATTCTTGGCTCAACTTTTGAAGTGACCTGTTATCTAATATTGTGTAGTGATGTGTGTGTGGATTTAGAAAGGGCGATTGCCCTGATTCTTTGAATTTTGTCGTAATTTGTTTCATTTGCGTGCCATTGATTTACAATTCCAATTGAGTGATTA
Source organism: Macrobrachium nipponense (assembly GCF_015104395.2). NCBI lineage: Eukaryota > Metazoa > Arthropoda > Malacostraca > Decapoda > Palaemonidae > Macrobrachium > Macrobrachium nipponense. The sequence goes on from NC_061108.1 coordinate 36,423,525, forward strand.
ATTTTATTTGTCACTTATATGTTATTACTCTGATATGTTTAACTTTTAGTTATCAAATTAATTTTAACTGTAAATTTATCAAAAGCTTTTCAATATCCCTCGATTTTATTTCATTTTTCCTATGTTTCAGTTTTGTGGATGGTGAATATAAATTGATCTGATAAACCTTTATTGTCTTCATACTTTAAGGTTATGCAAATAATTTTTAGAAACGAGATAATACAGCGGTTCTAAGGTCTGAAAATCAACCCGTGAGCACTCGCAACATTTTGAAGAGAGAGAGAGAGAGATGAGAGAGAGAAGAGAGAGAGAGAGAGAGCGAGAGAGAGAGAGAGAGAGAGAGGAGAGAGGAGAGAGAGAGAGAGAGAGAGAGAGAGAGAGAGAGAGAGAGAGAGAGAGAGAATCTACAAGGACTGCTCCGAAGTGAAAGTACTTAATTGTGTTACTACTCATTAATGATATTGGTGTGTTATCCTCGTTAATAATGAATTGGGTTGAGAGATGTCTCTCCGTAATTTAGAAACCGCAAAGGGAGTTTTGTGGAGTTGTGAATTTGACGTCGACTTTTTATTTTTTGACGACGACTTTCTGGTGTCGTCGTCACGAATTTTGAAAACGGCACCGATCGAATTCAACCCATCGCTACCGTCGACTTTATTGTTTTTTTATATCTCGGAAAGCGTGCAAATTAAGTCATCAGTTGCAGGATGGAGTTCTTGGTACAGTGGACAAGACTCAGGGAAAACTTTCCTGAATTTGCTGATCTTTATACAGATAAGCATGCTATATCGTGAATATCAGATTGTTCTATAGCCTAGGTCTGCTCGCAGTTGTTATTGTTATTATTATTATTTTCGCATTAGCAAATAGTATAAACAAAAATCTTTAAAATTTTTCCAGTGTTTCTCTAGCTTAATTTATAATAGTCTGGGTTTGTAAACAAGGTTACGAATAGCCTATCTAGGCTAGCCCTGGCTTGTTTTTTTAAATAAAACTTTTCACGTCTTTTTAACCAGGACTGGACCCAAAGACTTTTTTTTTTTTTTTTTTTTAAATTCTATGCAGCATCATTTAACACATGCAAGCACGACCCACTAGTGGCTTTGTGTTATAAAGCATAGTTGTTTTATCATTCCGGGAAGTCACAGCTCAGATGGTTTGTTTACGTTTTGACGACGACAACCACGGTATGAATGAAGAAGAACGTGTGTGACAACTAGAGTACGGAATGACGTCGACCTCTTTGGAAAGTCGACGACAAACTCAGAAAAAGTCGACGGAAATTTTGCTAGTGTGACAGCGCCTCACGGCTTCTAGCGATTTTTGACCAAGTAACAACGTTAAGCATATACAGTCCACTTTAAGTCCATCATTTTCGCCACAGATATGAGGTGTGGGCTACGCTCATGAAAAGGGAATGGGTCTTATTTACAAAATACACATTTGATTATAAGATCCACCGAAGGTTAACAGAAGAAACAGCGAGGGCCTATGTTGATGTTTGCAGCACTTAACTGTGACAAACACAAACCCTCTTAATATTATTATAAGCATAAACGTCACGCACCATAATTCTTTAATCTGGAGCACTAATATCATTATTTTGTCTGCCTCTGTCTTTTATCTAATCTCGACGCCAGGCATGATGTTGATAAACGTGTAACCCCATTTGCAGCGAACCTTGAACTAACCTACTGTTCGAGGTTAGCTTTTGGGTTGCTACAAAAATAACGTTAGCTGTATGTTGCAGGAACGTTAGCCGACAGACTATCAATTTCAAGATGTTAGGACAACGTTGTTTCAACGTTATGTGATAGCACTTTACAAATTGTCATTGATAGTATCGATCTGTCCCATTAAATACACTCTACAGAATTTGATATATTTCCTGAGAAGGTTATAATGTTACTTGTTATTGATATTAGCCTTTACATAATACCTACGTTGCTGCAACGTTAAACTAACATTGCCTGACAATCTTCTTCCAAGAAGTGGATTTAGTGCTATTAGACTTGCGTGATAAGGTCCACTTTACCATTGAACATCATTATTCCGTAAAAAACCGCTGACATTGCTCTTATAGACTCTGATGTTTATCATAAGAAGGTTTTGGTATTATTAAATCGAGATTCAAATTTCCCGCGATAGTAGTTCGATGTTTGGCCACAACGAGTAGCTGGCGGACCGTGTTTATGGCGGGAATTACAACGAGTATCTGTGCCTGGCGCGACTTTTGTTGTTGTTTACAGGTAACTTGTCGTACAAATATGTTTAGATAGATCTACAGTACTATTCTGCGACAGCCTAGACTATGGCATTGCGGTTTTGTATGCAGTTTTACCTCCTGAACAAGAATTTTAAGTAATATTCGGACGACTGTAATTAACCCCCGGGGGCCAGTACTAAACAGGGAAATACATTTGACGCCCCAATCCCTAATGGATGTCGTATCCGCGGTTACGTTCCTTGCAGCCCGTACGGAACTATTCTGTAGAATTACCTTGCAGGTCCCAGCGCTTGGGCTATGCCCTAAATTCCATGATCAATCAATCAATCAATGTAGAATTACCTCCACTAAAGCTAACCTCCTAGCTGGGGGCCTCCCCCCCTTTTTCTTACCTTATTAACCTAATTGGATACATGTTCCTTGCTGATGGTTTGCGATACTGCCATCCCAGCAGTTTTCTTCATTTTTCTTTATGTAAAAAAATAGTAAGTTCAATTTTTTTTTTATATATATTATTAGGCTAGATTGAGGCTAGGTTAAGAAATGTTGGGTTAGCTAGGTTGTGTTTTTACATAGAAAAAAAAAACTGCTGAGGTCATATTTACTTATTATGAAAAATTACCGTATCTATATTAATTTTTTCCTCAGTTATTTACAGACGTTGTGTATTGCAAATGTTTCATGTTTTGTTGTGTTTTATCTAAAAAAAAAATATATCTTTACTGAATAAGGTAAGAGGTGGGTGTGTTTTACTGAAAAAGTTATTATCTTATTTTCAAGGAAAGAGGGTTAGAAATGAATTTCTGTCGTGAATATTACCAGAATGCGTAAGTGAGGAGATGCTTCGAATTATTATAAAATATTGATTAATTTTAAAATATTGATTAAAGTTGTCACTCACTGCCTAAATTCAATACTTTTGTTATTGTTCCCTCTATTATAGGCCTAGGCCTATTGCAGACTAGCCTATAATGCTTAACCTAACCTATCACACTGCATATCATTGAAAGGACAGGAGGCTTCAGACCAGGAGAAAGGTGTTGGCAAAAGAGAAATTAGACCACCTTCTAAACTTGCTGAGGTCATTGATGAAGAAGTGGTCAACAAGAGGAGACAAACAAGCATTGCAAGGAGAAAGCATCCCATCCTCACTTCAGATGATGACTTCCGAAGATGACAGGTCACATCCAAAACTTCACTTGCCCCATTATTCAGGTATGTGTTAAATAGTGTATTTTCACTAGAGTACAGCTTAGCTATGAAAATCACATAGGCACATATTATCTTGGACATTACTTGTTTCTGATTTATATTCTACCTGGGTTTAGAATTTTACATTTGTTTACTATAATGACTTGATTGAACTATCTTAGCCAAATTAGTAAATACTGTAAATATGTCTGAAATTGTATGTTACTATTATTGTTATTATTATTATTATTTTCTTCTCTTGTCCATTTCTTCCTCTGGTTTGCTTCTGTAGCTCCAGTCTGGTTGTTGGTTACTGTCGTTGTGGTGGTCAGTTGCTGGATGACGACCTCCAATTACCTGACCGTCTTCCCCTTCAGTTAGGCTGAATACCTGGCTGCTGGACGAAGCTCCTCTGTTGCCAAAGGTTCCATTTTCGTCGTTGTCGTTTAATCCTTCATTTCTTTCCATCATTGCTGAGTTTTGCTATTTAACCCATAGCTGGACCCTACCCCATCAGGAGTAGGTACTCATTTACAGCAGAGTAGACTGAGGAAATTATGGTAAAGATCCTTTCCCAAGGAATCAATGCCGAGGAGAGCAGTCACCCATCCAACGACTGACCAGCCCCAATGTTGCTTAACCAGTCAATTGACAACCTATTATTATTATTATTATTATAGAGGTTAGTGTATTGGAGCAAATAACCTTGATATATGGCATGATTATGAATTTTTTATAGTAAAAGTGTATTGCTCTATACTTGTATCTTCTACCCTTTGCCCAATCCTCTCATCTGATCATCCCTATGATTTTCCTCTCCTCCACAGTTGGACACTTGTAGTTCAGGCTTAATACAATAGATAGTACAGAGAACATTTATTTATTTCAGAGGAAATTGGTCTACTTGATAGTCCTACTGCTTCACCAAGTACTACTCAGTCCTCACAAAGATTTGGTCTCTGTTGGTCCTACTACAAGTACTACACCTTCAAGAGAGATTGCAGATGTTAGGAATACAACAGAACTGTGTGTACATATATGTAGGGACAATTAGATAGGAAAATCCACTGGTCGAATGATGGTAGAAATATCTAGGGTTATGGTAGAGTTAGGGTAGATGAAAGCCAGAAGGAGGTAGAGGTGTGGTAGGAACAGAATGCAGGCAAAGCAGTTTGGAAAAACGAGACCAAACATAGGCAGCAGCTTGCCAAAACAAAAAGTTGTAAACTCCATTGGAAAATCTGAACTCTGACACCTCCAGTGGGTGGTTACCGTAGACTAGGATAACCAATAAGACTAATAGAGGGGTGGCACCAGAAGTTAGAAAAGCCACTCAAGAAGAAGTAGGGTGTATGCTAGTAGAAGTTAAGGAGGAGCTTCATTGTAGAAGTTAGGTTGAGACTTCACTTGAGGTCTCAGAAAAGTTCAGTTAAGAACAAAGCCTTATACGGGGAGGCTGTGTCGATGTAATCTCTGTTCCCTGTGAAGTGTTGTGTAGTGTATTAACTGTTAAACTAGTGCTCCTAAATAATAAGTCAGATAAACGAAGTGGTGGTTAACTTTCCCAGAGTCCCTGCACCCCAACAGCTCCTGAGAGACTAGCTAAGTGATTGATTATGATTTCAGAATCTACAGAAGTCCAGTGTAAGTGATATAATATATAATTACCTGTTCCTAAGAAAAGAAAAACTCAACCACAAACAAATAGAGGAAGGTTATCCCATATAACACTTTACTCCTCAAATGAAACCCAGCTACCGAAGAAAGACTGACTAATAATAAAGAGATGAGAATAAAAGGGAACCTCCGTAAACCCATACACAACACAGAAGGTATATGTTTGTGTGTTGTCATGGGCTAGAATTAGTGCCGTTTGTTGAGAGTGAACAATGGTTAGAAATATATATACCCATAGAGTGAATATTAGCGTGTAAAAAAAAGGTAACAGTAAATGCTGAGATATTAAGTAATATTACAAATTCACCTTCAAGGGGATCTACCCTGTCAATTGGGTCTTTAGTCACTGACAGCTTGTCACAACAGTCACACAAGCCCACAGGCACCAACAGGATGTCTTCAAGAAGACTTGACTTCGTGAGGAATGAGCACTTGCAGGACAATCCCTTTCCTTTAAAAGGTTATTATTATTACTTTTATTTGATTTATCTTTTTGAGTAAGCAGAGACTAGAGGAGAATTTTTTTTCCTTCATTGGCCTGTAGGAGTCCACTGCTGAACAAAGGCTCCCCAACTTGTTTCATGAATTGCAGGACCGCCAGTTTTTGCCTTGTTTTGCCTGCAAACTTTTGTATCTCATCTCTCAACGTCTTGTCGCCTTTTCCAACTCCAGTTGGTGTCGTGTCCTATCCCCTAGTTGGGAGCTCCCTGGTACAGCAGGACGTCGGAGATCAGAATAAAATAAGATCTACTGTTTCTAATTTGATGGTCCTCTTATAATTCTAGGTTTATTATGCATTTCAGGTCTTGAAAGTTAAATTGACAAGGTAAAATCTGACACTGAAGAGGTTAAGAGGGCGTCATCCCAGTTTAAAGATGAAATCTTGGAAGCAGTTAGAGATAGAAATTTTGATGATGACCCTAGAGAAAATCTAAACCAGCTTTTCCCCATCATTCTGACTTCTGAAGAGGAAGTGGAACAGTTTGAAAAAACACTCAGAAAAGCCTTATAGAAAGTCAATGGTAAGCATACATTTTTTTTTTTATATGGGTACCCATTTCTTCGTTGCACAACATTATTTTGTAGGGTTTAAGACAAAACTAAAACAGGTTGCCAATAGAATTACACCATTCAGAATTAAAATGAAGTCAGCATTATAGAGCCTTTAACAACAATGACTAAAGTTTTTCCTTTTGGAAAACTAATACGTATTAGTTTCTGTTAAATACTGCGTGGGATATCGTTTCACGAGTTTTACCAAATACTCTGGAATGTACCTTCATTTTACCTTGCCATAGATTTATCTGAACCCTCCCCTCATTATATTGCAAATTGTGGTTCTCTGTTTTTTGTAGCCTACCCTAATCATTGTTTCATTTATCTTGTCAGGTTACTGAGCTGGCTTCAGTGTATGCAAATAAAGATGAGAAACCAGTGATCCTCTGATGGGTCATGAGACACCTCATGACAAAAGAAATTGATGGGGGAATATTCGTTGAAGGGATCAAGAAGAAAGAAAAAAGAAGTCTCTTTGATACTAGACCACATGGATTAATTCGTGGTAAATATTTATTATTTTATTTATCATTTATTACTAATTGCATTCAAGTTTCAAATAATGTATGTGGTACCTGCATACTTTTGGGGGGCATTATTTAAGATTTAAATATATTTTAGACTATTTGTCCATCACTGATCACTACCATCCCTCTTGCACATTGCACAAGGCCACTGTCCAATAACTACAGTGGTCCCTCACCCACAACATTGATCATAACCAAATAGTTTTAACATTATTCACTCATAAACCTTTGGACTCCAGTCTATTCTTCCAGAATTAATACCAAGTCATCTGCATAATGCAACTCCCCAAGGAACCCGGGTCTCTTGAAGTCCTTAAATAGATATCACCTCCATAATCATGACAAACAGGTTACAAGTACTAATATACTAATATCAGTAATAATATTAATTTGTTACACAATTAATTTAGACATTAAGCTTCTGATCATGAATTTAATGTGCTATTCCACATTGGGAGAGGCAGAAGGTGGGTAGAAAACTATAGTTCAACACTGCATCCTAGTCCTAAGCCCAGCAGGACTCCCTTTTACTTATTGAAATGTGTGATTGTTGTGTCGGGACATATGTGTCAGAGTTGTGTGATTGTTGTGGTATGGATGTTGGTGTGTGTGTGGGTTGAATGATTGTATTTCCTAATATTGGCTTTATATATTTTCGTATTGTTTTCTTTACACCTTTCCTTTTTCATTATTTATTAATTGTATTTTTTAATTTTGTTTGGTTTTGCTATTCTCACTATTGTTCCCTTCACATACCTCATATAAAAATTTTTTTTCTTCAGGTGTTGCCATTAGATTTCTGACCAAACAAGATAAGGAAGCAGACATCGTGATAGATGACACTATTGTGGCCGTCCTCAAATTTGCACCACATGGGGAAGGAGGGGAAAAGTTGAAGCCAAGGTCAAAACCAAAGGAGATCAAGGCCTCTCCATCCGCCTCTTTTCGGACACCTAAAATGCTGCATAACCCCATAAACTTTTTTGCATTCTTGTGACTTGTGCTCCCTCTTCATGAATTCTTGTGTAAATTTATAAGTATTACTACTATACACTGCATTTTATAAATTAAGTAATTTTCTTTAACTGGTTACAGTACAGTATAGTGTCCCCATATTTATTTGTCCAACGCCTGTGGAATAGTTAACTGAGATATTGAAAAATTATGTATCATCCTTGTGGATAGAATTATGAGTAAATGTGTAGACTATATATAGTTTAACATCATGGGTGTTTCAATTAATTCTTGGTCTTCCTGTCCTCGGAGTGGGAGTAAGGCATTATAGATAATTAGTGATTTTTTAGGCTAAGGTGTGCAATAATAAAAAGGTTCTACATGCCATATTCATATACAAATTGTATAATTATGATATCTTAGTTGTATTTCCATTTCTTTTTATGGGAACACATTTTAAATAGCTAATATTTCTGAACTGTGTGGAGTGATTCATCATGTTCTTCCACATGTCCATCCCTTAATCTCAGATACTGTTCCTTACCCCTCACACCTCTCCCTAACCTATTCATAACTCTAGGTTAAACTAACTCCCTTCACATGTTCCTAAGAACTTAAGCTTAATCACATTTGTCAACTTTTTACCCTTCTCATACAGTCAAACAGTCACTGGCATTCCAAACCTTTCTATTCTTAACTTGCTTATCTTGACATTTATAAGCTCCCAAAACTTTTCTGCTCTCTATGGAATATCGATCACCTCCTTCAAAAATATCAGAAACTATTTGAAACCTACAACCCATATTTTCCTTACTATACTTATTATTTACTCCTATCAACAGTCCCCCTCTATTTGTTCATACTATACACACATTCAAACGTTTCACCAGTGCCTTCGCCTTTTCCTTAAATGTCCCACATGAATACAATTGAAACTCAAACTAAAGCTATTAAAAATAAAGCACTTGTCTCCTACCTAATCCCTGTCTTTCTGTGAGCGTGAGTGAGCATTATACACGCATATAGTGTTCTTGGGAGTCCCTCTACCTGCTATGTAGTTGCCACTATATGTATTTCACTGTGTACTTTTATACTTTGTAGAATAAAAAAGGGTAGAACAATTTATTTTAAATTTTATTCACCTGCATATATATATATATATATATATATAATATATATATATATACATATATATATATATATATAATTATATATATAGATATTTAGATATTAATAATATATTATAATATATATATATATATATAATCTATATATATATATATATATATATAATATATATATATATAGTATATATAATTACATAGTTGCCTGATTTTTGTTTGTATGGTGTTTTTACGTTGCATGGAACCAGTAGTTATTCAGCAACGGGACCAACGGCTTTACGTGACTTCCGAACCACGTCGAGAGTGAACTTCTATCACCAAAAATACACATCTCTCACTCCTCAATGGAATGGCCGAGAATCTAACCCGTGACCACCGAGGATGGGACGCTAATACCATACCAACCACGCTGAGGCGCTCATAGTTGCCTGATAGTTACTGCTTGGTTCGTTGATTGACAGAACTAACCTTTTGTTAACGTTACCTCAAAGTTAGGTAAGTCACTGAACTAACGTTGTGCCAACATAAACAAAAAACAAAAAAAAACATACGTTTTAACGTTTTTAGTTTGTTCCCAACGGTGGGCATAGATCTGCCATACCATTGTGCTAACGTTAGGATAACGTACTTTGCAATGGGGGTATGCTATAGCTGTGTTAGAAATTCTGTATATTTTTAGTTACAAAAAGAAATCTTTTAATCTAAAATATTTTTGGAATAAACGTTCTATACAATATGTGTTACTTAGGAGGAATATGAATACTGTATACACATAGACTCATTTCTTTGCAATCTTTTAAAGGAAATAGCAATAAACAGTACCTATGCAGACAGCTTACTACGCAGCCAATACTTGCTGAATAACGAACGAATGGGTACAACTGCG
>NC_061108.1:36433666-36465213 GCF_015104395.2 Macrobrachium nipponense
CACAAATGTAAAGGGCTAGTGGTTCATAAGCACAATTATGGAAGTCTTCAGTCATCATACATTTTCTCAGGTCTTCAAACTATGTACACCCCATAGACTCTAGCCAGTTGGCACAGGCTAAGTCCTTCTTGAAGAACCAGTTGGACAAGCAGCTTTGGGAAGACTGTGCCAATGCTGACGCTAGTTTTTGGGGCTGTGCTTATAAGCTACAGCAAAGGCTCTCCTGACTTTGGTGAGGTTTCCCTTTTTACCATTCTCCAGAGTGTGGAAGACTGCTTTTCCTTTTCCTAGCATGTGCTTAGATAAGATTGTGGTCTTCTCTTGGGGTGTTGGCTGTTACTGGTTGAAGATGGCCTCCACTTCATCCATTCATTATGTGAGATCCAAGTCGAAGTCGTTCCATTTTATGATGAGCAATTTGATGATGGGATGATATTGTTTGCTGGCATGGGGAGAGGGAGTGTACTGAGCAGTTCTGATGTATGCTGGCACTCCTTGTCGTTTGCCTCTTGTCTCAGCTTTTCCAATGCTAGCTCATACTCTCGTTCTTTTTCTCTCTTGTTTCAAGGCTAGCTCCCTTCCTCTAGCCTCCATTTTAGCATTGGCTACATAGTTTACCAGTTTGCTTCCCGCTAAGCCAGTTCCTTCCCCGTCTCTATAAAAAGGCGGTGCTCCTTCGCAGACATATTGCTATTTGTAAGGGTGTTTTTGACATGTTAAAGCATGGTTAATGCACAGATAGGCAAGGTGCTTAATGCGGTAATTCAGGAGGGCACAAACGCTGTGAGAGGTGTCCCAATAGAAAGGCAACACAGGTGGCTGTTCCTAACAGTGATGATTGCAACACACACGTACATAGAGGTAGCACTTGTTGCAAGTTGTGGTGAAGTACACATGAAGTGGTTGGCATGTATGTGCAGGTAGGCTCTGAGGAAGAGTTGGTTTCATGCATGTGGACAGCCCAGCTATAGCACAGAGGGTAAGGTTTGTTCTCAAAGAACTCTTAGGCATAACATGCCCATGGACACACAGGTAACATGTGGGTCAGAGGTTGGGCTCATAAAGAACAGAGTAAACTAAGTACACGTATGTTGCTTTATTAGGAAGTACAAGTAGTATGGCACGCTACAGCTTCATCATGTAGGTGCAAGTGGGGTTGAAGAACATGGAAATTAAGTAGCACATGTGCACAATTTGCTAAGAATTGCCAAGCAGTTAATAGGTTTGCTTAATTGAAGCAACAGTTAGATTCACTTGCCCAAGGCGTAGCAGAAAATCAGTCATTCGTGGAACAGTGGTTTGCAATGACCCAATGGTATGCAGTTAAATCAATATAACAGGCTTCTTACTCCTGGTATTAAGGAGACTACATCTTACATAAAGGAAACAGAGTAAAGTATAATAGTGGAAGATGTTCCTCTTGAAATAAAACGGTCTAAAGGCATAAAAATTAAAGATTACCTTGAGAGTTACAGTGATTAAATGGCTTTCAAGTTACAAGTGATATGAAGAATAAAAGACAACTCAATTTGACAGAGTAAATAAATGTTGTAGAACGGGGCTATAGTATGCGGGACAAAACCTGTCACAACAAAACACACATGCGTGCACAGTGGCAGAGAAAGACACCCGCAACAAATGCAGTTCTGTCTGAATGAATGAACGAACAAAATTCACTTCAACATTAGTGAGATCAAGTGAAAGAAGACTATTTTTCTTTGTGAATGGACGCACAGACAGATTTAGGAATTAGTTACACTGCCTGAATCACTAGATAATGACTTGGAGAAAGGCTAGGGATTTAAGTGTGCGGTGTTCTAAAAATAACTTGGGGTTTTTGTTGACACGAAAAAATTATGCTCGCTTATCCATAGATTTTTTCTTTAATCATGCTTATCGTAGCAGGAAGACCAGCTAGCCTTCAGCTTCACTTGTCAAGTGCTAAATCAATTGCAACCCTCAGAACATGCGGGGGAATCACTAAAATAACATGCAATCCTAGCTCACTGATCAGGACGAAATAGTCTGCCTACAATAATAATGAGATACTAGCACACAATCAAAAGTTGTTCCTACACGATATACAAACCCTTGGTCCTCTACATAAGGAATTACTTTCAGCTTAGGCTGGAATATGGCCGTTAAATTCTTGAACAAGGTGGTTACACAGTAACTACCATCTGGTAGGTGGGTAGGCCTGCCTGGCCAGATGTAAACACTCCGCTTTGCTCTTTGCCATCTTCAGATGAAGACGTATGTTTGTGAGCTCTTGCTGACTACCATTAATCATGATTTCCCGGTGCGATCTTTCCTTTTTATTTTGAATATATATTGCGCTTGATGTTAATATTAATTTACTTTAATAATTAATATACAAACCCAATTTTTGTGATAACCTTGCTAGCTGCCTTTCTCCTTGTGTGAAGGGTTGGTGGCAAGGGTGTACATACACCCTTATTACATAATTTCACCCTTTAATGTCAAGGCAAGACAGTGTATTCATTTGGTATTTACGCTTAAGCTGTGGAAATTACCAAGGGGATCTTCGAAGGTTTGTCCTTTGTTTTTCTTCTGGTATTTACTCTTCTCTTTTGTCCTTTCACTAGCTTATTGGACAAAGAGAGAGGGGGCCCATGTGTTGTTGGTGTTTGAGGGATCTCTCATTTCAGAGGGCGGTGCCCTTGGATGCAAGAAGAGTATCCTTATTTTTTGTTTTAAATCATATATTGCAATACACTCCCTGAACACCTGAATTAGCACTGGTCACTGACCAGCCCGAACTATATCCCCACATATTTACCCACTAAGTGGGTAATTTTAACTGTCAGTGTTACAAACGCTGCAGGTGAAATCTAGTCAAATGAGTTACCTGTGTTACCGTTGGCAACGCTGTCGCAAATACCAGCCACCAGAGGCCTGTCTCCTCAATTGTTTCTTGTTCGCCATGCTGTGCAGATTAGTCCCACATCAGGCAAACTTTTGGTCATTTAGCCCGACCCTACTCAAAGAGTTTTCGTATTTTGGATATAGATTACGACCTTGGACTGTGATTAACGTTTTTCTCTAGTTTGACTTTGGATAGTTACTTTGTACTCGCTATGAATAAGTTAGAAAATAAACGTCATCGCCACCTGCAAACGCCTCTTCTTCTACTTCATCTACAGCTGGACATGTTGGTGTTCATCGGCTCTGCACGCCCTGCAAGCGTAGGATGAGTACCCTCACACATGATCAACGTTCTTTTTGTTATTTCGTGCAGGAAGGTTCAGTGCAATACCAGTCAGAGATGTTTGTCTTGGTCAGGAGACAAGAATACATTAGAGTTGGCTATTCAAGAAATTAGTGGACAGGTTATCATCTGTTTAGCATATTTCTAGCCTGACGAATAATCTAACCAAAATGGAGATGGGGTGTTGGTCAGGAGACATGAAATACTAGTTGGGCTGTTTCAAGGAAATTGTGGCCGGTTTATATGATGTTTAGCATATTTCTAGCCTGACGAATAATCTAACCAAAATGGAGATAGGGGTAGTAGTAGTATAGTTGATTCTAATCGTTCTTTATCAGCCCCCTGCTTGTTCCAGAACCAGCCCTAACGGGTGCTGGGGGTAATGGAGAACTGCAAACCTCTGAGTGGGTAGGTTCTGCCGGCCCCCCCGCCGCTGAGCAGCCAGTATTGGCAGCGGATTTCCCCTTCCCTCCATGTGTAAGTTCTCAGGATGATGAAAATTTAGGTCAGATACAGACAAGTAGGGATAATAGGCTACATAGTGTTTAGGAAGAGAAGTGCAGGATTCTTCAGGTCGGTTTTCTATTATAAATAGTAGCTTGTAGAGGGACAGTGTCCTTAGAGCCTCTGGGTTTTTCCTGCTTCGGGTTCCTTGCATCAGAAGCTTTCTAGGCCATGGTTGGTCGTTCAGATCTGGTTTCGGGTCTGTCGGGTTCTGAAGGGTTGAATACTGCTCCTTTGTCTTAAAGGTTCCTTTCCTCTACATATTCGATATGGTAATAGTTAATATCAACTAAGTCTCTGTTCAATGAATATTGACTTACGATAATTCAGTATGTAGAGAAATCGAATAAAAAATTAACTACGGCTAGCCTAGTGTTCATGATGATATATCGTATGCATATACAGTAGCCTAGCCTAAAGTATTCGCTGTACTACATATCGGTAGAGAAATTTTTATAGTGGCTAACGATGTAGGCTCAAGGCATTCTGACTTCGGATAATTCAGTACAGGTGTAAATTGAACACGAACGAGAATCCGATCTTAGGATGATAATTCAATATGAATGTAATCGAACACGAATGAAGATCAGATTCTGTTCGACTAAGCATTATAAGTGTATTATATGTATCATCATATTAGCGTAGTATAAATACTAACTCGGTAGTCATTCTCGCTCTGGAATCAGCTGATGGCGAATACGAGTTTGCGTCCCCGTATCCTACTCATTCTTTTCCTGATTGGCTAGCATGACTAACGTAACAACTCTTCCTCACTTATGCCATGTTTGTCGTCTTGAAGGAGACTTGTTTTCAACTATGTTGACATTTAGCATAGTCAATAATGGTATCTTGTGCCATATAATCAGATATCAGATATAAGGAATTCGTTTGTATGACGTCTTCATCCGTTTAACAGACTAATTGTTGTCAGTAATTACATTGTGCTTATGTCAATTACAGTGACAACTGAAATTAATATTAGACCTAATAAAGTTACATTTAATTACTTTAGAATATGCAATTGATTACTTTTCAATTAAATTACAATTACACAAGCTTGTCAAAACAGCACTGTTGTAAGGAGGCGTGGCTTAGACAGACAATGATGCCAGCTAGTCTTTTACCTTGGCTCCAGATTCAACCATATCACTTGGTCTCGGCTAATGTTTTTGTTCCTAGTTAGCGTAAATGAATATCTGGATACTGAACTTATATGGAATGAAGTCATATTGATGTAATTTAAGGCCAAAATTTGACTAATACGTCTCATTGGAAGATAGTTTTTCCCTCATGTTAGATTGCGTAAAACTTAGCGATTCCGTTCATTTTCACTCATTTTCATAGGTATTATGAACCTTACTTGATTAATCGTTTGTCGGTTTGAAAACAACAGTGAATGAGCTCTTTCATGCTATTACTTTCTTTTACTACAGCTGCGTTTGAATTCATACAAAAGCTTGGGACTTCTATCCAGGTTGCTGATGCACGTAATTTTGCCTTATCAGCTTCAGCTACATTTATAACATGAATACAGTAATTACCGTCGCACGCGGATGAATACAATAAACGGATGTTGCTATCGGATTCGATTACTGTCGCACGCGGATCAATACAATAAAGTGATGATGCTATAGGATTCGATCGTATTAGCAACAAGTTCTCGTTCAGTTGTTCATAGCTGTACGCAGTTATACGAGTATATTATCATTAAGATAATACTTTTTAACTTAGAAGAGGGTGCAAATTTATGGAGGTGGCATGGTAGACGATTGTAATTTCTCTCTCTCTCTCTCTCTCTCTCTCTCTCTTTTACTTTCCTGATTTCATATTCTCTCTCTTCATCCTATTTTCCACCCTCTCCTAACATTTGACTCATTGTGCAACTGAGAGGCTTTTCTTTCTGTTACATAGATCCCAATACTCGGCCTTTGGCCTAAATTCTATTTGAAACCCAACATTCTCGCTGTCTGATGCACGATGCTGCCTATGCCAGGTGCGCGAGAGATATACGAATACTTATTTGCAATGTAGTGCCGATTTTAAATACTAACCCCATCGTAAAATCGAATTAACGCAAGTCAATTACTGTAGCTTCATACGGACTGTATTCACGATCACGTCTTGAATAATTTTCCTGAATTTATAATGTTTCTCAGATTATCGTGGGGAACAGAGTCGGTCTAGTTTTCTCTCTCGCCCAGTTTTTCTGTTAAAACTTATAATGTCTTTACACAATCTTCTTTAGCTGCTCATTCTTCGGATGTTGCTTCGGGGTCTTCTTGCTCATCCTGTTTTGGTTTTTTTTATTTGCCAATATCACAGCAGAGCCAGAGTTTTCATTGTTTCATCCTGAAATTTGGAGATGATTTCAACCTCTCTCTCTCTCTCTCTCTCTCTCTTCGGAGTTAAAGGAAATAATTTTGGAGTGGCTGCCTTCATAGCACCTTCCACGGGTCCTGTAGTTCTGAGGCTGCTGGTGTTGATGCTTCAAGGCGGTATCCTCAACTCTGTGTTTTCATCCTTACTTGTTTTGAGACGTAATGTGTCCTCCGTAGTTCTTGAGGGGGCTACGGCAGTTGGAGATTCATCTACGCCATCGTTGACTATCGTTACTGGTTGTGTCACCACCCACTCCATTCATAGGGTAGTTAGTAATCTTCCTTCTTCGTTCCCATTTATATACCTTAGGTGTGTGAGACGTAACCTGCTTACCGCGGTAATTGCTGGGGGGCTACGGCCGTTGGCAGTTTGTCTGCATCGTAGTTAGCACTTTTTGTGCCCTCGGCCCCCTTTCTTAGGGTAGCCGGTAATTTCCTTCTGCGGCTCCCATTGGTTCCGCAGATCGTAACCCGTTATTAAAGCACTATGTACCGCACAGTTGGTTCTCCACCTGCACAATGTTGGCCATAGGTGCTCCAGTGGTTACTCGCAGTGACTTCTCTCTCTCCTTCTGCTTATTTTCTCAACTTTTTCCTGCTGCTTTTCTGTTCCACCTTAAGGGGTTTTCAATGTGGGTTCGACCTTGATTCCGTGTCTAGTGGGAGTACTTCTTTCCTTCACTTGCTTCGAACTCCAGTCTAGGTTTAGTATGGGTAGCGGGCCTTAGTTGGATCACGTTTTGCGACCTCTTCGCTCTTAGGGGGTGTTGCTTGCCTATTGTATTTGGCCTGGTCTTGTGTCATAGTCACTTGTGAGTGCGGAGTTTTGCAGTCAAGTGAGACTGGTTCAAGGTTAGGTCATCGTCTTGGTTGGTACACGTTTGGCACAACAGTATGGGAGTGACTCGCAGGGGTGGGCGTTCATCGCCAAGGTATATTCGGCTCGGGCGTAACATTATCGTCACTGGGTAGTGAGGGTATGCGCAGTCGAGTGACTAACTCTTACAGGTTTTGCGGAACTGGTGACAGTTCGCTCTTGTGAGGGGGTGGACACCGGACAGACAGCAGGGGTTACATCATCATGTCTGGGGGAGTGCGGGTTGCGCAGTCGAGTACGGGAGTTTATCATCTTCTTTTTGGTATATCGTTGAGCAACCAGATCGGTAGGCTCAGATATGATGGGATCTTGTACATCGTTTGGTATCGAGCAGCCAGGCGTAGTAGGTTCCGGGTTCTTGGGTGCTGCTCTTGTGGGGGTTCGGCTTTTCTCCTTTTTCCTGTTCCAGTGTGGCCAGACAGGTCTGACAGAGGATAGATACCTTTGAAGAGAGACTCGTTTGCTAGTTGTGGGTTTTTGTTTCTCCGGCGAAGGAAGCGAGTATAACGAATTGTGGACTTTGTCCATTCTCTCTTCCACATTCCAGGCTCCGGAGGAATCTCGGTTAATTCAAGTAATGTTTGATACGTTGTATTCAACCAAACCAGCAGTCTCTCAAACATCAAGTAGGCTGATCTGGTTTCGGCGAGTTGGGCAGTTTTTCGGGAAGGACTTAAGCTAGCATCACTTTCTATATGAGGTAGCGGGTAACTCCTCTGCCGGAGTCTGACTTCCGATTTACGAGTCAGTTGAGGCTTTTCTCTATTGGGTTCCTTCATTGATTCGTGTGGTAGGGGTTATGGATCATGAGGCTTGTATTTGGAAGACACCTTTCACAGCCAGTGGGAGGCCTTGTCCTACTCTGTGTGGATGTGGTGAGAGTTGATGGTGTTTCTCTGAGCCTGGACTGTTTGATAACGTCTTCACTTTGGTTTCGAGGGGGTTTGCATACCAGACTAATGTTTCTGATGGTTATACTATGTTCTTGTCAAGGAGAGGAGAGACTTATTGTTAAATCATTGCCTCAGCGCTATCCGGACACTCATAAGGGGTTCTTAGTCAATCCAAGGGCGCAGAGTATCGCGGAGGGCTCCCTTTGGCTTCCGGAGGAATGTTTCGCTGTCGGCGATCGTGTAGGTGGTTATTTGAGAGTCATTGTGGTTTTTCACAACACTGTACCTTAGGGAATTTCAGTTTCTTCAGAGAGGTTACTCGTGGGGTCCTGTCGTTGCAGTAACTCAGTTTTGTAGTTGCCTTGGTAGAGTTAGGGTGTTAGAAGGTTAGGGAGGCAGTGATAGTCTAAATGAACTTGAGGGTGTTAGAAGTTTAGGGAGGCAGTAATAGTCTAAATGAACTTTATGGTGTTAGAAGTTTAGGGAGGCAGTGATAGTCTAATGAACTCTAGTGTTTCTGTTGGTCAAGCTTAGACTGAGTGTATTGTTCCTTAGGCCCTTGTGGTTAGGCAGATCCCGATGGTCATGTTGGAATAACTACAACTTCTTCAGCACAAGTCATCTACATCAGTGAGCAGTAGAGAACCGAAGGTCCTGCACACTCAACTTCTCCATACATGAGAGGCTACATAGCCACATGGGTGGTTCACCATTTCCCCTCCATACATTAGAGGTATAGAATACCACATGGGAGGTTCTTCAGACTCAGGCGGTACCTTGGACTCAACACCGACGGTATGGTACTTCCTCTGCAAGCATCCTCACTTAATGAGCTGGACAACCAGGTGAGGAGATTGTTTTTACCTCCTTGAAGAAGAAGTATAGCTTATCACATGGGAGGTACTTCTGACTCAGACAGTACCTTAGACTCAACACTGACATTGAAGTACTTTCTTTGCAAACATCCTCACCTACTGAGCTGGACAACCAGGTGAGGAGATTTGTTTTTACCTCCATGAATAAGAAGTATAGCTTATCACATGGGAGGTACTTCTGACTAAGACAGTACCTTAGACTCAACACTGATGTTGAAGTACTTTCTTTGCAAACATCCTCACCTCCGAGTTAGATAACAAGGTGAGGATACATGCTTTTATACATGGTAAGTTGTTTATGAGTTACCTGCATATGTTCCGTGGACAGGTCGGGCTGAATTAGATTGACCCCGCCTCCGGGTAAATGTTGTTAATCGGGCTAATTTAGGTGTTCAGGGAGTGTATTGCAATATGAAGTTATCATAATAAAACTAATATTGTAATACTTACGTGACTATTTGCGGCAGCATTGCCAACGGTAACACAGGTAACTCATTTGACTAGATTTTACCTGCAGTGTTTGTAACACTGACAGTTAAAATTACCCACTTAGTGGGTAAATATGTGGGGATATAGTTCGGGCTGGTCAGTGACCAGGGCTAATTCAGGTGTTCAGGTAAGTATTACAATATTAGTTTTATTATGAAAACTTCATTTCCTTTCTTTTCCAGGCCAACAGTGGTGAAAGTTGATTACAGCAGTAGATGGTTGGATATCTTCGTGTTGGCTATATTCTAACCTTGGAATTGTACCTATAACTCATAGCATGCTGTGATACTGGTCCTCGGGTGTGTGTACTTTTTCACTACTGGAAATCATATTAGTTTGCTGCTGTTATCCTGGAGTTTCGTCACTGGACAACGTCTTCATGGATGTCTTGTGATTATTAGCTCTACTTTTGCTGGTAAATGTGCCTCATCCTGTACAAGAAGTCTTGCAGAATTTGGAGAGGAAGAAGTCGAGGAGGAAGGGAGCTCGTCAAGTGTCACCATCTTCCTTTTCGTAATCATCATGTATTTCTTCAACCTCCTCCTCTTCAACTTCTAAGGCTCCCTGCCGAAGTAGGAGAAGGAAGGTAGTCTCTCTCTCTCTCTCTCTCTCTCTCTCTCTCTCTCTCTCTCTCTCTCTCTCTCTCTCTCTAAGTCTTGTCACAGGACTCCTAAGGGTCTTCCTCCTCGAACTGAGGAGGCAGTTGGGCCTTCTGCTGGCTCGCCTGTTCCTTCAGGAACAGGAACCGTCATGCTGTCCCCAGGGACTAGCTTGTCGGGAGCCATACAAGCACAAACTAAAGCTTACACTTCTACTGCTAATCCTAGAGGTTGTGCCTCCCTAAGACTAGTTCCATGTCGGGCACTCATTCGTGAGATAACCTGAGTGCACATAAATCTACGGATTTGCGTGCATCTAGAGTCGGTGACGCTGAGTCAGCTCACCGTCACGACTGGGGCACAGAGCGGAAGAAAGGAATGACTCGCTCAGGTGACTCACACCTTGCTGGTGGATGCTCAGTACCCAGGGACCGTGCAAGTGGTGAGACCGGTAGAGGTTTCCCCATTCAGTCCTCTGGAAAGGTTTCGGCCTCAACGAGGACTGGGACGCTTTGGAGGACAGTACTGGCTTCTTCTGCTAGTTGCACTAGCAGGGCAAGCGAGAGCATCCGATCTTCCCCACCTATTCCCTCTCCTTCCTAAGGCTACATCAGGAGGGGAGAGGTGAATAGGAGGGATCCTGCAGAGTGCTCTCCATAGGATTCAACATCGGGGGACTACGTTCCTGGAAGGATCTTCGGGTCCCACCGGACGTACGTACACATCGTTGAGGAAGGATCTTCTGTCAAATTGGGAGACTATGTTATCCCTGTCTCTTTTTGTCCTTTGGACGGATTTCAATTTGCAGTCCCCTATGTGTTCTGGCATTTTGGGAGCCTCGAGTGTATATTCTGTTGAATTGCACTCGCAATCCAGTCTTAAATGCTCGCATTTAGGACTGTTTTTGTGCCCATTCCTTCTCGATTTCTACAGGAGTCAAGGAGGGGCCCTGCCCCAATGATCGTTTGACGAAATTCGGGGGTCTTGCCAAGCACTTAAATTCTTTGGAATTTGTAGCACTCTCCGAGTGTTTCAGTCTTCTATGATCTGCAAACACTTGGGCGAGACAAGAATTCCTGATAATTGTTGCTGCAATACTTGGGAATCTCACTGAATGCTCGAATTCCTTAGAATTTTTGGTATTCTCAGTGTGTTATGGTTTACTATAATTTCCAAACACTTGGGCGAGACAGACATCGCCAGTAACTGTTATTACGAAAATCGGTAGTCTCGTTGAGTCATTAAATGCCTTGTAATTTCTGGCGTTCACATGATTTGGTTTTCTGTGATTTCCAAACACTTGGGCAATGGGCATTCCCGGTAATTATAATAATTGGGAGTCTCGCCTAGTGCCTGGATCCCTTGGTTTCACTAGCACTCGCTGAGTGCTCGGCTTCATCATATTGCAGAGCAACAGGGCGAGACAAAGCTTGCCCGATTATTGTCTTACAAGAGTCAAGTTTTCTCACTGAGTGTGGGAATTCTTACGAATTTTGGTATTCACTGTCACGAGTGCTTGGATAGCGAGACGAGCCTATACCAGTACAGATAAGTTCGCTCTTCAGTCTGGTTTGGAGTTATGCAGAGCTTGGAACTGCATGCAACACCTTCTATGTGGATGATCAAGTACCATCATAGTGTCTTGGACCTTGTGGTCCAAACACGTACGACAGCAGACACAGAATCCCTCTTTATTCTTCTTCTTGGAGCTTCAACCTTGAAGGAGAACAGTTAATAGGGAAGATGTGACAGCTCTTTGTTGACGGTTAAAACTCATAATTATGTAGTGGTAATCTGCTCAGCTCACGCAATTCGGCTCGATCAGACAGCTCTGCCGAGCCAAGTGCTTGGCCCTAACAAAAGAACACTCTGCTCTTGATCGGTGTGGTTCCTTGCCATGACATAGCACCCTCCCTTCCCGTTTTGCAGCTAGTTTTTCACAGGAGTCATCGTCTTTTGTCTTCGTCATCTGACGCCTCCTAACCTTCCTCTTCGAATGTTTCCATGACCTAAAAAAAGGAAGGCAATTCTCCGCCCCCAAAGAAGTCTCTCCTCGAGACTTCTAAGGGTCAGCATCCTATCCCTTGGGAGGGAGCTATTGGCTGTCTTTTCGGCTCACCTGCTCCTTCCGGAGCGGGAATCTAGACGCTATCCCTAAAATATAGTGTCTCAGGGCCCTCAGGAGTTCAAGCCCAGGTTCATTCTCCTGTCTCTAGTTCTAAGGGTGCTCCTCATGGAGCAGGAGTTGCGTCGGGTACTCGTGTACAGGTCTCTCTAAGGGGGGTTCCACAGTCAGTGAGAGGTAGTCTTCTCTTCATCATGACAGTGGCATAGGGCAAGAAAAGGGACCGAGTCACGTTGGTAGCTCAGACCCAACTGTGAAAGCCAGGAATGGCTAGTCTTCAGGTGCCAAGATCGATGTCACTGGAGATAGGAGGTGGTCTTCTGTGTAGTCCTTGTCGTGAGGTTCGATCACAGAGAAGATAGATACATAGCAAGACTTGGCAAGTTCTCTCTAGCTTTTACTGCATTTAACTCCAGTCAACTCTCACTCCCGTTCATATGAACAAAGCGGTTGTAGGAAATGAATGCTTCATGTAACAAAGCGAGAACATTGCAAGTTCAGACAAGAGCAAGCAAGAACAGTCAATCTTCTCTTTTTTCCCTCTACTTCCTGGTTACACCGGAATGAACAAGGGAATTAGAGGAATTCTATGGAGTCTACTTCTTAGAGTACTAATCCGAGAGACGATGTTTTTGGCTCAGTCTTGGAATGTTACCAAACATATGTCAATCTGTTCAAGATGGATAGCACCGAGAGGTTTGAATGCCTCTCCAGTGCTACTGTTTTGGAAGCAACCAGTTTGGCTTGAACTAGTCGTCTTCAGTATCCTTTTATTACAGTAGAAGTCTCCCTTCGGGACATCATCATCTTTGCTCTCTTCATTTGAGAATGAAGGAGGTCTTCTCCCAGTCCTTATTCTTGTCTCTCGAATGAAGAAGAATTAGGCTGGAGCGCGATTTACAGGAACCTACGAATATACTAGTGTATTCTCCTCGCGACATGCTTCTGTTATCAGTTGTATCATCCGAGTAATAGGCGCATATCTGTAAGTTAATTCTTCGGGTATGTGACTGAGAAGAATAGTACCTTCTCATAATTGGCCAGAAACTTAGGACAGCCTTTCAGGCCTCCCAATAGTTTCCGGTTTTGATTTTGAAATGACTAATGATATAGTTTCCCAACAAAACCACAGCATTTGCATTATCACCGAAAAAGAGGTTTTTTTCTCTCCCATTTCTGTTAAAATGCAGATGATAGAGTGTATCTTTTTTTTTGCGCTTAATGGTTCTAACCGAATGTGGAATGCACTATCAGGCAACTCAGTGTAGCGAGTGGCAGAATACTACCTACGCTGGAGATTATGTTCGTCTTAGTAGTTTCTCCTCCATCGAGGATTGACTACCAATTCAAATCTGCCCGGCAATCACAGACTTAGGTCTCTGGTTGGCTCCGAATTCTCATTTAAGGCCCATGTCTCGTGCCCAACATTTGCTGTTGCGAGAATTTTCAGACAGAGGTATATCTCATTAGACTCATTGTCAACTTTCAGTCTACCCCACAGTATATCAGAAGTCTATAATTTTCTCTTTGATTGCATCTGCCCCATCGGCCACTGCAATGACGCAGAATGATTTTCTTCAGACAATTTGAGTTTTGTTTCCAATTCGAAAGGTGTTCAATTATTCTTTGTTCACCACGACTTGGAAATGAATAACAGAAGACCTCACCTGTTCCCCGCCTGACTAGCTCTGCTTCCAGGGTAAATAGAAAATTCCTCCCTGGTCTAACCCACAAGAAGAGGTTCTTCAGGCAGTACAATCCCTGTCTTTTCATTACTGAAAGACACTCTGCCTTCATGGCAAGCACCGACTTTCTCGCTGAGCAGCAACTAAATAGCATAATAACTTTCTCAGTCCTGTAAAACACAAGGGATTAGAGCCGTCTTCATAGGTTTGTGTCATTGACGGGACTTTTTATGTGATCAGAATCGTAAAAGTGCACTTTTCTCTGATCCAACTGTGAAGACGTAAGTCCACATTCACCTTGGACATTCACTAAGTAGTACTGTTTCTCTTTGGTTAAGATTCAACTACTAATGAGAAACTCTCTTACCATCACTTGGACCTCGGTCTCTAGAAGGCATTCGACTCGTTTAATGTGCACATACCTCGCGAGAATCATCATCTCATCTCTCAACATCATTGTTAACAAACAAGACAGATGATTTGCATGGTTCGTTCTCAACATCACCCTTCAAAAGGTGGGTGTCTTATTGTGACTAAGTCTTGGATGCTCAATCATTCGGCATCTGTTGACAAGTCCGAAACCTTCATGATCTCTTGCGCTTTGGACTTTGTATTGGTTGGTCCAGATCAGTCATTACTTTGTCCTGTTGGTGTTGCTGTACCTAAGAAGGATCGACACCCTTCATTGAGTGTTGATATCTTTATCCACTGGTGACTTCCATACAGAAGTGTTTAATGACACATCTTCCTGAGAATCTTTCGAGATCGTGGATAACTTCTCTGCAGTTGGATATGTCCACCGCTCGCTTTCTCAGAGACCGAGCAGTGCCAGTGGCTGGGTACATTTCACTGTAGAATATGTCAGACCGAAAGATAGATGCAGTCTCATTACAACCCCATTTGTATCTTTCTTCCTTTGGGTTTGCCCACAGGTCCTTGGAACCTGTTTTCCCTGGACCAGTGTTGGATGCTTACAAGTTGTGTTTGCTTACCCAGCTCCTTCAAGAGGACATGAGTCATCTCGCCAATGGTGTGCGGTTCTAGAAATAAGAAGAATGTGAGAGTCACTGGCCTCTCCACCTTCCCCTCCTCGTCCTTCTACTCCTCTCTCTTCAGGTTGAGGATAGGACTCGAACTTACACTTGCTGGTTTGGTGATTGATGTGGTAAGCTTGCACATCGAGTTTCCTTTCTATTTTTCTTATCAGAATCTTCCTCTAACAAGGGGAGGAAGGAGACTAGCAATAATGGAAACCCTTCCCAGAACTTTGCATTAATGCTTCCGACTCTGAATATTCTTCGCAGCCCTTTTTCAAATGAGTCACGATTCCTCACTCATTTCGAAAAGGCCCAGAGGTCTGACTCTTGATCATTCAGTTCCTATATTCCGATCAAGTTGTCAGAGGCGGCACTCCTCGCTCTTACGACCAGGAGAAATAGCCTAGGTGTGCAGAACTCCAGTCAGTTCTAGAGGCTCACTCACATTCCTCCCACCAATTAGTGAGTCTTCCTTATGTAAAGGACCAAGAGTTTGTATATAGTGTAGAACAAATCACAATTTTTGAATGTAAATTGTATTTTTCCTAACCATACAAACCTGAGGTCCTTTACATTTATGCCCACCCCATGCCACCCCTCAATCTGAAACCTGGGCTGAAAGGCAAAGTGGAGTGTTTGCAGGCGGTAGTAACTACCAGATGGTAGTTACTACCTAACCACCTTGTTCAAGAATTTAATGGCCGTATTCCAGCCTACGCTAAAAGTAATTCCTTATGTAAAGGACCTCAGGTTTGTATAATTAGGAACAATACAATTTACTTTCAAAAATTATTTAAAAAATATAAATATATACTGCTGTCTATGAATATATATACTCGTACTGCTGTTATAAACGTTAAGGTTGCAAAAAATTTGCTTCTGCTATAGTGAAATTATTTTTTAAAAGGTTCCTTTTCACAACCCCGAAGAATGGGGGGAATTTTACTCTACGTTTAATACCAAATATAGCCTCACTTCAGCTGATGATGGCTATTTTAAGTTTGTTACATATAATCAACAAATAAAAGGACGTTGTGGCGCCCAGCCAATATTCATAAACTAAACAAAGGTAGATGGTGAGATTAAGTGTTCTACTGATGGGTAAAATTCTCAGAGAACAATTAATTTATTTACACTAACATGGCTGTATAGGCTGACAAATGGTTCATAGGCCCTTCTCGGAGGGCTCAAGTCATTTGCACAATGTTGGAATAGCATGACAGAGAACAGCCACCAAAATACCCCTTCAAATGGATAAATGCAGGAATTAGGTGCAATAGGATTATGCACAGTATAACTCTAGGCAACCCAAACTGACTGATAGACTAGAGATGAGATGGATAATCTTGGATAAAGTAAAGACCCAACACCCTTCAGGATGGCGGATGGGTCATGGTGCACTAATGAATTTAAAATTTCTCTCAAAGCATTACTTACATTACTCTTGAGATTAACCAGTGTCACTGACTCAGTACCGAGGGGGGAAGTTGGAAGGAAATTAGCTCAAGGAAGTGTTGGAAGGTGTTAGAAGGCATTCAAGGAGGAGGCAAAGGGCTGAGGGATAGAGGTCGGTGGATTCTGACAAACTTACCTGGTTTAGTAAATTCTAGTGTCTTGCACTAAAAGTGTAGATTCAGACTCCGAGCTATAGGCTATTGGGAGAACGCCATCCTCTCTTGCGTCCCTCTGTCCCTCATGGTTTATAACTTAGGCTTTATGCATCTTCTTGTCTCTGTATGCCCGAGATAAGAGCATTCAAAACACGTCTTTACATGAGGACAGTCTGGCGGAGAGTAAGAGTGACCAAGTCGCTCCCAGGTGTGGTGCCTGCTCCAAATTTGATGGGGCCATTGAGTTGCCTGATAGTCTGTCAAAAATTCCAAGACCTTGGAAGTACAAAGCAAAAAGACAGTTGAGAAGTGTATATGGGTCAGATATGGCTAGCTGGGAACTTTCCAGACTCATGTATGCAAATCAAAATGTCTGGATGCTGACTGAACCAATCGTTCTTAGTATAAATTAGAATATTAATTTTATTATCAAGGCAGTATATACATACATACATACCCAGGCAGTCCCTGGTTATCAGCAGGGACTCTGTTCTCAACAGGGTGGCGATAAGTGAAAACCGCCATTAACCAAAACTCTGCGATTTATAGCGCTTATGGTGCTGAGTTTCGGTTAATGGCCCCTCTGTTAGGTATGTTATGGCCCCCTAACTATTATTGGTACATTATGGCACTGATACCCGAAAATCGGCATGTTATGGCACCATAAATCGCTGATTATAGATCATTGATTTTATGGTGCTAGACAGGTGCCATAAAACTGGACCAGATAACTGGGGACTGCCTGTACACACACACACACACACACACACACATATATATATATATATATATATATATATATATATATATATATATATATATATATATACTATGTGTGTGTATATGATATATATAGATATATATATATATATATATATATATATATATATATATATTATATACTATGTTGTGTATATGTATATATATAGATATATATATATATATATATATATATATATATATATATATATATATTATATATATATATATATATATATATGATAACTAAAATTATTGTGTGCATTAATACAATTGATAACAGCACCTCATTTTAACGGGATTGTATAACGTGGAGATTTTATTTCCCGAAAAATTTGCAGGCTTTCAAGAACTTCTGTTCTCATTGCCTGGTAGCCATAAAATGACTGGACACGTGTCCCCACTGTATTTATGTACATCTTGGGGAGGGAATAAATGTATTAATAAACTAGAAGAACGTATTAACTTTATATGAGAAAAACAAAAGTTAGAAATTCCATTCTTGGATGTAGTGGTAAAAAGGTATGAAAAAAACTAAAATTAGGGTACATAGAAAGAAGGCACCTGCAAATTTATATCAGTGCATGCTCTCAAACCATAGACAAGAAATTAAGACGGAGCTGACAGGTTTGGCTATCAGCGCTTACAGGATTACAGCCCCGATTTTAGGTGAAGAGCTAGAGTACTTGAGGTACAACTTTAGGAGACTAGGATACCCGAAGTTTGATGGGAAGGGACACACCAAAGCAAGAAAAAATTATTCTGCGGAGAGGGAAGCATAGGAAAATCAATATTTGAAAGGGAAGAAACTCATTTGTTTCGGACCGGAAACTACATAATTTCAAATTGATAAGCAATTAAAAGCTATGATCTGGATCAAAATAGTTAGGAATAAAATATTGGCAGAGGGGTAAGATTTAAGATGGGGAGTATATTTGACAGTGTGTAGAGAGTGAAAAAAGACACTGGTAAAAGCAGAAAATCCTGCAAAGAATGAGGCAAACAACCTAAACATAACGTTAGGTACTACCATCAGTTGTCGGAGGTTGCCAAATACTGCTGGGAAAAAGACCACAGAATAAACTGGGAGAACATGAACTACTTGTAGAAAAATAGAGTGAAAACGGCCAGATTGATTGTAGAAAATGCCGCCATAACATGAGCAAATATGTAATGGCAGGCAACACTGCAAGCAGTTTTGAGGACGATTTATTAAGAAAAATCATATACAAAACAATAGGAAAGAGAATATATTACATAAGACACCATTTGGAAAACAAGCCTTTGAGAGAAGCTGCTTGCAGAGAAAGTTCAAAGTCATGAGGGCAGGGCTACACAGGAGATGGCGGGTAATTAGAATTTAAGAAAGCCAGCACACAGAATTAGAGCAAAAGGTCTTCAATTCCCTCCCTGAGAGCCTTAGAAATACGATAAACACATGTATGGTCATTTTTACGACCACCAGATGATGGCAGAAAAGTCTTTGAATGCTTGTAACTTTTTAAAAATTACAAAATCAGCCAGATACAATCCCATGATTATCCAAGCGCCTCAGTGGGGTGGTTGGTATAGTCTTTGCCTGCCACCTCGGTGGCCGCGAGTTCGATTCTTGGGCATTCCATTGAAGGGTCAGAGATGTGTATTCAGGAGATAGAAATTCACCCTTGACGTGGTTCGGAAGTCACGTAAAGCCGGTGGTCCCGTTGCTGAATAACCACTGGTTCCATGCAATGTAAAAACACCATACAAACAAACAAACCCGTGATTATCCAGAGTCTCATTATCTGAACATCGACAGTATCCGGGCACAACCGGATCCCAGGGAGCAAAGGTATATATGTATTATATATACTTCAGAAAGTGAACGCTACTTACGTCGCTCACAACTCTTATCACTGTAATAATGGATAATGTTATGTTAATTGGTGTTCCACTAATTTGCATTTGAAGATTTACTGGAGGTCACACAGAGAACAGTAGAATAGCAAGAAACAAAGTATGAGAATATGCTGAGGCTAACATGCAACTTCAATTCACTTTACCTTAGTCCGTGGATGAGATGTGTGGAGAAAGAGCCAGTCTGCGGTGAGCAGAAACTTCAGTGGAAAATGACGTTGCAGTCTGCCCCATCCTAGGGAGAATGTCGTGACAGATGCACACCCACATTTCCCAAAGGTCCAGCATCGAAGGACTTCAAGATATGGACTTCCATCCAAGCAACATTTCTACCGACATACATAGAGGAAGCGTCATCTGTTTGACTTGTGTGTCCGGCAGCATTTCCTCTCTCCTTGACTAGAACTCCTGCTAATACTCTATAAGGCAGTGTGTGTGTATAGAGTAGAAAATCTGTTTAGTCAAATAAAATTATAACTACTGACTGTGTTTTCTGATATCTATAATTACATTTTCATGCCGCATAACTCACTGTACTCATTCTGAGGAAATATAGAGATTTTCTTCTAGTAGGTCTCTTAAGAAAATAAAGAAAAAATTACAGAGAAATATGCTTCTGAAACAGGACACTGGATACATATATAAATGGAGACACTAAATTAAATAAAGTAGGGTTGATAAACTGAGTGGCAAGTGGCAATGTGAAAATAGTCCAACCTCAAGTGTTTGGTGTTAAAGACATGTGCAAAGCAGTGAATTCCTTAGACGGGCATGCAGGAAACATTTTATAACATACCCAATCGCACCAGGTAGGTAGCGGGCACGCAAATGAACTGAATAGCGGAAAGCTCACATGACTGTGACGTCATAGGGCAAGAGAGCTTTCCGCTATTCAGGTCATTTGCGAGCCCTTTGACTCTCTTAACAGTGGTGGCAGACGGGAAAGGCAATCGGGCCTATGGATTACGTTTCTGGAGAGACTGGGAATTAAAGGAGTTAGGGGATGAGGTAGATGTTAGGAAATAGGGATTATAGTTCTGTCTTTTTGGCAATTGTCCCTCTACTGCTGACAAAGGCATTGAATCAGCAAAATTCGAGTGGTTGAAGTCAGCCAGCCTTCTAAGGCAGTGGCAATGTTCATTGTATGTAGATATGACGAGTGTTGTCAATGCAGCGGAAATTATGGTATAATAATTATGGTGGGGCTGTCTTACGTGGATTACCGGTGTAGTGATTACGCACGATCACAGGTGTAATCATATATATACGTGCTGATTCACAAATAACTCAGTGTTTAAGGTGTCGTTCCTTAATGAGGACATAGGTGTTAAGTGTTTCCTTTTATTATTATTTTTTTATGTCAACAATTTGCTCAAGTGTATTTCATTTTTTAAATTGTTTGTGGTTTTTTAAATTGTTCTGTGGTTTGTTGTTAATTACAATATACAGCACGAGGTGTTCCATTTATTGTATGTAAGAGGGTGTAAGATATAAAGCACGCCAAGGAATTGTGCAAAGTCAGGAAATACCAATTAGAGGTGAAGGTTAGTCTTATTTTCTTTCTCTCGTCTTCCCGTTTTCTGTTGACAGGTTTGAACAGCTGATAACCTTGACCGTGAAATGATCGTGGAGATCCCCCCCCCCCCCCCCCCCCCCCGCAGACTCAAGAAACATTTACTTGAAGAAATAAGGGTATATGCATTTTTTATCTTTTTGGTGGATGAACAATACATTAATACTTTTGTGTTGGTGGTTTGTGTGGGGATAAATATAGCGATGTTATTGAGGTTGGGACGAATCCTGAATTATAAGAGTCCCTCTAAAGAGGACAAAATGGCCGAAGCAGGTAACAGTGATCATACTTTGTGGCATAAAATTGCGAGTATAAATGCGGGAGTTGGCCCCTTTTCAGGGCAATGTTGACTGTATTCTGTCCCAGCCAGTGGAAATTTTTATTGAGGGAGTGAATAACTACTTAAACGCCAGAGGCATTCACAGAGGCAAAAGCCATGTTAGATTTCAACAAAGGGGATTTAGCTTTTCGCTGCCATGGTTTCCAATACACAGAATGTTGGTCATGGACCAAATTACAAGCTTTTCTGAGGGCAGCCTATGGAACACAGGAACACGGAGATATAGTGAGAGACCGAAGAGGTTTTTACAAGATTAGTAAAGGTCAAAAGACCTTGATTCAGCATAGCTCAAAACTTTTTGACTCAGCGGGAGAATGGATACATTAGTTGAAAAATTCCACATGGGTAAATGGTGATAATATCTCTCTTGACAACTTACAGAAACTTATTCATTTTTCGCAGCTTCTACATGACGTCCCAGACGCCATTGTCGACAGCTTTGATGAAAAGATTGAACCCACATCAGATGAAGAACTGATTTATTCCCAAATTCGGAAACACATGTCCAAATATCCTACGGTGGATAGTACATTTTTTTAATGGGACCAGTCCAAGAAATACAACATGAAGAGACTAAGCTTTTCATTCTCCCCATTTGTGTGCAAAAGTAGAATATAAGAGAGGATCAAGGGCAACAGCAGCTGCGTTGTTTCAATTGTAATAAACCAGGGCACACAAAGAAAGTATGTAGAGTCAAATATTGTGGAATATGCACAAGTGCAGATCATTTTTGGCAGTCTTGTCCATCTCAGAAATGGAGGGATTCAAGACCCACACCTCAGAGATCCGGGAGTTGTAATATGAGAACTTCCCAGGCTAGTTACTCATAGGATATTGGTCCATACAGGTGTTACTGTCATAACGGTTGGGATACCGTGTGTTTTTATTCCATATGTAAGTGTACATGGAAGCGAGGATACAGTGGTTAATATGGGGAATACCAGCGGTGATATTGGTAATAATATGAGTGAAAATGGTTGTCATCAGTGATCCTAGTAGTAATACCGGCAGTGGTATTGATGAGCATACCGATGATATTGAGGATATTGGTGGTGATGTGGGTGATTATACTGGTGAATTTGATGATCACGGCAGTTTAATAGGGATATTTGGGATAACAGTGGTGACAATGGTGGTTATAATGGGACAAACCAAGGATCTATGATACTTTTCAAGGCGAGTGCAGGAAGCACTTGCATGGGAGTCACAGAATATTTCAAGTTCGGCAACAAGGAGGCGGCTACAGTTCCTTCATTTGAAGATGGCTAATCTACAGTTTATCAACGATGGTGTTAGGATACAATAACAGGGGTCACAGATCTTCGATGGTTCTTGCAGAGTCGTTTCAGAATGGTTTATGGTGCTCAGCCGACGGAGCTACAATTCATCGACAAAGATGTTCATGAAACACTTACATGGGGATCACGAGGCGGTTAAAGTTCCTCCTACATTGGAGACAATTACGGTTCTGCAACTAGAAGATGATGCAGAGGACAAATGTTCCTATGGAGAATGCTACACTGTTCCAGTGATTGTTGTTATGGTAGTGATAATGATGGTCACAATTTGCATAGCAGGGGCCATCAAATTTGGATGTAGCCGACGAGATAGGAGGACCCCAGTAGCAGAAGTGGCCCTAAATCATGTGGCAAATTAAAAGACAGTATGAACTAGTATATACCAGTAACCAATGTAGTATGCGACGGGAGTGCATACAAGTTAGGTGGCCGAGCACTGAAACGGGGCACTGGATACATGTATAAATGGACACACTAAATTGAATAAAGTAGGGTCAATAACCTGAGTGGCAAGCGGCGATGTGAAAATAGTCCAACCTCGAGTGTTTGGTGTTTAAGACGTGCAAAGCAGCGAATTCCATAGACACGCACACACGACAAATTTTATAAACATACCCGATCGCACCAGGGAGATCGCGGGTGCGCAATGACCTGAATAGCAGAAATCTTACATGACTGTGATGTCAGAGGTCAAGAGAGTTCACATGAAATGAAAACACACGTACATCAGGACAGAGAAGAATCTATAGCGTTCATGCATTCGTATGTCCATTAGAAGGTGTAAGTGTGTATGTCCGTGAAGGCGAAAAAAAGAGATCAGATATAACCCAGTATGGGACCTTATTGGTTCATTAGACAAGACTCAGTCAGTGGTGATCCAAAAACTGGAAGGCACTAGAAGATCCATCAGAAGGATGGATTCAATTGTTGCTGCGTAAAAATGAATTTTCTAGCTTTAAAATGACTTTTATTCAATAGAGACCCATAGAGTATTTGACAGCGGGGATAGTTCTGTCCAATATGGTTATGCAGGGCAGTAATGGGGCTTTAATGATCTTTGGAATTCTTAAATTCATTTTATCCAATATGATTACGTAGAAGAGTAATGGTGTTTTAATTATTCTTTAGGGATTTCTGTAATTCATTTTATTTCATTTTTCATGTTAGTTATTTTGGGAAATAACGTTCTATTTTGTATAGAGAGAATTTGAGTTTGCCTAAGATTTAATGATTGACTTTCGGCTAGCTGCAGGGATGAAAGGCGATGAGAATCAACCATAGCCAGGAGTTTTCTCCTTTTAGTTAAATGGGGTCATTTTGATTCCCAGAACACTTCTCCTTTACATTTACAAGATTTTGTCAACACAAAATATGATGTCTGATATCAAAATTCATATTAATCCTAAAATTTTAGTGTTGGCAACTTAAAAGGTTTAGTTATAATGTAACAGCAATACGTATGAACTATATTAATCTACTATTTAAAAATTATTTTAAAAAGAATGTTTGTTACTCTCGTCTTTTAAAACAAACAATAGGTTGCTCTTGATTCCTTAAAGACTGCCCACCTCTGTTCTATATTTTTATTAGAGGGAAGGAAAAGGAAAGAAAACTGCCAAAATATGACATTTGTCGCCACTGTCACCTAGTCAGCGCCACCACTGCTCACGCTAGCATCTTGGCTACCAGTGCACCTGGTCAGTGCCTAACCTCTGCTCACCAGTGCAACCCACTTCGTTCCCAAGAAATAGAAGTAAGCGGTTGTCTGACTTCACCATGTATGTCTGTTTGAGTGCCTGTGAAAGCCTCATTCGAGAACTGTACTCTGATAGTACCTGCACTGTGTGTGCAAATTTTTGTTTGATGGTCGCATTCAGACACAACAAACCCCATCTAACAACGCCGCCTTCGTTCACACTCCTGCCGTAGCCGTGCTTTTGTGAGTGCCGCTGTGGTGTCACAGTCTTCAGAGACTTGTACCCACACAACTGCCTGGTGCCTAACAAGTGCCATCTTCACTGACATGCCTGCTGTAGCCGCACTTTCATGAGTGCCACTGTGTTGTCTAAGTCACCTACATTGACACTCCTTCCGTTATGAGCCACCACATTTTTGTAATTTTACGAGTGTAGTTCTGCTGTCATTACCCCTATTTTTGACGTTAGGTGTCATTTCTGAGACTTGCATAAGGTTTTAGAGCTTCGTACTGAGTACTTGTCGGGATCCTTTTATATCTTGTTCATACCATGCCAGCCAGTGGCAACATACCTGTCTCAGTATGTCGTGTTATGCTGAAGATTATAAACTTTTCCAAGCCCTCAGATTGGAGAGGAGTCTCCAAGATGAAAACCTTACAACCTGGGTTGAGGCCCAGGTGAAACAGGTCGGACAAGAGAAGCTTCAAGAGCAATCTGCACGAGCTGTAAGGGAGGAGAAGGCGAAGCAAGTGACCAAGGAAGAAAAACAATGAGAATTTGAACTGGCTCTAGCCCAGAAACAGCTCGCTCTCACAGAAGCAGAGAAGAAAGCACAGGAGGAACAATGCAATTACAAACTCGCTGTGGAGTGATTTTGCCATGAAAATGCTGTAGCTATCGTCCAGTATAGAGTAGCACACCCAGCTACAATTACTCCCCATGCCATTTTCCAAGGGATGAGCTCATTTATTTAGCCTTGGATAGACACGGAGCCGTAGGCTTTACTCGATCACATTGAAAGAGTCTGAAAATTTCTCCCCCACTCAATGGAAATTTCCCCTTCCCTGACTAAGCACATGAAGGGAAAGGGTTATATCGCTCTTTGAGCTCTGACCTCTGCTGAGCAAGGAAATCTTGCCACAGTAAGGCGAGCCATCTCTGAAGCCTATGAAATATCTCCAGAGAAGTGGAGACAGCACTGGTGCAGTCTCCCCAAAGAGTTAGGACAGTACTGGATGGACTGGATCTATTATAAAATTCAGAATTATCAACCGATGGATGGAGTCTCTTCTGGAAAAAAACTTATGCTGAAGTCACAGAGAGCATCGTGTTGGAAGACTTCTACTACTACGCGAAAGTTCGTAGTGTCGGAAAGGACATGGTTCATCTTATTGATATATGCATACCTACCAAATAGGGCAATACCCTTACCCTTATCGGGAGGATATATAATAATGTCTTCTCTGGGGACAGCAACTTGAGAATTTGAAAGTCTACTTTTGAAAAATGGAAACCCAGAAGGAGCCCTATATGATTTATAAGATTTTTGAGCAACACTAAATGAACTGACGAGCCTTCTCTAAGTTGGTGTGGGAAGGTAGCGGAAGTTTGTTATCGAAAAGTATTTCAAAGGGCAGGAAGAATTTGGAAAAATTTGGTCTGAAATTAGGAAGGCAAAAGTTGAAGCCAAAGGAAAGGAAGAACTTTTCTTTTTTTGAAAGGAAGTAACTAGTGAACTTGGAAATATATTTTGGAGTTATAAGGTTCGGTTGCTCAAGCCCCAATTTTAGAAGCTTACGCTTATGAATGTCGGCTCGAAACGCAATTACATTTTTGTTTAATAAACTTTTTATATATAACGTATCAAGTAAGGTCAGAAAATTGACAAAATTGCCAGACAACAGGGATACAGCGGATTGTAGCCAACTAACAGCTTTGATCTTAAAAAGCAATATCCATATTCAAAGGGTTTCGGTAGAAGTTCTATAAATGTCAGTGCTATATGGAGATCTGTAGAGTTTGAATTTGATCAAATTTGGTGTGACATTACTCATTTTACAGTAAAGTCAAAAATCATGGTCAAGTTCGGCTTTTTTTTTAGTTTCTTCGTTGCTCATAAATCTTATAAATCATATATAAGGCTCCTTCATGGTTTCCATTTTTTAAAAGTAATGACTTTCAAATTCTCAAGTCGCTATCCCAGAGAGAAGACAAGACATTATTGTATGTCCCCCGATAATGGTGAGGGCGTTGTCCTATTCGATAGTGATGCATATATCAACAAGAGGAACCATGTCCTTTCCGACACTACAAATTTAGGGAGGGTGGACCTCCAGAATTTAGTCTGATATTCAAGACCGAGGACAAGATTCATTGCAACTTTTTGACAATAAGATTTTTGAATGATCAGACATATCGTTCTCTTTACAGTACTGGCTCTTCTTTCAGTTCCTTGTATAGGTTACCTAAAATTCATAAAGAAAATGTTCCTTTACCTCCAATATTAGCTTCCTATAACTCGCCAAATTTTTCTTTAGCCAAATTTCTAATCCCCTACTCAACGGTTTAACAAGTAATAAATATACATTAGTGAATTCATCCCAATTTATTCTTGAGATTTTACAGCAACACCCTTGTAATTTTATGGTTAGTTAAGATGTATCTTCATTTTTCACTAATGTACCTCTCACTGAAACTGTAGATATAATTAGTGCTTTATTTCCTACTGAGAATAGCGTTCTGAAGGTTTTGATACAAACTCTTTTAGGAGACTTTGGGAACTGGCTGTGATGGAAAAGTAAAAATTTACAATCAAACTGATGGCATAGCAATGGGTTCTCCTTTGGCTCCCACCTTTGCCAATATTTTTATGTGTCACTTGGAAAAACTACTATTTCTTGATCAGTGTCAGTCTTTTAAACCTTTTTTTTTATAAAAAAGATAAAGATCACACCCATTTGTTATTAATTTAATTAACTCATTTCATTCGAACATTAATTTTACTATGGACACAGAATCGGATAACGGACGGCCATTTTAGATCTAACAATTTCACGGCGTATTGAAAATTTTTAACGTGTTTTCAGAAAGAAGAATTTTGCTGGTTTGGGAACAAATTTCTTTAGCTTTTGTCCTTTGGTTTTTAGATTTAATGCATCAGACTTTATTGTGCAGGGCGTACAATTTATCATGCAATTGGGGCAAATTTCATGAAGTAATTTTCTTGCGAAACTATTTTAGCAGAAATTGCTATCCATCCCACCTATTTGAGAAAATGTCAAGAGATTTTAATTGATATTGAGCCAAAACATCCACTTTTAATGTATCTAAAAAAGAATGGTATAGTGTACATCCTTGTCTTATGCTCAACATATAAACATGTAAAACGATTACTCACTGTCGGACTTAGCAGTATGTATCCCTACGTTAAATTTAATTTTATTTTCAAGAACACCTTTAAAATCGGAAGTCTTTTCCTTCAAGTTCAAAGACACCTTACCGGACTTGATACGAGCGATCTTGAGCAATGTATTTATTTTCTTGTCCCAAATGTAATTTGGGACCCTATTTGGGTAATTCCAGTCGGCTGTTGAAGGTTCGCATCGATTGCCATCGGGGTGTCAGTCACCAAACAGGATTAGCTTTATCCAAGAAGGAATTTTCTGCAATACGCAACGATGCAGTTGAATATAAACATAACATGCAGTACAGTGATTTGAAATCTTATCTCAAGAAATAGATATCTGGTCATTAACCATTCTCGAGTCCTTCATGAAACAGTTCACCAACCTTCAACAACCATTCAGCTGCTATGCAGTTAAACATTGCCCAATAAACCAACGTGTTTTCTTTCAATGATAATTTTTACAAACAGAAATTTGGCAGTTCCCCCTATCCCCCTTCTAGCAAACCTGTACATGGAATATTTCGAAACAGAAATTTTGTCGCCTATCAAACCCCGCAATATGATCTTGCTTAGATGCGTAGATGATATTTTTACTTAATGGGATAGCAGCTGGGGAGATATCAATGAATTTTTCAATAGACTCAATTCACTAGTCCCGACCATAAAATTTAAAAAAGAATGGTTAAAGGATGGAAAATTGCCGTTCCTAGATGTACTAATCATAAGAGAACAAAACAGATATGCATTCACAGTTTACAGGCTACCCACTTTTGCTGTTCTTATATTAATTTCTTAAGCTACCACGATGTCTCCGTAAAGAACATGGTCGGGTGCAATCTGTTCGTCAGTGGGCTTTAATATGTTCAAATGGGTACGTAGATAAAGAATTCATCGTGATCCTCCAATACCTAATGCAACTGCTCTACCCACCGCACATTATTGAGAAGGCTATTAAAAGAGCGAATACAATTTACTACAGAGGTCCCAACCACAACAGACAAATAGATTTTAACAACAAAATAAAACTTACGTGCGACGAAAACATCCAAAAATCTACATAACACCTCAGGTCTACGTAGTACTCCTTTTATTTGTCATTATCCCAAATCCATCGGAAGTTGACTCATTAAATTATATACTTAGATAAAAGAGGGGAAGAAGCCTGAGTTTACAAAATACCGTGCAGCAATTGTAATGAGATTTATGTAGGGGAGATGGATAGATCCATCTCTCAAAAATTAACAGGGCACAAAGATCGGTGCAGTATACTTCAGCGAATTCTCGGCCATTCCATTGTGGAGCGAGAGATGTGTATTTCTGGTGATATAAGTTCACTCTCGACGTGGTTCGGAAGTCACGTAAAGCCGTTGGTCCCGTTGCTGAATAACCACTGGTTCCATGCAACGTAAAAGCACCATACAAACAAACAATATACCTCAGCGAGCTCGGGGATTTTCCTACATATTAGGGATAACGGCCATACCATAAACGAGTGCGACAGAGCTGGTTTTCAAAAGTAGCTGTCCGTACAAAAAGAAGATGCTGGAATCTGCTATCATCAATCAAACCAACAATATGAACCTGTCAAGAGGATATTGGAAATCAGACGACATCGACGAGTTAATCCTCAGGCCTTTTCTCGAGCAGGTGTTTCAGAAAATACGACCACAGGACGCCTTTACAGACGGGAGTGAACAATTCCAAAAACACCAGGGAACAGCTTAATTTCCATCCTTCCTGTGTCAACGGTCACCAGCATACCAACAGAGACTTACTGCCACACCTACATATGCTTTGTACATATACTCTTGTAACACATCACCTGTCCGTATTTTACCAGTAAATAAATAAGGGCACTGAAGGAAATGCTCGAAATATATGGTTGCAACGTTCAAATAGTGTTTTAAGGGCCTTTCAGCTTCATATTAGATTGTTGTATTACAGTAAAACATTCATATATATATATATATATATATATATATATATATATATATATATATATATATATAGATATATATATACACTTCGACAGCCACATGAAAGGTGAAAATGAAGACCAAGTACCAAGAGCTTTCGTGTACTGCGTACACTTCGGGGCACAAAGAAAACAAATTGTCTCTACCAAACAATAAGTAAGAATACTTTAAAAATGCTTAAGAACTGAAACTGCTGTTAGTATAACATGCTGTTGCTAAAAGGTGAAATGTACTGCCCTACAATTTTATAAACAAGGTAATTATTTTAAAATGATTTGAACTAAGATTCACAAGTTGATTGTTAAAATGCTTATTAAAGGCAGAATCAATAATGTTTCTTTTAGCAATATGGTTACAAAAAATTATCCCAGGTGAATTTTTTCAGTCAATACAATGGTTAAAATCATTCTTGTGTACAAATAAAACACTTTTCAGTAGACCTGTTCGAACTGCATGACGCTGTTGTTTTAGACAGTGATATAGTTCTTTACCAGTTTGAACCAGTTATTTGTTATTACACCCAGCACAAGGAATCGTGTAAGTACAGCCACTGATTTGCTTTGAAGGGTTCCTGAATTTTGTAAACCACATTTATCTTGAAAGTTTTCAGTAATTTCTTTCACATTATATGGCAGTGTCAAAATATTTTCTCTCGCAATAGGCTCCATAGTTACCGGAATAAACAAAAATTCTAGCTTTCAGCAATGATATAATTATATATTGTGTAAAAGGTATTTACAATATCATCTATATTATCACACGAGAGAGTTGTCTAGAGCATGAAAGTAGACTTTGAAGCTGATTGGAAGGTAGGAATACTCTATAGGTACGAGATCTCGCTCACCAGCAGCTTAAGATTTTTTTTATTTTCTTGATGCTGTGAAAAAGTGAGTTTAGAGTTAAAAGTTACTCTTAGCAGCAGTTAGCATACTGCCAAAGAATAAAACCATAGTTGGTCTTGGAAACGA
Source organism: Macrobrachium nipponense (assembly GCF_015104395.2). Lineage (NCBI taxonomy): Eukaryota > Metazoa > Arthropoda > Malacostraca > Decapoda > Palaemonidae > Macrobrachium > Macrobrachium nipponense. The sequence goes on from NC_061108.1 coordinate 36,463,881, forward strand.
AATATTTCGGTGAACAAACACTTCAACCACTGTTGCAGTAATTAACTTCTTTCTCTTTGATACTTAACTGGCTACTCTTAAGATACCCGCAGATCAGTAAAACCAGTTTCTTGATTAAGTGAACGTTTCTGTTTCTGCTCGAGAGATCCCTTAAACCCCGAAAACAATTAAGGTTACAGAACGCTACCCCCTGCTAACAACGTATAAAAAATGCTAAAGAGGTCGATGAAAGAGAGAGAGAAAGCTATAATTTTTTAACCATTTTTTTTTTTCCAGTCAAATGGAGACGTAGAAATCTGCCCATGTGCATTAGAATTCAGTTCTAGTTATATTACACCCATGCAAGAAACACAGCATACGTCACACCACCTTTTTTATTTTTTGGATATTATTCATTCATATTAATTTTAAGTTAATTGCATCATTACCACATCTTACTATACTATAATGGGCGTTATGTTTGTCCGTCCGTCTGTCATTCAATCACGGCCAAACGGCTGGTCCCGGTGGGCATGAAACACGGGAGGTTATGGAGGTGACCCCTAAGATGGTTTATAATTAGGTTTCATCTTACCTCCCACCCCTCCTCTGAAGGCGGTGGGGATGAGAAGGGATTCCCTGAAACGGAGCTGGTTATGCCGTGAACTTGGTTACTTAACGGATTTATCATACATGATAGTTAAAAAACACTAGCGAGTCACTTATATGAAGCAGCAGATGAATATGCTTTTAGTAAGGATTGGTAAATTGCTAATACCACTTTACAATGCCAGCATTTCAGCTGTGTTTCAACCTCATTCGTATCTTGTGCATCGATTTGTATACTTTTCCATCCTTCAACAAACAGTTGATTGAGCTGTGACCTCTATTTTGTTCGCCTCTTGTCAGCACTACATTTCTTCTCGCAAGAATTATTGACCTGTTTGTTTGACCGGCTATATATTTAGGGGCTGCTCTATGAGAAAGAGCCCGTGCTGGCACAAGGCCGGCTAAATCTAAAACAACGACGGGCTGGCATAAGGCTAGCTTAATAAAAAAAAAAAAACATCTGAATTAATCAATAAGTTTGTAGACGCAGCTTCTCACTCACGCCTTCGCTACAATGTTTTACCCGAACAACGTATATTTCAGCTCCATAGTCCTAGGTACGACGACAATATTGCAAAATGCTTTCAACTTTCGGTTTTCCTATAATAGTGCTTTAGCTCTCGAAATTGTGATCCTCCTTCTTTATGGCCTATAAATTATTCAGTGATGAATTTCGATTGACCAAAAGAATAAATTCAGCAATCACAGTAGAACTCCAAAATCCGCTTAATTAGCGCAGTTGTAC
>NC_061108.1:36465713-36468213 GCF_015104395.2 Macrobrachium nipponense
GTACAACTGCGCATAATTAACTCCTCTTACGCCTAAGCCCTAAAAACCAAAAACGTCTCCCATATGCCGAGGTGGGTTGGATTTGTGAGGCGGAAGCGGAAAAAATAATTTTTTCAAAAAATCACAGCGCGCTTAGTGTTCAAGATTAAGAGTTCATTTTTTACTCCTTTTTTTGTCATTGCCTGAAGTTTAGTATGCAACCATCAGAAATGAAAAAAAAATATCATTATCATATGTAAATAATGCGATATATGGTAGCGACAAAAAAAATTCATACATAATTGTATTCAATAGAGCTGTGCGAAAAACGGTTAAAGCTAACGCGTTACTTTTTTTTTCGTTGTATTTTACACTAAATTGCAATCATTTTGATATATAACACATTGTAAAACGATCAAAGCAACACAGAAAAAATATTATCACAAAATGATGCATGAATTCGTAACGCGTGGACGTAAAAAAATGTTTTTCTCAAAACTTAACCATAAATCTAAATATTGTTCTAGAGACTTCCAATTTGTTTCAAAATGAAGACAAACGATACTGTAAGAGTTTTAGTTTAGAATTGCAGTTTTCAACCATTTCAGACGAGTTAAAGTTGACCGAATGTCGAAATTTTTATATATATTTTTTTATATGCAAATATTGCAAAAATGAGAAAAGCTACAACCTTCAAATATTATTGTTTCTATTCTTCATGAATTTGCCCACATTTTCATATATGAAACTCTATAAAACACCTAATATGAAAATGAGCAAATATTAGAAGAATGCGACGTACGCATTTCGGAGATTTGCGGCCGCGAATCGGCATGCGGAGGGAAAGAAAGTTTTTATTTAAAAATTCACCATAAATCTAAATATTGTGCTAGACACTTCGAATTTGTTTCAAAATAAAGATAAATGACTGTATATTACTAGATTGTAAGAGTTTTAGCTTACAATTGCGTTTTTCGACTATTTCGGTAGAGTCAAAGTTGACCAAAAGTGGTTTTTTTATTTATCGTGATTTATATGCAAATATTTCGAAAAAGAGAAAAGGTACAACCTTCAATAATTTTTTGTTGTATTATAAATGAAATTGCGCACATTTTCATATATAAAACTTTATTTAACGGCTAATTTTAATTGGTGCAAACATTTCAACAATCGCACGAAAAAATTTCTGATTTTCTTCGGAAGAGTTACCGAGCGGACGTAAGGAAAATGTTTTTTTTTTTTCATAAATTCACCATAAATCAAAATATTGTGCTAGAGACTTCTAATTCGTTGCAAAATGAAGGTAAATGATTGAATATTACTAGAATATAAGAGTTTTAGCTTACAATTGCGTTTTTCGACCATTTCGGTAGAGTCAAAATTGACCGAAGGTTGAAATTTTTGCACTTATCATTATTTATATGAAAATATTTCAAAACTGATAAAAGCTACAACCATGGGTTGTTTTTAGTTGTATTGTGCATGAAATTGCGCACATTTCCATATATAAAACTTTATGTAACAGCAAATTTAAAAAGGTGCAAACATTAGGACAATCGCACGAAAAAATTTATCGGAAGAGTTACCGCTCGGACGTGAGGAAAAAGTTTTTTCATAAATTCACCATAAATCGAAATATTGTGCTAGACTTCCAATTTGTTGCCAAATGAAGGCAAAGGATTGAATATTACTAAAATATAAGAGTTTTAGCTTACAATTGCGTTTTTCGACCATTTCGGTAGAGTCAAAGTTGACCAAAGGTTGAAATTTTGGCACTTATCATTATTTATATGAAAATATTTCAAAACTGATAAAAGCTACAATCATGAGTATTTTTTTTGTTGTATTCTACATGAAATTGCGCACATTTACATATATAATATTCCATGTAACGGATAATTTAAAACGGTGCAAAAATTATGTCAAAGTGACAAAATAATTTTTGAGATGTGTCACTGATAATTTTTAGTGCGATAAGAAAGAAATTCGTGCTTACGCGCCTGTGTAACGATTGTAAACAAAACAACACCTTGATCCGTGAACTCCCAGCATCCCCCAAGGCGCGTGATTCAAAAGTTTTTGGCTGGTAGGCCTAAGTATTTTTCCGCGAATTTTTAAAAAAAACTTTTTTGAGTCGACGTACAATCGGCATACGGGAGACATTTTGACTTGACGTTTAATACGTCCAATCAGCGTAAGGGGGTTAAGCGGATTTTGGAGTTCTACTGTGATTGCTGAATTTATTCTTTTGGTCAATCGAAATTCATCACTGAATAACTTATAGGCCATAAAGAAGGAGGATCACAATTTCGAGAGCTAAAGCACTATTATGAGGAAACCGAAAGTTGAAAGCCTTTTGCAATATTGTTGTCGTACCTAGGAATATGGAGCTGAAATATACGTTGTTCGGGTAAAACATTGTAGCGAAGGCATGAGTGAGAAGCCGCGTCTACAAACTTATTGATTAATTTAGATTTTTTTTTTTATTAAGCTAGCCTTATGCCAGCACGGGTTCTTGCTC
>NC_061108.1:36473213-36514172 GCF_015104395.2 Macrobrachium nipponense
TTCGCAAGAAAATTACTTCATGAAATTTGCCCCAATTGCATGATAAATTGTACGCCCTGCACAATAAAGTCTGATGCATTAAATCTAAAAACCAAAGGACAAAAGCTAAAGAAATTTGTTCCCAAACCAGCAAAATTCTTCTTTCTGAAAACACGTTAAAAATTTTCAATACGCCGTGAAATTGTTAGATCTAAAATGGCCGTCCGTTATCCGATTCTGTGTCCATAGTAAAATTAATGTTCGAATGAAATGAGTTAATGAAATTCAATAACAATTGGGCGTGATCTTTATCCTTTTTTATATAAAAAAAAAGGCTTAAAAGACTGACACTGATCAAGAAATAGTAGTTTTTCCAAGTGACATAAAAATATTGGCAAAGGTGGGAGCCAAAGGAGAACCCATTGCCATGCCACCAGTTTGATTGTAAATTTTTACTTTTCCATCACAGCCAGTTCCCAAAGTCTCCTAAAAGAGTTTGTATCAAAACCCTCAGAACGCTAATCTCAGTAGGAAATAAAGCACTAATTATATTTACAGTTTCAGTGAGAGGTACATTAGTGAAAATGAAGATACATCTTAACTAACCATAAAATTACAAGGGTGTTGCTGTAAAAAATCTCTAGAATAAATTGGGATGAATTCACTAATGTATATTATTACTTGTTAAACCGTTGAGTAGGGGATTAGAAATTTGGCTAAAGAAAAATTTGGCGAGTTATAGGAAGCTAATATTGGAGGTAAAGGAACATTTTCTTTATGAATTTTAGGTAACCTATACAAGGAACTGAAAGAAGAGCCAGTACTGTAAAGAGAACGATATGTCTGATCATTCAAAAATCTTATTGTCAAAAAGTTGCAATGAATCTTGTCCTCGGTCTTGAATATCAGACTAAATTCTGGAGGTCCACCCTCCCTAAATTTGTAGTGTCGGAAATGACATGGTTCTTCTTGTTGATATATGCATCACTATCCAGTAGGACAACGCCCTCACCATTATCGGGGGACATACAATAATGTCTTGTCTTCTCTCTGGGATAGCGAACTTGAGAATTTGAAAGTCATTACTTTTAAAAAAGGGAAACCATGAAGGAGCCTTATATATGATTTATAAGATTTATGAGCAACGAAGAAACTAAAAAAAAGCCGAACTTGACCATGATTTTTGACTTTACTGTAAATGAGTGATGTCACACCAAATTTGATCAAATTCAAACTCTACAGATCTTCATATAGCACTGACATTTACAGAACTTTTTCTACCGAAACCCCTTTTGAATATGGATATTGCTTTTTAAGATCAAAGCTGTTAGTTGGCTACAATCCGCTGTATCCCTGTTGTCTGGCAATTTTGTCAATTTTCTGACCTTACTTGATACGTTATATATAAAAAGTTTATTAAACAAAAATGTAATTGCGTTAGAAGCCGACATTCATAAGCGTAAGCTTCTAAAATTGGGGCTTGAGCAACCGAACCTTATAACTCCAAATATATTTCCAATTTCACTTGTTACTTCCTTTCAAAAAAGGAAGAGTTCTTCCTTTCCTTTGGCTTCAACTTTTGCCTTCCTAATTTCAAACCAAATTTTTCCAAATTCTTCCTGCCCTTTGAAATACTTTTCGATAACAAACTTCCGCTACCTTCCCACACAACTTAGAGAAGGCTCGTCAGTTCATTTAGTGTGCTCAAAAATCTTATAAATCATATAGGGCTCCTTCTGGGTTTCCATTTTTCAAAAGTAGACTTTCAAATTCTCAAGTTGCTGTCCCCAGAAAAGACATTATTATATATCCTCCCGATAAGGGTAAGGGTATTGCCCTATTTGGTAGGTATGCATATATTAATAAAATGAACCATGTCCTTTCCGACACTACGAACTTTCGCGTAGTGGTAGAAGTCTTCCAACACGATGCTCTCTGTGACTTCAGCATAAGTTTTTTCCAGAAGAGACTCCATCCATCGGTTGATAATTCTGAATTTTATAATAGATCCAGTCCATCCAGTACTGTCCTACCTCTTTGGGGAGACTGCACCAGTGCTGTCTCCATTCTCTGGAGATATTTCATAGGCTTCAGAGATGGGCTCAGCCTTACTGTGGCAAGATCTCCTTGCTCAGAAGAGGTCAGAGCTCAAAGAGCGATATAACCTTTTCCCTTCATGTGCTTATTCGGCGAAGGGGAAATTTCCGTTGAGTGGGGGAGAAATTTTCAGACTCTTTCAATGTGATTGAGTAAAGCCTACGGCTCCGTGTCTATCCAAGGCTAAATAAATGAGCTCATCCCTTGGAAAATGGCATGGGGAGTAATTGTAGCTGGGTGTGCTACTCTATACTGGACGATAGCTACAGCATTTTCATGGCAAAATCACTCCACAGCGAGTTTGTAATTGCATTGTTCCTCCTGTGCTTTCTTCTCTGCTTCTGTGAGAGCGAGCTGTTTCTGGGCTAGAGCCAGTTCAAACTTCTCATTGTTTTTCTTCCTTGGTCACTTGCTTCGCCTTCTCCTCCTCCCTTACAGCTCGTGCAGATTGCTCTTGAAGCTTCTCTTGCCCGACCTGTTTCACCTGGGCCTCAACCCAGGTTGTAAGGTTTTCACCTCGGAGACTCCTCTCCAATCTGAGGGCCTGGAAAAGTTTATAATCTTCAGCATAACACGACATACTGAGACAGGTATGTTGCCACTGGCTGGCATGGTATGAACAAGATATAAAAAGGATCCCGACAAGTACTCAGTACGAAGCTCTAAAACCTTAAGCAAGTCTCAGAAATGATACCTAACGTCAAAAATAGGGGTAATGACAGCAGAACTACACTCGTAAAATTAAAAAAATGTGGTGGCTCATAACGGCAGGAGTGTCAATGAAGGTGGACACTTATTAGGCACCAGGCAAATGGGTGCGCGGACATAAGTCTCTGTAGACTTAGACAACACAGTGGCACTCACGAAAGTGCGGCTACACCAGGAGTGTCAGTGAAGATGGCACTTGTTAGGCACCAGGCAGTTGTGTGGGTACAAGTCTCTGAAGACTGTGACACCACAGCGGGCACTCACAAAAGCACGGCTACGGCAGGAGTGTGAGCGAAGGCGGAGTTGTTAGATGGGCTTTGTTGTGTCTGAAATGCGACCATCAAACAAAAATTTGCACCCACAGTGCAGGTACTATCAGAGTCTCGAATGAGGCTTTCACAGGCACTCAAGCAGACATACATGGTGAAGTCAGACAACCGCTTACTTCTATTTCTTGGGAACGAAGTGGGTTGCACTGGTGAGCAGAGGTTAGGCACTGACCAGGTGCACTGGTAGCTAAGATGCTAGCGTGAGCAGTGGTGGCGCTGACTAGGTGACAGTGGCGACAAATGTCATATTTTGGCAGTTTTCTTTCCTTTCCTTCCCTTTAATAAAAATATAGAACAGAGGTGGCCAGCCTTTAAGGCATCAAGAGCAACCTATTGTTTGTTTTAAAAGACGAGAGTAACAACATTCTTTTTAAAATAATTTTTAAATAGTAGTAATATAGTTAATACGTATTGCTATTACATTATAACTAAATCTTTAAGTTACCAACACTAAAATTTTAGGATTAATATGAATTTTTGATATCAGACATCATATTTTGTGTTGACAAAATCTTGTAAATGTAAAGGAGAAGTGTTAGGAATCAAAATGACCCCATTTAACTAAAAGGAGAAAACTCCTGGCTATGGTTGATTCTCATCGCCTTTCATCCCTGCAGCTAGCCGAAAGTCAATCATTAAATCTTAGGCAAACTCAAATTCTCTCTATACAAAACAGAACGTTATTTCCCAAAATAACTACATGAAAAATGAAATAAAATGAATTACAGAATCCCTAAAGAATAATTAAAATACCATTACTCTTCTACGTAATCATATTGTATAAAATGAATTTAAGAATTCCAAAGATCATTAAAGCCCCATTACTGCCCTGCATAACCATATTGGACAGAACTATCCCGCTGTCAAAATACTCTATGGGTCTCTATTGAATAACAGTCATATTAAAGCTAGAAAATTCATTTTTACGCAGCAACAATTGAATCATCCTTCTGATGGATCTTCTAGTGCCTTCCAGTTTTTGGATCACCACTGACTGAGTCTTGTCTAATGAACCAATAAGGTCCCATACTGGGTTATATCTGATATCTTTTTTTCGCCTTCATGGACATACGCACTTACACTACTAATGGACGTACGAATGCACGAACGCTATAGATTCTTCTCTGTCCTGATGTACGTGTGTTTTCATTTCATGTGAACTCTCTTGACCTCTGACATCACAGTCATGTAAGATTTCTGCTATTCAGGTCATTGCGCACCCGCGATCTCCCTGGTGCGATCGGGTATGTTTATAAAATTTGTCGTGTGTGCGTGTCTATGGAATTCGCTGCTTTGCACGTCTTAAACACCAAACACTCGAGTTTGGACTATTTTCACATCGCCGCTTGCCACTCAGGTTATTGACCCTACTTTATTCAATTTAGTGTGTCCATTTATACAAGTATCCAGTGCCCTGTTCAGTGCTTCGGCCAACCTAACTTTTGTATGCACTCCTGTCGCATACTACATTGGTTACTGGTATATACTAGTTCATAATGGTCTTTTTAATTTGCCACCTGATTTAGGGCCACTACTGCTACTGGGGTCCTCCTATCTCGTCGGCTGCATCCAAATTTGATGGCCCCTGCTATGCAAATTTGTGACCATCATTATCACTACCATAACAACAATCACTGAACAGTGTAGCATTCTCCGTAGGAACATTTGTCCTCTGCATCATCTTCTAGTTGCAGAACCGTAATTGTCTCCAATGTAGGAGGAACTTTGAACCGCCTCGTGATCCCCATGTAAGTGTTTCATGAACATCTTTGTCGATGAATTGTAGCTCCGTCGGCTGAGCACCATAAACCATTCTGAAACGACTCTGCAAGAACCATCGAAGATCTGTGACCCCTGTTATTGTATCCTAACACCATCGTTGATAAACTGTAGATTAGCCATCTTCAAATGAAGGAACTGTAGCCGCCTCTCGTTGCCAAACTTGAAATATTCTGTGACTCCCATGCAAGTGCTTCCTGCACTCGCCTTGAAAAGTATCATAGATCCTTGGTTTGTCCCGTTATAACCGCCATTGTCACCACCATTATCCCAAATATCCCTATTAAACTGCCGTGATCATCAAATTCACCAGTATAATCACCCACATCACCACCAATATCCTCAATATCATCGGTATGCTCATCAATACCACTGCCGGTATTACTACTAGGATCACTGATGACAACCATTTTCACTCATATTATTACCAATATCACCGCTGCTATTCCCCATATTAACCACTGTATCCTCGCTTCCATGTACACTTACATATGGAATAAAAACACACGGTATCCCAACCGTTATGACAGTAACACCTGTATGGACCGATATCCTATGAGTAACTAGCCTGGGAATTCTCATATTACAACTCCCGGATCTCTGAGGTGTGGGTCTTGAATCCCTGCATATTCCACAATATTTGACTCTACATACTTTCTTTGTGTGCCCTGGTTTATTACAATTGAAACAACGCAGCTGCTGTTGCCCTTGATCCTCTCTTATATTCTACTTTTGCACACAAATGGGGAGAATGAAAAGCTTAGTCTCTTCATGTTGTATTTCTTGGACTGGTCCCATTAAAAAAATGTACTATCCACCGTAGGATATTTGGACATGTGTTTCCGAATTTGGGAATAAATCAGTTCTTCATCTGATGTGGGTTCAATCTTTTCATCAAAGCTGTCGACAATGGCGTCTGGGACGTCATGTAGAAGCTACGAAAAATGAATAAATTTCTGTAAGTTGTCAAGAGAGATATTATCACCATTTACCCATGTAGAATTTTTTCAACTAATGTATCCATTCTCCCGCTGAGTCAAAAAGTTTTGAGCTATGCTGAATCAAGGTCTTTTGACCTTTGCTAATCTTGTAAAAACCTCTTAGGTCTCTCACTATATCTCCGTGTTCCTGTGTTATATAGGCTGCCCCCAGAAATGCTTGTAATTTGGGCCATGACCAACATTCTGTGTATTGGAAACCATGGCAGCGAAAAGCTAAATCCCCTTTGTTGAAACCTAACAAGGCTTTTGCCTCTGTGAATGCCTGGCGTTTAAGTAGTTATTCACTCCCTCAATAAAATTTCCACTGGCTGGGACAGAATACAGTCAACAATGCCCCAAAAAGGGGCTAACTCCCGCATTTATACTCGCAATTTTATACCACAAAGTATGATCACTGTTACCTGCTTCGGCCATTTTGTCCTCGTTAGAGGGACTCCTATAATTCAGGATTCGTCCCAACCTCAATAACATCGCTATATTTATCCCCACACAAACCACCAACACAAAAGTATTAATGTATTGGTTCATCCACCAAAAAGATAAAAAAATGCATATTACCCTTATTTCTTCAAGTAAATGTTTCTTGAGTCGGGGGGGGGTGGGGGGGGGGGGGGGATCTCAACGATCATTTCACGGTCAAGGTTATCAGCTGTTCAAATCTGTCAACAGAAAACGGGAAGACGAGAGAAAGAAAATGAGACGAACCTTCACCTCTAATTGGTATTTCCTGACTGCACAATTCCTTGGCGTCTTTATATCTTACACCCTCTTACATACAATAAATGGAACACCTCGTAATTAACAACAAACCACAGAACAATTTAAAAAACCACAGAACAATTTAAAAAATGAAATAAACTTGTGAGCAAATTGTTGACATAAAAAAATAATAATAAAAGGAAATATTTAACACCTATGTCCTCATTAAGGAACGGCACCTTAAACACCGAGTCATTTGTGAATCAGCACGTATATATATGATTACACCTGTGATCGCGCTTAATCATTACACTGGTAATCCCCGTAAGACAGCCCCACCATAATTATTATACCATAATTTCCGCTGCATTGACAATACTCGTCATATCTACATACAATGAACATTGCCACTGCCTTAGAAGGCTGGCTGACTTCAACCACTCGAATTTTGCTGATTCAATGCCTTTGTCAGCAGTAGAGGGACAATTGCCAAAAAGACAGAACTATAATCCCTATTTCCTAACATCTACCTCATCCCCTAACTCCTATAATTCCCAGTCTCTCCAGAAACGTAATCCATAGGCCCGATTGCCTTTCCCGTCTGCCACCACTGTTAAGAGAGTCAAAGGGCTCGCAAATGACCTGAATAGTGGAAAGCTCTCTTGCCCTCTGACGTCACAGTCATGTAAGCTTTCCGCTATTCAGTTCATTTGCGCGCCCGCTACCTACCTGGTGCGATCGGGTATGTTATAAAATGTTTCCTCTATGTATGACGCTTCTCTATGTATGTCGGTAGGAAATATGGCTTGGATGGAAGTCCATACCTCGAAGTCCTTCGATGCTGGACCTTTGGGAAATATGGGTGTGCATCTGTCACGACATTCTCCCTAAGATGGGGCAGACTGCAACGTCATTTTCCACTGAAGTTTCTGCTCACCGCAGACTGGCTCTTTCTCCCCACACATCTCATCCACGGACTAAGGTAAAGTGAATTAAGTTGCATGTCAGCCTCAGCATATTCTCATACTTTGTTTCTTGCTATTCTACTGTTCTCCGTGTGACCTCCAGTAAATCTTCAAATGCAAATTAGTGGAACACCAATTAACATAACATTATCCATTATTACAGTGATAAGAGTTGTGAGTGACGTAAGTCGCTTTCACTTTCTGAAGTATATATAATACATATACTATATCTTTGCTCCCTGGGATCCGGTTGTGCCCGGATACTGTCGATGTTCAGGTAATGAGACTCTGGATAATCACGGTTTGTTTGTTTGTATGGTGTTTTTACACTGCATGGAACCAGTGGTTATTCAGCAACGGGACCACCGGCTTTACGTGGACTTCCGAACCACGTCGAGGGTGAATTTCCATCTCCTGAATACAAATCTCTGACCCTTCAATGGAATGCCCGAGAATCGAACTCGCGGCCACCGAGGTGGCAGGCAAAGACTATACCAACCACTCCACTGAGGCGCTTGGATATTCATGGATTACTGTGTGTGTGTGTTTATACAGTGTGTAGTATCTGGCTGATTTTGTAATTTTTAAAAGTTACAAGCATTCAAAGACTTTTCTGCCATCATCTGGTGGTCGTAAAAATGACCATACATGTGTTTATCGTATTTCTATGGCTCTCAGGGAGGGAATTGAAGACCTTTTGTTCTAATTCTTAAATTCTAATTACCCGCCATCTCCTGTGTAGCCCTGCCCTCATGACTTTGAACTTTTTCTGCAAGCAGCTTCTCTCAAGGCTGTTTCCAAATGGTTGTCTTATGTAGTATATTCTCTTTCCTATTGTTTTGTATATGATTTTTCTTAATAAATCGTCCTCAAAACTGCTTGCAGTGTTGCCTGCCATTACATATTTGCTCATGTTATGGCGGCATTTTCTACAATCAATCTGGCCGTTTTCAACTCTATTTTTCTACAAATAGTTCATGTTCTCCCAGTTTATTCTGTGGTCTTTTTCCCAGCAGTATTTGGCAACCTCCGACAACTGATGGTAGTACCTAACGTTATGTTTAGGTTGTTTGCCTCATTCTTTGCAGGATTTTCTGCTTTTACCAGTGCTTTTTTCAGTCTCTACACGCTGTCAAATAATACTCCCCATCTTAAACTTACCCTCTGCCAATATTTTATTCCTAACTATTTTGATCCAGATCATAGCTTTTAATTGCTTATCAATTTGAAATTATGTAGTTTCCGGTCCGAAACAAATGAGTTTCTTCCCTTTCAAATATTGATTTTCCTATGATTCCCTCTCTGCAGAATAATTTTTTCTTGCTTTGGTGTGTCCCTCCCTTCCCATCAAACTTCGGGTATCCTAGTCTCCTAAAGTTGTACCTCAAGTACTCTAGCTCTTCACCTAAAATCGGGGCTGTAAATCCTGTAAGCGCTGATAGCCAAACCTGTCAGCTCCGTCTTAATTTCTTGTCTATGGTTTGAGAGCATGCACTGATATAAATTTGCAGGTGCCTTCTTTCTATGTACCCTAATTTTAGTTTTTTCATACCTTTTTACCACTACATCCAAGAATGGAATTTCTAACTTTTGTTTTTCTCATATAAAGTTATACGTTCATCTAGTTTATTAATACATTTATTCCCTCCCCAAGATGTGTACATAAATACAGTGGGGGACACGTGTCCAGTCATTTTATGGCTACAGGCAATGAGAACAGAAGTTCTTGAAAGCCTGCAAATTTTTCGGAATAATAATCTCCACTTTATACAATCCCGTTAAAATGAGTGCTGTTATCAATTGTATTAATGCACACAAAATAATTACAATAGTTATCATATATATATATATATATATATATATATATATATATATATATATATATACACACATAGTATATAATATATATATACTATATATATATATATATATATATATTATATATATATATGTGTGTGTGTGTGTGTGTGTGTGTACAGGCAGTCCCCAGTTATCTGGTCCAGTTTTATGGCACCTGTCTAGCGCCATAAAATCAATGATCTATAATCAGCGATTTATGGTGCCATAACGTGCCGATTTTCGGGTATCAGTGCCATAATGTACCAATAATAGTTAGGGGGCCATAACATACCTAACAGAGGGGCCATTAACCAAAACTCAGCACCATAAGCGCTATAAATCCGCAGGAGTTTTGGTTAATGGCGGTTTTCACTTATCGCCACCCTGTTGAGAACAGAGTCCCTGCTGATAACCAGGGACTGCCTGGGTATGTATGTATGTATATACTGCCTTGATAATAAAATTAATATTCTAATTTATACTAAGAACGATTGGTTCAGTCAGCATCCAGACATTTTGATTTGCATACATGAGTCTGGAAAGTTCCCAGCTAGCCATATCTGACCCATATACACTTCTCAACTGTCTTTTTGCTTTGTACTTCCAAGGTCTTGGAATTTTTGACAGACTATCAGGCAACTCAATGGCCCCATCAAATGGAGCAAGCACCACACCTGGGAGCGACTTGGTCACTCTTACTCTCCGCCAGACTGTCTTCATGTAAAAGACGTGTTTTGAATGCCTCTTATCTCGGGCATACAGAGACAAGAAGATGCATAAAGCCTGAGGTTATAACAACCATGAGGGACAGAGGGACGCAAGAGAGGATGGCGTTCTCCCAATAGCCTATAGCTCGGGGTCTGAATCTAAAAAGTGCAAGACACTAGAATTTACTAAACAGGTAAGTTGTCAGAATCCACCGACCTCTATCCCTCAGCCCTTTGCCTCCTCCTTGAATGCCTTCTAACACCTTCCAACACTTCCTTGAGCTAATTTCCTTCCAACTTCCCCCTCGGTACTGAGTCAGTAACACTGGTTAATCTCAAGAGTAATGTAAGTAATGCTTTGAGAGAAATTTTAAATTCATTAGTGCACCATGACCCATCCGCCATCCTGAAGGGTGTTGGGTCTTTACTTTATCCAAGATTATCCATCTCATCTCTAGTCTATCAGTCAGTTTGGGTTGCCTAGAGCCATTATACTGTGCATGATCCTATTGCACCTAATTCCTGCAATTATCCATTTGAAGGGGTGTTTTGGTGCTGTTCTCTGTCATGCTATTCCAACATTGTGCAAATGACTTGAGCCCTCCGAGAAGGGCCTATGAACCTTTTGTCAGCCTATACAGCCATGTTAGTGTAAATAAATTAATTGTTCTCTGAGAATTTTACCCATCAGTAGAACACTTAATCTCACCATCTACCTTTGTTTAGTTTATGAATATTGGCTGGGCGCCACAACGTCCTTTTATTTGTTGATTATATGTAACAAACTTAAAATAGCCATCATCAGCTGAAGTGAGGCTATATTTGGTATTAAACGTAGAGTAAAATTCCCCCCATTCTTCGGGGTTGTGAAAAGGAACCTTTTAAAAAATAATTTCACTATAGCAGAAGCAAATGTTTGGCAACTTAACGTTTAAAACAGCAGTACGAGTATATATATTCATAGACAGCAGTATATATTTATATTTTTTAAATAATTTTTGAAAGTAAATTGTATTGTTCCTAATTATACAAACCTGAGGTCCTTTACATAAGGAATTACTTTTAGCGTAGGCTGGAATACGGCCATTAAATTCTTGAACAAGGTGGTTAGGTAGTAACTACCATCTGGTAGGCAGGTAAACCCGCCTGCAAACACTCCACTTTGCCTTTCAGCCCAGGTTTCAGATTGAGGGGTGGCATGGGGTGGGCATAAATGTAAAGGACCTCAGGTTTGTATGGTTAGGAAAAATACAATTTACATTCAAAAATTGTGATTTGTTCTACACAATATACAAACTCTTGGTCCTTTACACCTAGGCTATTTCTCCTGGTCGTAAGAGCGAGGAGTGCCGCCTCTGACAACTTGATCGGAATATAGGAACTGAATGATCAAGAGTCAGACCTCTGGGCCTTTTCGAAATGAGTGAGGAATCGTGACTCATTTGAAAAGGGCTGCGAAGAATATCAGAGTCGGAAGCATTAATGCAAAGTTCTGGGAAGGGTTTCCATTATTGCTAGTCTCCTTCCTCCCCTTGCAAGAGGAAGAAGCGGGATTGTTTCTATGATTCTGATAAGAAAAATAGAAAGGAAACTCGATGTGCAAGCTTACCACATCAATCACCAAACCAGCAAGTGTAAGTTCGAGTCCTATCCTCAACCTGAAGAGAGAGGAGTAGAAGGTGGAGAGGCCAGTGACTCTCACATTCTTCTTATTTCTAGAACCGCACACCATTGGCGAGATGACTCATGTCCTCTTGAAGGAGCTGGGTAAGCAAACACAACTTGTAAGCATCCAACACTGGTCCAGGGAAAACAAGTTCCAAGGACCTGTGGGCAGACCCAAGGAAAAAAGATACAAATGGGGTCGTAATGAGACTGCATCTGTCTTTCAGTCTGACATATTCTTCAGTGATGAAATGTACCCAGCCACTGGCACTGCTCAGTCTCTGAGAAAGCGAGCGGTGGACATATCCAACTGCAGAGAAGTTATCCATGATCTCGAAAGATTCGTAGGAAGATGTGTCATTAAACACTTTCTAATGGAAGTCACCAGTGGATAAAGATATCGACACTCAATGAAGGGTGTCGATCCTTCTTAGGTACAGCAACACCAACAGGACAAAGTAATAACTGATCTGGACCACCAATACAAAGTCCAAAGCGCAGGAGATCATGAAGTTTCGGACTCGTCAACAGATGCCGAATGATTGCGCATCCAAGACTTAGTCACAATAAGACACACCCACCTTTTGAAGGGTGATGTTGAGAACGTCTGTCTTGTTTGCTAACAATGATGAGAGATGAGATGATGATTCTCGCGAGGCATGTGCACATTAAACGAGTCGAATGCCTTCTAGAGACCGAGGTCCAAGTGATGGTAAGAGAGTTTCTCATTAGTAGTTGAATCTCAAACCAAGGAGAACAGTACTACTTAGTGAATGACTAAGGTGAATGTGGACCTACGTCTTCACAGTTGGATCAGAGAAAAGTGAACTTTTACGATTCTGATCATATAAAAAGTCCCGTCGATGAAAACCAACCTATGAAGACGGCTCTAATCCCTTGTGTTTTACAGGACTGAGAAAGTTATTATGCTATTTAGTTCCTGCTCAGCGAGAAAGTCGGAGCTTGCCATAAAGGCAGAGTGTCTTCAGTAATGAAAAGACAGGGATGTACTGCCTGAAGAACCTCTTCTTGTGGGTTAGAACCAGGGAGGAATTTTCTATTTACCCTGGAAGCAGAGCTAGTCAGGCGGGGAACAGGTGATGTCTTCTGTTATTCATTTCCGAGTCGTGGTGAACAAAGAATAATTGAACACCTTTCGAATTAGGAAACAAAACTCAAATTATCTGAAGAAAATCATTCTGCGTCATTGCAGCGGCCGATGCAAATCAAAGAGAAAAACTTACAGACTTCTGATATACTGTGGGGTACTGAAAGTTGACAATGAGTCTAATGAGATATACCTCTGTCTGAAAATTCTCGCAACAGCAAATGTTGGGCACGAGACATGGGCCTTAAATGAGAATTCTGAGCCAACAGGGATCTGTGATTGCCGGGCAGAGATTTGAATTGGTAGTTAATCCTCGATGGAGGAGGAAACTCCTAAGACGAACATAATCTCCAGCATAGGTAGTATTCTGCCACTCGCTACACTGAGTTGCCTGATAGCGCATTCCACATTCAGTTAGAACCATCAAGCGCAAAAGAAAGATACACGCGATCATCTGCATTTCAACAGAAATGGGAGAGAAAAAACCCTCTTTTTCGGTGATAATGCAAATGCTGTGGTTTTGTTAGGAAACAATACCATTAGTCATCTCAAAATCAAAACCGGAAACTATTGGGAGGCCCGAAAGGCTGTCCTAAGTTTCTGGCCAATTATGAGAAGGTACTATTCTTCTCAGTCACATACCCAGAAAGAATTAACTTACAGATATGCGCCTATTACTCGGATGATACAACTGATAACAGAAGCATGTCACGGAGGAAGAATATACTAGTATATTCGTAGGTTCCTGTAAATCGCACTCCAGCCTAATTCTTCTTCATTCGAGAGACAAGAATAAGGACTGGGAGCAGACCTCCTTCATTCTCAAATGAAGAGAACGAAGATGATGTTGTCCCAAAGGGAGACTTCTACTGTAATAACAGGATACTGAAGACGACTAGTTCAAGCCAAAACTGGTTGCTTCCAAAAACAGTAGCACTGGAGAGGCCTTCAAAACCTCTCGGTGCTATCCATCTTGAACAGATTGACTTATGTACGGTAAACATTCTAAGACTGAGCCAAAAACATCGTCTCTCGGATTAGTACTCTAAGAAGTAGACTCCATAGAATTCCTCTAATTCCCTTGTTCATTCCGGTGTAACCAGAAAGTAGAGGAAAAAAAAGAGAAGATTGACTGATCTTGCTTGCTTGCCTGAACTTGCAATGTTCTCGCTTTGTTAAATGAAGCATTCATTTCCTACAACAGTTTTGTTCATATGAACGGGAGTGAGAGTTGACTGGAGTTAAATGCAGTAAAAGCTAGAGAGAACTTGCCAAGTCTTGCCATGTATCTATCTTCTCTGTGATCGAACCTCACGACAAAGACCTCCTCCTATCTCCATCAGATGCCTTGTCCCAAGGAACAGTGACATCGATCTTGGCACCTGAAGACTAGCCATTCCTGGCTTTCACAGTTGGGTCTGAGCCACCAACGTGACTCGGTCCCTTTTCTTGCCCTATGCCACTGTCATGATGGAGAGAGGAACTACCTCTCCCTGGACTGTGGCTGTGGAACCCCCCTTAGAGACCTGTACACGAGTACCCGACGCAACTCCTGCTCCATGAGCAGCACCCTTAGAACTAGAGACAGGAGAATGAACCTGGGTTCGAACTCCTGAGGCCCCTGAGACACTATATTTTAGGGACAGCGTCAGGTTCCCGCTCCGGGAAGCAGGTGAGCCGAAAAGACAGCCAATAGCTCCCTCCCAAGGGATAGGATGCTGACCTCAAGATTCTTTGGAGGCGGAGAATTGCCTTCCTTTTTTAGGTCATGGAAACATTCAAAGAGGAAGCGTAGGAGGCGTCAGATGATGAAGACAAAAGACGATGACCCCCTGTGAAAAACTAGCTGCATTACGGGAAGGGAGGGTGCTATGTCATGGCAAGGAACCACACCAATCAAGGGCAGAGTGTGTTCTTTTGTTAGGGCCAAGCACTTGGCTTGGCAGAGCTGTCTGATCGAGCCGAATTGCGTGAGCTGAGCAGATTACCACTACATAATTATGAGTTTTAAACGTCAACAAAGAGCTGTCACATCTTCCCTATTAACTGTTTCTCCTTCAAGGCTGAAGCTCCAAGAAGAATAAAGAGGGATTCTGTGTTCTGCTGTCGTACGTGTTTGGACCACAAGGTCCAAGATACTACGACGGTACTTGATCATCCACATAGAAGGCGTTGCATGCAGTTCCAAGCTCTGCATAACTCCAAACCAGACTGAAGAGCAAACTCATCTGTAATGGTAAAGGCTCTTCTTGCTATCCAAGCTCTCGTGACAGTGAATACCAAAATTCGCAAGAATTCCCACACTCAGTGAGAAAACCTGACTCTTGTAAGACAATAATCTGGCAAGCTTTGTCTCGCCCTGTTACTCTGCAATACGATGAAGTCGAGCACTCAGCGAGTCCAGTGAAACCAAGGGATCCAGGCACTAGGTGAGACTCCCAATTATTATAATTACCAGGAATGCCCATTGCCAACGTGTTGGAAACCACAGAAACCCAAATCATGTGAACGCCAGAAATTACAAGGCATTTAATGGCTCAGCGAGACTACCGATTTTTGTAATAACAGTTACTGCGATGTCTGTCTCGGCCAAGTGTTTGGAAATTATAGTAAACCATGGCACACTGAGAATACCAAAAATTCTAAGGAATTCGAGCATTCAGCGAGATTCCCAAGTATTGTAGCAACAATTATCAGGAATTCTTGTCTCGCCAAGTGTTTGCAGATCATAGAAGACTGAAACACTTGGAGAGTGCTAGAAATTCCAAAGAATTTAAGTGCTTGGTGAGACCCCGAATTTCGTCAAACGATCATTGGGCAGGGCCCCTCCTTGACTCCTGTAGAAAACGAGAAGGAATGGGCACAAAAACAGTCCTAAATACGAGCATTTAAGACTGGATTGCAAGTGCAATTCAACAGAATATACACTCGAGGCTCCCAAAATGCCAGAACACATAGGGGACTGCAAATTGAAATCCGTCCAAAGGACAAAAAGAGACAGGGATAACATAGTCTCCCAATTTGACAGAAGATCCTTCCTCAACAATGTGTACGTACATCCGGTGGGACCAGAAGATCCTTCCAGGAACGTAGTCCCCTGATGTTGAATCCTATGGAGAGCACTCTGCAGGATCTCCTATTCACCCTCTCCCCTGATGTAGTCTTAGGAAGGAGAGGGAATAGGTGAGGAAGATCGGATGCTCTCGCTTGCCCTGCTAGTGTAACTAGCAGAAGAAGCCAGTACTGTCCTCCAAAGCGTCCCAGTCCTCGTTGAGGCCGAAACCTTTCCAGAGGACTGAATGGGGAAACCTCTACCGGTCTCACCACTTGCACGGTCCCTGGGTACTGAGCATCCACCAGCAAGGTGTGAGTCACCTGAGCGAGTCATTCCTTTCTTCTGCTCCGTGCCCTAGTCGTGATGGTGGGAGCTGAACTCAGCTTGTTCACCGACTCTAGATGCACGCAAATCCGTAGATTTACGTGCACTCAGGTTATCTCACGAATGAGTGCCCGACATGGAACTAGTCTTAGGGAGGCACAACCTCTAGGACTAGCAGTAGAAGTGTGAGCTTTAGTTTGTGCTTGTACGGCTCCCAACAAGCTAGTCCCTGGAGACAGCATGACGGTTCCTGTTCCTGAAGGAACAGGCGAGCCAGCAGAAGGCCCAACTGCCTCCTCAGTTCGAGGAGGCAAGACCCTTAGAAGTCCTGTGACAAGACTTCGAGAGAGAGAAGAGACGAGAGAGAGAGGATAGAGATGATGGAGAGAGAATGAGACGAGAGAGACGAGAAGAGAGAGAGAGAGAGAGGAGAAGAGAGGAGACTACCTTCCTTCTCCTACTTTGGCCAGGGAGCCTTAGAAGTTGAAGGGGAGGAGGTTGAAGAAAAATATAATGATTACAAAAAGGAAGATGGTGACACTTGACGAGCTCCCTTCCTCCTCGACTTCTTCCTCTCCAAATTCTGCAAGACTTCTTGTACAGGATGAGGCACATTTACCAGCAAAAGTAGAGCTAATAATCACAAGACATCCATGAAGGCGTTGTCCAGTGACGAAACTCCAGGATAACAGCAGCAAAACTAATATGATTTCCAGTAGTGAAAAAGTACACACACCCAAGGACCAGTATCACAGCATGCTATGAGTTATAGGTACAATTCCAAGGTTAGAATATAAGCCAACACGAAGATATCCAACCATCTACTGCTGTAATCAACTTTCACCACTGTTAGCCTGGAAAAGAAAGGAAATGAAGTTTTCATAATAAAACTAATATTGTAATACTTACCTGAACACCTGAATTAGCCCTGGTCACTGACCAGCCCGAACTATATCCCCACATATTTACCCACTAAGTGGGTAATTTTAACTGTCAGTGTTACAAACGCTGCAGGTAAATTTAGTCAAATGAGTTACCTGTGTTACCGTTGGCAAACGCTGCCGCAAATACCAGCCACCAGAGGTCTGTCTCCTCAATTGAATCATTCACTATCAAATTGAGTTGGGGAGGAGGGTGGGAATCATTCAGGTGTTCAGGTAAGTATTACAATATTAGTTTTATTATGATAACTTCATATTGCAATACACTCCCTGAACACCTAAATTAGCCCACGATTAACAATATTTACTTGGAGGTGGGGTCAATCTAATTCAGCCCGACCTGTCCACGGAACATATGCAGGTAACTCATAAACAACCTACCATGTATAAAAGCATGTATCCTCACCTTGTTATCTAACTCGGAGGTGAGGATGTTTGCAAAGAAAGTACTTAACATTCAGTGTTGAGTCTAAGGTACTGTCTGAGTCAGAAATACCTCCCATGTGATAAGCTATACTCTTATTCATGGCAGTAAAATCAAATCTCCTCACTGGTTGTCCAGCTCAGTAGGTGAGGATGTTTGCAAAGAAAATACTTCAATGTCAGTGTTGAGTCTAAGGTACTGTCTGAGTCAGAAGTACCTCCCATGTGATAAGCTATACTTCTTATTCATGGAGGTAAAAACAAATCTCCTCACCTGGTTGTCCAGCTCAGTAGGTGAGGATGCTTGCAGAGGAAGTACCATACCGTCGGAGTCTGAAGAACCTCCCATGTGGTATTCTATACCTCTCATGTATGGAGGGGAAATGGTGAACCTCCCATGTGGCTATGTAGCCTCATGTATGGAGGAGAAGTTGAGTGTGCAGGACCTTCAGTTCTCTACTGCTCACTGATGTAGAGACTTGTGCGAAGAAGTTGTAGTTATTCCAACATGACCATCGGGAGGATCTGCCTCCTAACCACAAGGGCCTAAGGAACAATAACACTCAGTCTAAGCTTGACCAACAGAAACACTAGAGTTCATTAGACTATCACTGCCTCCCTAAACTTCTAACACCATAAAGTTCATTTAGACTATCACTGCCTCCCTAAACTTCTAACACCTCAAGTTCATTTAGACTATCACTGCCTCCCTAACCTTCTAACACCCTAACTCTACCAAGCCAACTACAAACCTGAGTTACTGCAACGACAGGACCCCACGAGTAACCTCTCTGAAGAAACTGAAATTCCCTAAGGTACAGTGTTGTGAAAAACCACAATGACTCTAAAAAACACCTACACGATCGCCGACAGCGAAACATTTCTCCGGAAGCCAAAGGTAGCCCTCCGCGATACTCTGCGCCCTTGGATTGACTAAGAACCTCTTCTTATGAGTGTCCGGATAGCGCTGAGGGGAATGATTTAACAAGAAGTCCCTCCTCTCCTTGACAAGAACATAGTATAACCATCAGAAACGTTAGTCTGGTATGCAAACCCCCTCGAAACCGAAGTGAAGAAGTTATCAAACAGTCCAAGCTCAGAGAAACACCATCAACTCTCACTACATCCACACAGAGTAGGACAAGGCCTCCCACTGGCTGTGGAAGGTGTCTTCCAAATACGAGCCTCATGATCCATAACCCCATCACACGAATCAATGAAGGAAACCCAATGAGAGAAAAAGCCTCAACTGACTCGTAAATCGGAAGTCAGACTCCGGCAGAGGAGTTACCCGCTACCTCATACAGAAAGTGATGCTAGCTTAAGTCCTTCCCCAAAAACTGCCCGACTCGCCGAAACCAGATCAGCCTACTTGATGTTTGAGAGGCTGCTGGTTTGGTTGAATACAACATATCAAAACATTACTTGAATTAACTGAGATTCCTCCGGAGCCTGGAATGTGGAAGAGAGAATGGACAAAGTCCACAATTCGTTATACTCGCTTCCTTTGCTGGAGAACAAAAACCCACAACTAGCAAAACGAGTCTCTCTTCAAAGGTATCTATCCTCTGTCAGACCTGTCCGGCCACACTGGAACAGGAAAAAGGAGAAAAGCCAAACCCCCACAAGAGCAGCACCCAAAAACCTGGAACCTACTACGCCTGGCTGCTCGATACCAAACGACATACAAGATCCATCATATCTGAGCCTACCGATCCGATTGCGCAACGACATACCAAAAAGAAGATGATAAACTCCAGTGCAAGTCGTACTTGACTGCACAACCCGCACTCCCCCCAGACATGATGATGTAACTCCTGCTGTCCGACCGGTGTCCACCCCCTCTCAAGAGCGAACTGTCACCAGTTCCGCAAAACCTGTAAGAGTTAGTCACTCGACTGCGCATACCCTCACTACCCAGTGACGATAATGTTACGCTGAGCCGAATATACCTTGGCGATGAACGCCCACCCCTGCGAGTCACTCCCATACTGTTGCGCCAAACGTGTACCAACCAAGACGATGACCTAACCTTGAACCAGTCTCACTTGACTGAAAGAAACTCCGCACTCACCAGTGGGACTATGACACGAGACCGGGCCAAATACAATAGGCGAGCAACACCCCCTAAGAGCGAAGAGGTCGCAACACGTGATCCAACTAAGGCCCGTTACCCATCTAAGCCTAGACTGGAGTTTGGAGCAAGTGAGGGAAAGAAGTACTCCCAGTAGACACAGAATCAACGGTCGAACCCACATTGAAAACCCCTTAAGGTGGAACAGAAAAGCAGCAGGAAAAAGTTGAGAAAATAAGCAGAAGGAGAGAGAGAAGTCACTGCGAGTAACCACGGAGCACCTATGGCCGAACTTGTGCAGGTGGAGAACCAAACTGTGCGGTACATAGTGCTTTAATAACGGGTTACGAACTGCGGAACCAATGGGAGCCACAGAGGGAAATTACTGGCTACCCTAAGAAAGGGGGCCGAGGGCACAAAAGTGCTATTATGCTGCAGACGAACTGCCAACGGCCGTAGCCCCCCAGCAATTACCGCGGTAAGCATGTTACGTCTCACACACCTAAGGTATATAAATGGGAACGAGAAGGAAGATTACTAACTACCTTATGAAAGGAGTGGGTGGTGACACAACCGGTAACGATACAGTCGACGATGGCGCAGATGAATCTCCAACTGCCGTAGCACCCTCAAGAACTACGGAGGACACTTACGTCTCAAAACAAGTAAGGATGAAAATACGGAGTTGCGGATACCGCCTTGAAGCATCAACACAGCAGCCTCAGAACTACAGGACCCGTGGAAGGTGCTACGAAGGCAGCCCCTCCAAAATTATTTCCTTTAACCCCGAAGAGAGAGAGAGAGAGAGAGAGGAGAAGAGAGAGGGAGAAGAGAGAGGAAAAGAGAGAGAGACGAGAGAGAGAGAGAGAGAGATGAGTGAGAGAGAGAGAGAGAGAGAGAGAGAGAGAGGTGAAATCATCTCCAAATTTCAGGACAAAAACGATGAAAACTCCGGCTCTGCTGTGATATTGGCAAGTAAAAAAAACAAAAAACAGGATGAGCGAGAAGACCCCAACCAAAGCGACATCCGAAGAATGAGCCGCTAAAGAAGATTGTGTAAAGACATTATAAGTTTTAATAGAAAAAAAAACTGGGCAAGAGAGAAAACTAGACCGACTCTGTTCCCACGATAATCTAAGAAACAATATAAAATCAGGAAAATTATTCAAGACGTGATTGTGAATACAGTCCGTATGAAGCTACAGTAATTGACTTGCGTTAATTCGATTTTACGACGGGGTTAGTATTTAAAATTGGCATTACATTGCAAATAAGTATTCCTATATCTCTTGCGCAGCTAGCGTAGGCAGCATCGTGCATCAGACAGCGAGATTGTTGGGTTTAAAATAGAATTTAGGCCAAAGGCCGAGTATTGGGACCTATGAGGTCACTCAGCGCTGAAGGGAAATTGACAGAAAAGTGTTTGAAAAGGTTAACAGAAAGAAAAGCCTCTCAGTTGCACAATGAGTCAAGTGTTAGGAGAGGGCGGAAAAATAGGATGAAGAGAGAGAATATGAAACAGGAAGTAAAAGAGAGAGAGAGAGAGAGAGAGAGAGAGACGAGAGAGAGAGAGGAGAGAGAGCGCGAGAGAGAGAGAGAGAAAGAGGAGAGAGAGAGAGAGAGAGAGAGAGAGAAGAGAAATTACAATCGTCTAACATTCCACCTCCATAAATTTGCACCCTCTCTAAGTTAAAAAGTATTATCTTAATGATAATATACTCGTTATAAACTGCGTACACTATGAACAACCGAAAGAGAACTTGTTGCTAATACAATCGAATCCTATAGCATCATCACTTTATTGTATTGATCCGCGTGCGACAGTAATCGAATCCGATAGCAACATCCGTTTATTGTATTCATCCGCGTGTGACGGTAATTACTGTATTTATGTGATAAATGTAGCTGAAGCTGATAAGGCAAAATTATGTGCATCAGCAAACCTTGATAGAAGTCCCAAGCTTTGTATGAATTCAAACGCAGCCGCAGTAAAAGAAAGTAATAGCATGAAAGAGCTCATTCACTGTTGTTTTCACACCGACAAACGATTAATAAAGTAAGGTTCGTAATACCTATGAAAACGAGTGAAAACGAACGGAATCGCTAAGTTTTACGCAATCTAACCTGAGGGAAAAACTAGCTTCCAATGAGTCATATTAGTCAAATTTTGGCCTTAAATTACCATCATAAGACGAACCATATGACTTTGTTCCATATAAGTTAAGTATCCAGATATTCATTTATGCTAACTAGGAACAAAAAACATTAGCAGAGACCAAGTGATATGGTTGAATCTGGAGCCAAGGTAAAAGACTAGCTTGCATCATTGTATGCCTAAGCCACGCCTCCTTACAACAGTGCTGTTTTGACAAGCTTGTGTAATTGTAATTTAATTGAAAAGGAATCAATTGCATATTTTAAAGGAATTAAATGTAACTTATTAGGCCTAATATTAATTTCAGTTGTCACTTTAATTTGATAATAACGACTGGTAATTATTTTGTAACTGTAATGACATAAGCACAATGTAATTACTGACAGCATTTAGTCTGTTATTCGGATGAAGACGTCATACAAACGAATTCCTTATATCTGATATCTGATTATATGGCACAAGATACCATTATTGTCTATCGCTAAATGTCAACATAGTTGAAAAACACGTCTCCTTCAAGACGACAAACATGGCATAAGTGAGGAAGAGTTGTTATGTTAGTCCATGCTAGCCAATAGGAAAAGAATGAGTTGGATACGGCGACGCAAAACTCATATTCGCCTGATTCCAGAGCGAGAATGACTGCCGAGTTAGTATTTATACAACACTAATATAATGATACATATAATACACTTATAATGCTTAGTCGGACAGAATTGATCTTCATTCTGTTCGATTACATTCATATTGAATTATCATCCTAAGATCGGATTCTCGTTCGTGTTCAATTTACACCTGTACTGAATTAACCGAAGTCAGAATGCCTTGAGCCTACAGCATTAGCCACTATAAAAAATTCTCTACCGATATGTAGTACAGCGAATACTTTAGGCTAGGCTACTGTATATGCATACGATATATCATCGTGAACACTAGGCTAGCCATAGTTAATTTTTTATTCGATTTCTCTACATACCGAATTATCGTAAGTCAATATTAATTGAACAGAGACTTAGTTGATATTAACTATTACCATATCGAATATGTAGAGGAAAGGAACCTTTAAGACAAAGGAGGAGTATTCAACCCTTCAGAACCCGACAGACCCAAAACCAGATCTGAACGACCAACCATGGCCTAGAAAGCTTCTGATCAAGGAACCTCGAAGCATGGAAAAACCCAAAGAGGAGGCTCTAAGGACACTGTCCCTCTATAAACTACTACTTATAATAGAAAACCGACCTGAAGAATTTGCATTTCTCTTCCTAAACACTATGTAGCCTATTATCCCTACTCGTCTGTATCTGACCTAAATTTTCATCATCCTGAGAACTTACACATCGAGGAAAGGGGAAATCTGCTGCCAACACTGGCTGCTCCGCGCCAGGGGGGCAGGCAGAACCTACCCACTCGGAGGTTTGTGGTTCTCCATTACCACCAGCACTGTTAGGGCTGGTTCTGGAACAAGCAGGGGGGCTGAAAAAGAACGATTAGAATCAACTATACTACTACTACCCCTATCTCCATTTTGGTTAGATTATTCGTCAGGCTAGAAATATGCTAAACAGATGATAACCTGTCCACTAATTTCTTGAATAGCCAACTCTAATGTTTCCTTGTCTCCTGACCAAGACAAACATCGTGACTGGTATTGCACTGAACCTTCCTACACGAAATAACGAAAAGAATGTTGATCATGTGTGAGGGTACTCATCCTACGCTTGCAGGGCATACAGAGCGATGAGCGCCAACATGTCCAGCAGTAGAAGGCTCGATCGTCAAACTGTAGATGAAGCTAGAAGAAGAGGCGTTTGCAGGTGGCGACGACGTTTATTTTCTAACTTATCCATAGCGAGTACAAAGTAACTATACCAAAGTCAAACTAGAGAAAAAACGTTAATCACAGTCCAAGGTCGTAATCTGTATCCAAAATACGAAAACTCTTTGAGTAGGTCGGGCTAAATGACCAAAGTTTGCCTGATGTGGGACTAATCCGCACAGCATGGCGAACAAGAAACAATTGAGGAGACAGGCCTCTGGTGGCTGGTATTTGCGGCAGCGTTGCCAACGGTAACACAGGTAATTAATTTGACTAGATTTTACCTGCAGCGTTTGTAATACTGACAGTTAAAATTACCCACTTAGTGGGTAAATATGTGGGGATATAGTTCGGGCTGGTCAGTGACCAGTGCTAATTCAGGTGTTCAGGGAGTGTATTGCAATATATGATTTAAAACAAAAAATAAGGATACTCCTCTTGCATCCAATGGCACCGCCCTCTGAAATGAAAGATCCCTCAAACACCAACAACACATGGGCCCCTTTCTCTTTGTCCAATAAGCTAGCAAAAGAACAAAAGAGGAGAGTAAATACCAGAAGAAAACAAAGGACAAACCTTCGAAGATCCTCTTGGTAATTTCCACAGCTTAAGCGTAAATACCAAATGAAATACACTGTCTTGCCTGACATTAAAGGGTGAAATTATGTAATAGGGTGTGTACACCTTGCCACCAACCCTTCACACAAAGGAGAAAGGCGGCTAGCAAGGTTATCACAAAAAATTGGGTTTGTATATTAATTATTAAAGTAAATTAATATTAACATCAAGCGCAATATATATTCAAAATAAAAAGGAAAGATCCCACCAGGAAATCATGATTAACGATAGTCAGCAGAGCTCACAAACATACGTGTTCATCAGAAGATAGCAAAGAGCAAAGTGGAGTGTTTACATCCAGGCAGGCAGGCCTACCCACCTACCAGATGGTAGTTACTGTGTAACACCTTGTTCAAGAATTTAACGGCCGTATTCCAGCTACGCTGAAAGTAATTCCTTATGTAGAGGACCGAGGGTTTGTATATCGTGTAGGAACAACTTTTGATTGTGTGCTAGTATCTCATTATTATTGTAGGCAGACTATTTCGTCCTGATCAGTGAGCTAGGATTGCATGTTATTTCTGGGCTACTCAGCCTGTGTCGCTCCGTGGAATACGTCCTTGATACTATTTCTAGGGTTATAAATATTGCTATTCATACCAGAGAAAAAAGAGAAACAATAGTGCCAAGATAAATGGCTCGCTCACCCTTAATAAAGGGTGTGTCGGTAAAGATAAAGAGCGAGTGGATACCACTACCAGAGGTCCTTTGCCATTTAGCTTCTTCCTCCGCCAAAACCTCAACTACAGAGGAGCCGAACTAAAGCCCCGCTACCCTCTACTACTACAGTGAGCGTCTCTGACGTCATTCCTTTGATAGCATCATCGCGAAACACACGCTTCTTTCTTTTGTGCCGTGTTTTTACTTTGTTCTTTGGATTATATCTCTCAAGATGGCTCAAGCTTCTGCATCCAAGTTGAGTACTGCTTTTAAGGTTCTAAGATCTCATTTTATGAAGATCTCTCTTGTTTTATTGTGTTTTAGGAGGAGATAAGGTAGCGTGAGCTTCATTGTTCCCGCCCGCGCTTTTGGCTCTCCTCGACCGCATGGCGGTTCCCGTACTCTTTTGGTCTCCCATACCATCAGAGCTACCTTTCAGCAGTATTTTATTATTACCATACCTGTTTTATTATGATTTTCATGCAGTTAGCTTGATATTTTTCATCCTAGCCTTTCATGGGGACCTTACTCCGACCGCATGTTCGGATCGTAGCCTAGCCTAGCCAGATCCTGATTGTTAGGAGTTGTATTCTTTCATGTTAGGACCTTGTCCCTTCGTATATGTGTCCTTGCTCCTAGTCTTTCTGCCCACCGAATCTCGGTACGGCATACCGACTAGCCGCTTGCGGGTTAGGCTAACACACCCAAGTTGTCAGCCTTGCGATTAGCCTACCCCTCCAGGACACTCTTTCTCTCATCTGTTGTTATTTCCTTTCCCCCGTGTTAGCCTAGCTAAATATCTTGTTATTATTTTATTATCTGTATCTCGATGGTTATTTATTGCCTGTGTTGCTATGTGCGACTTGGTTAGCCTACTGGCCCCTCATGATCGTCTGGTCTTCCCAACCGCGTGTCTGTTCGCCCGGTTGGGAAGGTCCCTAGTTGATCGCGTACGAGCCACCCTGTTGCCCTCCTCCCCCCCCTCCACACCATGCCCACCCACCTCGGTGGTGTGACGACTCGCTCGCTACGCAGCTAGCTACCCGAGTCCGCATGAGAGGGGGAGGGGTCTTAGAGGTAGGTGGGGTGGATACACTCAGAGCTCAGGCATGCCGTACTTTCCGTCGCTTTGCTCGGGGACCATCCCCCCCTCCCTTCACCGCACCATGGTGAGCTATCAGGCATGGGAGCCCGGGACCTCCTCCCCCCAAATACTCACCATCCTCTCCGCTCCGGGGGTCTCAGCTCCGACCATCACCGGACCTGACCTTGAGAATGGGGTAGCCATATAGGCCTCGGCCTTATGGTGGAATACATCCTCGGTACTCCTGTACAGTCGGTATTCCTTTTATCCTATCATAGCATACAGACACAACCATCTTGTATTGGGTCTGGAGTTCCACTCCATGGGTATCAGTTTCACAGTCTCGCTACTGCTCCCTGAGTTTTAGAATTTTCTGCTGGCACAGGTATACTACGTTCTGACAGCCTTACTCCGGCACCACGGCGGAGTTGTCTTAGAACGTGCCAGCAATTATTTTTACCTTTCGGAACTCGGAGCTGTGTGTGACAGTGCGGCAGTTACTTATACTATGGACTCTTTATGTTATAACCATATGCAGTTTCATGTACCGTGTATTACTGTGCTGGCTCGCGGACCTACTCCGGCGCTAGCTATACCCTTGCAAAATAGATACGTGTTACTACATATACATATGCTTTATTGTGGGCGCCACTTCGGCGCCTACTGATACTTATACCTTTAGATCTAGAACCTCCCTGGAGGTTGTCAACGATACTCATGTATCCTTTGACTTACAGGTCATGTGTTGTCAAGAAGCCGGCTGCAACGCCGTCCTTCAGGACCCCTGTGGACATGAGGTCTGCCGCTCCCCACGCCGGGGTGCACCGTACGGGTGGAGGGATTTCGTAGTGTTGGTTGGTTTTATAAAGTTTAGGTGTAACACCAAGCACTGGGGCAGCAAAGGCCATTCAGCGCTTACTGTACAACTATGAAATTATAAGACGTGTATATCATATAAAGCAGGTTTATTTCTTTGAGATAATTTACTATATTTTGAAGTGTGGGGCATTTTCTCCCAATAGTTCTTCAAGTGGTATGTTATATATGTTGTTGGATCTTCGTTTACTTTCGAATTTATTGCATTTAGTTAGTAGATGACGGACTGTGACCAGAGTACGACAGTGGTCACAGTAAGGGGCCTGTCTTTCCTCGCCGTGCAACATCAAGTATTTGTGTGTCAAGTATGTATGTCCTATTCTTAATCTTGTAATATGACATCTTCCCTTCTTTGACATTGTTGTCTATTCCAAGGTTTTACAGATGGTTTAATATGCTTTAATTTATTATTCAATTCTAGCCATTCTTTTTCCCATTTTGATTGACAGTATTCATTTAGTTGTTGTTTTAATGTCATTGTAAGGTATTTGTATTTTTTTGATAGACTCCTTTTTTACTGCCTTTTTGGCTTCTTATCCACCTCTTCATTACCTTTTATGCCAACATGGGAAGGGACCCAACATAGTTTTATAATTATAGATTTCCGTTTTACTATTATATCTATCCACTCCCTTATTTCTTTCAATTACGGGATGAGAAACTGTGTATTGTCTTAGCGCTTCTAAAGCACTGTAAGAATCCGTGTATATTACAAAGGTATCTTTTGCCTTTCCCACCATAAAGGTATGTTTTATAGCCTCTAATATAGCATTTATCTCTGCAGTGAATATCGAGCATATTTTGGGATTTTTTTCCCTTATTTTTATATTTTTGTTACCTACAGCATAGCCTACACCCTCCTTCGACTTGGAACCATCTGTATAAATACTAATATCCCGTTATGTTTTTCCTGGTGTGACAGAAATTCACTCTTTAATTGTCCATCTGTTACCTTCTTATTAAATGATTTCTCACAGATTTCTATTTCAGCATGTCTCCACGGAGGTATTTTAGGAGTGGTTATTTTTTATATGCTACTTGTTCCTAATTTTAGACGTTCTATATCAGGTTTAATCTATTCTCCAATAGTTAGAGGCTTTTGGTTTGTTGTCATAATTATTTGTTATGTTCTTCATATATTTGGTGTTTGGATTATCATTAAGGTTATTTATTTTTTAGCTATATATTTTAATCCCATTTCTTCTCTTCGTACTTTTCAGAGGATCTATTCCTGCTTCTACATACACTTTCCACGGGGGAAGTTCTGTAGGCTCCAGTGCATAGTCTAATACCCATGTTATGTATGACATCCAGTTTTGTTAATAGGGTTTTAGAAGCACTACAGTATACTTGACATGCATAATCAAGTTTACTTAGACAAATAGCCTTATACTTTTATCAGAGAGGTTCTATCAGCACCCCAGTCATTATGCGCAACTACTTTTATTATATTTAAGGATTTTCTCACTTTTATCGCCAGTGTCTATATTGTTCTTTAAATGTAAGTTTTTTATCAATTATTACACCGAGGAATTTTATCTCATCATCATATTCAATTATATCATTATTTATGAATAAAGTAGGAATTAATTCCTGTTTTCTTGATCTAGTAAATCTGACTGCTTTACTATTTTGGCGGTGAAAATTTAAACCCTTGTTAATCGGCCCATTTTTTTTATTCCTATTTATGGCTGCTTGCAATCGTTTGTTATGTCCAGCGCTTTTTCACCGCTACTAATATGACGAAGTCATCTACAAAAAGGGATCCTTGGACTCCTGGTGGGATCATTTCCATTATCTCATTTATTGCTATTGCAAACAACGCCAGCTTTAGTACACTACCTTGGGGGATTCCTTCCTGGATAAATGATTCAGAGATTTCTTTGCCCCCACTTTCACTTTTATATATCTCCCAGATAGGAATTCCCTAATATATTCATATAAATTGCCTCCTATTCCCCATTCTATCAATTTTTTTAAAATCCCTCCCCTCTAGGTGTATCGTATGCTTTCTCTAAATAAAAAAATACTCCTATTGTTTGTTTGTTTTACAAAACCATTGCATTTTGTATCTCTCTTGTAATCTCAATAAATAATGTAAAAAAATACTCCGTTTGTTTTTTTACCAACCATTGCATTTTGTATCTCTCTGTAATCATTGAGAGGGGATCTATGGTACTTTTTATTTTTTCTGAATCCAAACTGTCTGTTTGACAATAGCTGTTATTTTTCTAATACCCATATTAATCTGTTATTCACCATTTTCTCAAATCTCTTACTTAGACAACTAGTAAGGTCTATTGGCCTACAGCTGCTTGGTGATCTTTGGGTCTTTTCCCTGTTCTGGTTTTAAGCCTGGTATGATTAAAGATTCTTTCCAGGTTTTAGGCATGCTGTGAGAGTGCCATAATTTTAAACAAAATTTCTAATCAAAAGGTTTTGCTTCATCTGGAAGATTTTTTTATCATTTTATATCTAATGCTGTCTTCCCCTGGAGCTGTTGGACTTGCAAGTTTCAGGACATTTTCCAGTTCTTCCATGGTGAAAGGAAGATTATAGATTTCCTGATTATTAGATTTTATTGGTATTGGCGGACATAATTTTTTATTTTAATTGGAATTTTTCTGTATAGTTCGAGATACTAGATGTTTGGCGAAGCATTTACCCAATTCATTTGCTACTAGTTTGGGGTTTGAAATATAGTTGTTTTCTACTTTTATGTAGTAATGTTCTGGAGCCGATATCTACCCTGCAGTTTATTTATTTTCTTCCAGATTTCTTTATCTTGAGTTTTAGAATTTTATATTATTAATATATTTTTTCCATGAATTTCTTTTGGCTATCTTGAATATTCTTTCTGCTTTGCTTAGCTCTCAAATATGCAGTTCTATTGGCATCACATTTATGTCTCAGATATCTTCTAAAGCATGTTCTCGTTAGCTTCCTTGCTGCTTTACATTCCTCATTCCACCAGGGTACCAGTGGTCTAGTCGGATTGCCTGAGGTAACTGGAATAGTTTCATTTGCTTTATCATCTATTGTTTTTACTAGATGTTCATAAGCATCTATGTAGTTGTAAAGTCAGATAGTTTTTGTTAATCACCGTTTTCTCTTTATATATAAATTCCAATATGCTTCCTCCATTTTCCTCTTCGGTATTGTATGTTATATTAGAATTATTTTTTTTTTTAGCTCAATTGTATTGGCCAGTGGTCACTCCCAAATAAATTATTATTTACTTTCCAACTGAAATCTGTGGCAATTTCTGCGGAACATAAATTGATGTCTATTGCAGATGTGCTATTATGATAAACATGAAATCTTGTTGGCGAACCCATCATTTAAAATAATCAAATTTTAAATGATGGTTATCTATATAAAATCTAGGAGGATATTTCTCTCCTGTCAGATGATGTACTTCCCCACATGGGATGTTTGGCGTGAAGTCACCTACTAATAAGTAAGGTTTTGGTAATTGTTCTATTAGATTTTCTAAATCTTCCACTTGTAATGGTCTATTATTTCCAAGATGATCTATTAAGCGACTTTCTAAAGACGGTTCCATATATATTGAGCATATTGTTGTTATTTTTTTTCCAGGAATACTTGAAACTGCACATGCCTGTATTGCAGAGTTAATCCTACAGGTTGGCATTTGATTGAAGAATGCGTTATGATTGCAGTTCCTCCTTGGCTGTTGTCATTTAAAATTTGTGTTGATTTCCACACATTATAATTTATGCCAGCATTTGAGAACATTGTTACCTATTTTAGTTTCCTGCCAAGCAAATGATATTTACATTACATTCTCTAATTAATGATTTTAAGTTTTCATTATTTGATACGTATCCTCTAATATTCCACTGTAAAATAGACATTTTAAGAAGGTTTTGGGTTTTGTTTTAATATCTTTATTTGTTTTCCTGAACTTTGTATTTTATTGAAATTGTATAATTTTTGCTGTACTTTGTTCTTCTTTTGGTGGGTGATGTATTTCTACTATTGTTTCTTTATTGGCTGAAGAGTCTCAGATGTTCTTTTTTTATTAGAGGCGCATTTAAATTTAAATGGATTTTTTTTATCTTGGGTTCTATTTCAATACTTTCTTCAATTTTATCTGATGTTTTACACCTTTCTCTTTTATTTGGGTGTTTCTCTTTTTTCATTTTTTGTTTGCAAGCAATTTTCGTTGACTTTGTCTTTTCGGTATTTATTTTTTTCCATATAGATTTTTTTATCTTACTGATGTATAATTTGTTTTTGGATTTGGGTGGGGTTGTTTCAAGTAGTCTTTTTTTTGTCTTTTGACTTAGCTCTTGTATTTTGCTTGTCCTCCAAATTCATCATGTCTTCTGCATTTCTGGTGTTGGTAATATTATATAAATTTGTGTTGCTTATATGTTCTGTAGCTTCCGAGCCTGAATTTTGGGGCCTTTTATATTAGAGTATTTTCAGTTTGATTTATACTGTGCAATTTTGTAAGAATTGGTTTTGCGCTTCTTTATTTACTACTCTCATTTATGTGTGTTCCTTGCTGGGTCTTGTAAACCTCTTACTTTTAGTTCTATCTTCGTTTCTCTTATTGACATTCCACTTCTTTCTTGTAAGATTTTTAATTCAGTATTGTATAAGTAATATGCGCATTCCTTTGATCTTGAGTGGTGATTCTGACCACATTTTTATGCAAAATTGGGTTTTCACAGTCCCATTGTGTGGTTGTATGATCCACAAAATGCACATCTTGGAACTTCTCTACAAATTTTATTTGAACTGGCCATATTTACTACATGATTTGCATTGTAGTGGTTTGGGGATATATGGTCTTATCTCCCCCTTCTGCCCTAATACTTTAATAGTTAAAGGGAGTTCATTTCCTTCAAATTTCAATTTAGCTATTTGTATATTTATTTATGAATTTTTCCTACTTGGGAGATCATAGATGTCACATTCAATATTTTTGTATCTTTTCTTAAGTGAGTCCATCAACATATTCTTATATATTAATTCGTCGTAATATTTGTAGGATTATTGTACCACAAATAACTATTAAGTTATTATGCTTGGTGACTTTTATTTGTGTGTTATCTATGTTCGTAATTTGTAAGTAATTTTTTGATTGGGCTTTAGTAGTGGTTTCCCACTATCCATGTATTTGTTTGTGCTGACGAAATTTCATGTCGTTGGGTATCTGGTCAGTAAATAATTTTCTAATTTGAAATTTGAAATTTCTTATCACTTTCTATTGTCAAAAATCTTGTCCAACTGTCTTTCCCAAAAAGTGATTCAAATAAATCTTCTAGGCCTAATAAAAGGCTCCATGGTTGGTATATTTTGGGATGAATTGTTCAAAAGGGTGTCCTTGTTCGTTTCCTGGGTCAAATGGGAATTTAGTGTCATGGGGTCACATTTTTCCGGGGGACTGAGTTCCATAGACAATTTCCATTTTCCTTTTTTTTTTTTGAAAGTGCAGAGAAACCAACTGCAAGTCATGGAAAAAAACTGGGTTTCCTCTCAAAGACTTCCCCCTCACCAAAGACACACAGCAGAGACCAACTCCCATATGTCCACTCCCTACCCTACCCCGAGGGGATGGCTCTAACATAACATGATTGGCTCAAGTGTAAGCAAAACCCGCTTGTATGGGACCGAGGGCATAGCTAGTATGCAATCATCCCCACTCATGTTATTTTAGAGGGCAATCTGGATAAATTTGCCGAGTCCTACCGTGGAGACTATACCTCCCGCATTCCGTAGGCAAGTCCCCACATGTAGTCCCGCCCCAATAAATATTGATGTAGAATCAAATCAATATCCTTAGGGTCCAAACACATTCGAGCGGCGGACCAAACCGCTATAGTCCCTGCCATTTGGATCAAGGTAAAGCCTAAGTTCAGAGACCCAGCTCCTACCTAACATGCACGAGGGTTTTTAGTGAAGAGAAGGAGGACAGCTAGGGGAACAACTGAGCGAGAGAAAGTAAGAGATTGGAAGATGATCAAGTAAGAGAAAAATTGAGACATTTAGATTCAAACTAGGAGATAATTCTCCCAGTTTGAAAGCCCTCTTGCCCACTAAGCAGTTTCAACCATAGGTTGGAAATGCGTAACTCCGTCAAGGCAGTCTCAACTTAAGAGGGATCGTAGTGTGGCACCACGAAGGTTGCCTCACGTGCTACGCCCTAGTTGGTCAAGCCTCCATCGAATAAGTCTCATTGCTCCGTCTCTAACGGTACATTGGGTCCATTCAATTATTATTATTTTTTGTGCTCATCTATGTGCATATTTATATTTAGAATTGTTCTAATACATATTCGACCTCGGTCATTTTCTTCAATTGCTAACTCTAACCCTTCTTACAGGGCTTGGAAGCGACGAGGACAGCAGCGCTGGTCTCCATGAAGGCCTGGGTCGGGGGTTTTGGGTTTTGGAGGAAACTCTCCCAAAGGACGACCATATATCCTGGCCCAAGGACATGGCGGACCTGATTTTCCCAGGAGCCAAGAAAGGCTCAGTTGTGGACCCCCTAGTTGCTGCCCCTCTCATCGCGGATATCCAAGCTATGGTTTCACTCCCGGCGGAAGGGATGTTGCTGAGGATGTCGCAGAGGACGTTGCTGGCCCTCAATTTAGATGTAGAGCCCATGACTGTTGACGTCATGGGTAACGGTAAGGGTTGTAGTTGAGGCAGGTTCAGTAGGGGCTCAAGGGCTTTCCTTGAGCCCTTCTCCTTCTCCTAATCCTTCTACTTCTACCTCTTTCCGGGGCTTCACGGAGAAGCAAAGGTCGGTTCGACACAAAACTTCCTCCGTGATCCCCAAAGTAAAGTAATTCTACAGGCTTTAAGCCTGTGCCAAAGTCCTTGCCGAAGAAGTCGGCTCCTTCCTCTATCCCTAAGCCCTCGCTCACCATTCCCACGGGGCGGCGATTAAGACGAAGGTGGCGTCTTCTTCCGTCGTCGAAATCCCCCAAACACAGGTCTCGGAAGGAGAAGGCCCAGGCCCCCTCCTTCGACCTCGAAGCTTTCTCCTCCAACATTCTGGAGTGGGTGGGAGACGTTTGTCGGGAACCGCCTGGTCAACGCTAGGTTCCAGGAAATGTTCTCCCAGCTGTCAAGCTCGGTTGAGGCATCGGGTCAGTCAATCCAATCCCTGGCGAGAGGATGACAGCCCAAAAGAAAATGCGATGATGGGCATTCGGGATTCGATTACGGCAGGACATTCACAGTCCGGTCAGGTAGCTTTACCTTCCATCATGCCGGACTCGTCGAAAATCCCTGACTTCAAGCCGAACAACCCTTGGAGGATCGCAGCATACGCTCCCTTTGTGGGAGGTATGCTCTCAATCGAAGGCATTGGAAACTCAGATAGGCTTGAGGACTTCAACCTCCATTTATGGGCTACATCGGCTAACAGACGAGCCATAATGAGAGAGGATATAGTCCCAAAGGAGACCGTTATCCACTGCGAGCAGGTGCACAGGCTTGGCTAAGGAGTTTAGATGAGTGGGAGTGCAAAAACACTCGCCTCACCGCCTTCAAAAGCCCTTTCACCATCTTCACCATGGTGGAAGGCACTCCGCTCCCACTTACCTTTAAGGGTAGTGGAAGCAACTTACCAGGCAGCTCTGAAGGATGAGCCTATGCCCCAGCTCGGGAAACGGAAACCGACCTCTAATCTGATCCCCGGATCAGAGAACTACTTTGAAGGTGCAGCGCCCACCTTCACTGTAGGGAAGCTGAAATCGGACTGCGCCACAACGCTTTTCAGCGAGAGACTCCCAGGCTGTTCGAGTCGTAAATCCAGACGAAGTACGACGCCCGGACTAGACTCAGTAGGTCGCTGTCCTCCTTGACGACGGTGGAGATGACGGCTCTTGTTTACGAACAAGAGCCGTTGTTTAAAGTCATGGCAAAGTCGCTTCTGCATACAATGCAGTGCGACTTCTATGACTTTGTGTTGCGAGGAGGAACTGCAGGAAGCATGTTGGCGGAGGCCACGATCCGCCATGAACCTAATAGGCTGATCGCTTCCTCTATTTGGGGGTGGACAAACCTCTTCCCTGCTTCGGTAGTGGCTGAGGTTCTTCACAAAGCTTCTAAGGTCAATCAGAGCCTGAAGGTCAGATGGAGTCTAATGACAAAATGGAAGAATGAGTCTTCCGGACCCAACCCCAGACTGAAGAAGAAGCCTAGGAAGTTTCAGTCCTTCCAGGCTCCACAACAGGCTCTGGTTCAGGCGGTGCAGGTACCTCAGGTACCCCAACACTCCTCGTCAAAAGCACACCCGCAACAGCAGTATGTGCTTTTGACACAACCGCCCCAGCCATCAACCTCCTTCGCTGTCCTCGCCAGCCTATAACTCGGCTTTTGAGGCCCAGGCCTTTCAGCATTTAATAGGTTCGCCAAAGGCAGTCGGGCCAGGGGTGCCTCTCGCCATGAGGATCCGGCAGGGCCACCAACAGGGGCAGAGGTTTCCAGGGGCACGTGGAGGTCGCATCAGCAAAACCAACAGTGAGAGTCCCAAGGTGGGAGGGAGGCTGTACCTCTTCCGCCAACGGTGGGGGTTCAACCCTTGGGCTCAAAAGTATAATAACCAAAGGTCTGGGGTGGAGCTGGTTAGAAGGCCCTCCTCCACCCAACAATTTCTACCAAAGACCAACAGCAGAATTGATAGATTATACCCAGGATCTTCTTCTCAAAGGAGTAGTATCAAGGGTCAAGAATTTAAAATTTCAAGGATGCTTGTTCAGAGTGCCAAAGACTCAGGAAAGCGAAGGATCATCCTAGTCTTGTCCCATCTAAACTTATTCATTCCCTGCGACAAGTTCAGGATGCTGACCGTTTCGCAGGTACGGACCTTACTTCCCCATGGGGCCGTCACAACCTCTATAGATCTTACAGATGCCTACTATCATGTTCCAATAGCCAGACACTTCCGCCCGTTCCTAGGCTTCAAGCTAGGAAACAGAGCTTATTCCTTCAAGGTAATGCCATTCGGGCTCAACATCGCCCCCCCCAGGGGATATTTACGAAACTGGCAGAAGCATCGTCCAAGAGTTGAGAACTCAGGGAATAATGTTAGTGGCTTATCTGGACGTTTGGCTCATATGGGCAAAAACCCCCCAAGGAATGCCAGAAGGCAAATTGGTCAAAGTAATCGAATTCCCTGGAACATTTAGGGTTCCAAATGAACAAAACCAAGTCCAGACTAACACTGGAATCTCGATTCCAGTGGTTAGGCCTACAATGGGACTTGGGTTCGCATACTCTGTCAACCCCGCCGTTGAAAAGGAAAGAAATAGCCAAGTCCACAAGTCAATTTCTCAAGCAACGTCAAACCTCCCGGAGGAGCCAGGAAAGGATCTTAGGCTCACTCCAATTTGCCTCAGTCACGGACATTCTCCTAAAAGCCAGACTGAAGGACATAAACAGGGTCTGGCGTTCAAAAGCAAACCGCAGGTCCCGGGACAAGCTAGCCTCTATCCCGGCGATCTTACGGAAGCGTCTCCGGCATGGATGGAGGTAAAAGAACTTATCAAGGGCAGTACCCCTTCAATTTCCTCCGCCTTCATTAGTGATCCATACGGACGCCTCACTAAGCGGGTGGGGAGGGTACTTGCAGTATAAAAAGGTCCAGGGAGCCTGGTCCCTACCATTCCGCCAGCTACATATCAATGTACTGGAAGCCATGGCAGTGTTTCTTACTCTGAAAAGGCTTTGTCCACACAAGAAATATCTCATGTCAAAGAAGCTGGTCCTAGACAGGTGCAGTAGTAGTCCCACTGCATAAACAGGGGCGGATCCAAATCAAGTCACCTGAATCATGTCCTAATAGCCATATTTTCCCTGGCGGACAAGAACAAATGGCACCTATCAGCCACCCACTTAGTGGGGGGTTAAGGAACGTGGTAGCAGATGCTCTGTCACGCTCCGCCCACAGAATCGGAGTGGGACCCTCGACAGGGAGTCATTCAAATTGGATTGTCAAAAAGTCCCAGGACTTCAAGTAGATCTCTCGCCACGGAGTCGAACCGCAGACTTCCTTGCTATGTAGCACCCAACCTGGACCCTCTGGCTTATGCCACGGACGCTATGGCTATAGATTGGAATGTGTGGAAAAAACGATTCATCTGTTTCCTCCAGTGAATCTTCTTCTGAAAGTCCTGAACAAACTCAGGACGTTCAAAGGCCGGGTGGCTCTAGTAGCTCCCTATTGGCCCAAAAGAAATAGGTTCCCACTACTTCTAGAATTGGACTCGGCCCTACGGATTTCCAATCCCAAACTGGACCCAGTTAGTGCAAACAAGGACTGTGTCCGCTTCCTCAAGGATTCAGAAAACCCTAACTTTATGGATTTCATGAAGTTTGCAGCTCACAGGAACGATAACATTGATCCCCAAAATATTACATTTCTAGAGTCAGATAAAAGGGAATCCACTTTACGTTAATATGACTCAGCCGTTAAGAAACTGGCGATGTTTCTTAAGGGCTCAAATACTCAGATCATGACACGAATTTGGCCATATCCTTCTTCAGAACATTGTTCGAGAAAGGTCTTGCAGGCAAGCACGATTACTACTACTACTACCAAATCGGCCCTTGAAAAGATCTTCCAGTTTGGTTTGGTATAGATCTAACAGATTCTTATTTTTCCTCTACACTGGAAAACTTCGCTAGACTTAGACCCTCTGAGAGACCTAAATCAGTTTCTTGGTTTTGAATGTTCTTAAGTTGGCCTCAGAAATAGGTGGGCCCCATGGAAAATCCTACCACTTCCACAGGACAAGTCCCTATGTCCTGTTAATTCCTTAAGAGCTTACCTGAGCAGGACGACCTTAAGATCTTAGGTCCATTATCATCAGGGAAAAGGGTGGTACGATCTCCTTAAAAGGTATCAGACAACAAATTCTGTATTTTATTAAGCAAGCCAATCCGGAATCCTTTCCACGGGCTCAAGATGTGAGGGCAGTTGCCACATCCATCAATTATTATCAACACATGAATTTTTGACGATCTTAAGAAATACACAGGCTGGAAATCTCCGACAGTTTTTAAGCGCCACTACTTAAAGTCTTTAGAAGCCCTTAAATATTCAGCAGTGGCAGTGGGAAAACACAGTTTCCCTGACACTGCCTAATATACTTATCAACTTTCTCTGTAGCCTTCCCTTCTACCTGCCTCACTTGCACCCTTGCTTAGCTATGTCGCCTCTATTGTACATACGTACTTGCCCTTGGATTGGTAGTTAGTTCATACATTGTTTGCTTTGCAGTAGGGCTCAGTTCCTCGCTTATTTTGCATAATTATCAACTTATTTATTTTCTGTAGCATACATGTTTACCATTAAGTAGCTTTAAGGTTATTAATCTAAGTAACTTTAAGGTGATTAATTCATATAGTTTTATCTTTCATGTACTTTTGCACCATTGTATCTTTAAGTTGTACATTATACCAATTAATCTTACTTGTGTTTATTTCACCTGCTATTTCAATGATTTGTGCAGTCTTCCAAGCTTGGTGGAGCTAATTCTCTAGCACTATTTCATGGAGCAACACAGGCTGAGCCCAGAAAAGGATTTAACGGAGGAAAAATCTATTTCTGGGCGAGGGCCTGTGTCGCCCAGTGAAATCCACCCTCTTATTCTGTATTCCTCACCCTGCTTGACCCAAGCTTGGGTGCTATCTTCAGGAATGACGTCAGAGGCGCTCACTGTAGTAGTAGAGGGTAGCGGGGCTTTAGTTGGCGGCTCCTCTGTAGTTGAGTTTTGGTGAAGGAAGAAGCTAAATGGCAAAGGACCTCTGGTAGTGGTATCCGCTCGCTCTTTATCTAGACCGACACCCTTTATTAAAGGTGTGAGCGAGCCATTTATCTTGGCACTATGTTTGCTCTTTTCTCTGGTATGAATAGCAATTTTAATTTTATGACCGCTAGAAATAGTATCAAATAGGAACGTATTTCAACGTGGGCGACACAGGCCCTCGCCCAGAAATAGATTTTTCCTCCGTCAAAATCCCTTTTTAGCGATTCCCCGCATGTTCTGAGGGTTGCAATTGATTTAGCACTTGACAAGTGAAGCTGAAGGCTAGCTGGTCTTCCTGCTAAGATCAGCATGATTAAAGAAAAAATCAAAGGATAAGCGAGCAATGTTTTTTCGTATCAACGAAAACCCCAAGTTATTTTAGAAACACCACACAGTTAAATCCCTAGCCTTTCTCCAAGTCATTATCTAGTGATTCAGGCAGTGTAACTAATTCTTAAATCTGTCTGTGCGTCCATTCACAAAGAAAAATAAGTCTTCTTTCACTTGATCTCACTAATATTGAAGTGAATTTTGTTCGTTCATTCATTCAGACAGAACTGCATTTGTTGCGGGTGTCTTTCTCTGCCACTGTGCACGCATGTGTGTTTTGTTTTGTGACAGGTTTTGTCCCGCATACTGTAGCCCCGTTCTACAACATTTCTTTACTCTGCCAAATTGAGTTGTCTTTTATTCTTCATATCACTTGTAACTTGAAAGCCATTTAATCACTGTAACTTTCAAGGCAATCTTTAATTTTTATGCCTTTAGACCGTTTTATTTCAAGAGGAACATCTTCCACTATTATACTTTACTCTATTTCCTTTCATGTAAGATGTAATTTCCTTAATACCCGCCAGGAGTAAGAAGCCTATTATGTATATTGATTTAACTGCATACCATTGGGTCATTGCAAACCACTGTTCCACTAATGACTGATTTTCTGCTACGCCTTGGCAAGGTGAATTCTAACTGTTGCTTCAATTAAGCAAACCTATTAACGCTGGTAATTCTTAGCAAATTGGGCACATGTGCTACTTAATTTCCATGTTCTTCAACACCACTTGCACCTACAGGATGAAGCTGTAGCGTGCCATACTACTTGTACTTCCTAATAAAGCAACACATACGTGTACTTAGTTTACTCTGTTCTTTAAGCAGCTCAACCTCTGACCCACATGTTACCTGTGTGTCCATGGGCATGTTATGCCTAAATGTTCCTTGAGGACAAACCCTTACCCTCTGTGCTATAGCTGGGCTGTCCCACATGCATGAAACCAACTGTTCCTCAGAGCCTACCTGCACATACATGCCAACCACTTCATGTGTTCTTCACCACAACTGCAACAAGTGTTACCTCTATGTA
This sequence comes from Macrobrachium nipponense, assembly GCF_015104395.2. Classification (NCBI taxonomy): domain Eukaryota; kingdom Metazoa; phylum Arthropoda; class Malacostraca; order Decapoda; family Palaemonidae; genus Macrobrachium; species Macrobrachium nipponense. The sequence goes on from NC_061108.1 coordinate 36,513,279, forward strand.
CGTGTGTGCAATCATGACTGTTAGGAAACAGCCACCTGTGTTGCCTTTCTATAGGGACACCTCTCACAGCGTTTGTGCCCTCCTGAATTACCACATTAAGCACCTTGCCTATCTGTGCTTTAACCATGCTTTAACACGGCCAAAACACCCTTACAAGTATAAGTGTGGCCCAGCCTCTGGACCTTGCAAATGGCAATATGTCTGCCGAGGAGCACCGCCTCCCCCTTTATAGAGACGGGGAAGGAACTGGCTTAGCGGGAAGCAAACTGGTAAACTAAGTAGCCAATTCTAAAATGGAGGCTAGAGGAAGGGAGCTAGCCTTGACACAAGAGAGAAAAGAACGAGAGTATGAACTAGCATTGGAAAAGCTGAGGACAAGAGGCAAATGACAAGGAGTGCCCAGCATACATCAGAAAACTGCTCAGTACCACTCCCTCTCCCCATGCCAGCAAACATTATCATCCCATCATCAAATTGCTCATCATAAAATGGGACGACTTCGACTTGGATCTTACACAAAGTGGATGAAGTGGAGGCCATCTTCAACCAGTAACAGCCAACTCCCCAAGAGAAGACCACGATCTTATCTAAGCACATATAGGTAAAAGGAAAAGGAAAAGCAGTCTTCCACACTCTGGAGAATGGTAAAAAGGGAGACCTCACCAAAGTCAGGAGAGCCTGTGCTGTAGCTTTTAAGCACACCCCCAAAAACTAGCGTCAGCATTGGCACGGCCTTCCCAAAGCTGCTTGTCCAACTGGTTCTTCAAGAAGGACTTAGCCTGTGCCAACTGGCTAGAGTCTATGGGGTGTACATAGTTGAAGACCTGAGAAAATGTATGATGACTGAAGACTTCCATAATTGTGCTTATGAACCACTAGCCCTTTACATTTGTG
>NC_061108.1:36514672-36569672 GCF_015104395.2 Macrobrachium nipponense
GCCCTTTACATTTGTGAGAAGACACCTACCACTTTCCAAGAATGCTGCCAGAGAGCTGACGATTTGAGCTCCAGCACCCATACTCCATCTCCAGACACAAACCTCCACAAGCTATTCTCTACATCGTTCAGGCCCATACAGAATTCCTCTCCACCTGAATGGACTTATTGCAATAAACTAGGGTACTTGGAAGCTCAAAGCCCAATGCAAAGCCAAAGGGGAAGCCCTTCAAACCTAGCCCACTGCCTACTTGTACAGTCATGGCTCCACCAAGAGATTTCAGCAAGGCATTTTCCCTGTGAGTAACATGTATAGGCACAGCTGAAACTATGGGATGTGCCCTGCAAAAGCCTCTACTGCCATTGTTGCCCTGGCCATCATTCACAGCTCTTCCTTAGGACCCGACTCCCAGCTGCGAGGTCTATCTTTGTTGCACCTCCCAGAGGTTATTAATGTGCTCAGCAGGTCTCCGCTTTCGAAGACACTGGCGCCCAAATCTCCTTCATAAAGTAAGACAAATTGTTTCCCCGTATCTATTTTACATCTCATTAGAATACTTCAAGTCTCACTCTCATCCTCTATCTTTGTTTAGTTTGTGAATATTGAAGGGGCACCACAAAACACCTTTTGTTTTTGCTGATTGTATGTAACAAACTTATCGCAGCCATCAATAATCCTTATATAATATATTTAATGTACCAGTATTACATTGGATAATCCCTGGCCAAACACAGGAAATTCTTAAACCTTAATATTATATTTAATGTATACAGTAATATATATGTTGTTCATTGTTTAAATTACTATCTAGCTACACACCATGACTTGTATTGTAGCAGTACTTCAGGTCCTTGTAGCACATGTCAGTTCTAACTAGCCTAGCCTATGTGACCCCTTCAAAGTAACTTTCCTCAGCCAAGCTTAAGATGAGTAGCTATGATCTAGAGAAGTGAACCCATAACCCAGGTCGAATAGGGTGCAGAGCCCAAGGCTAGGTTAGCTTTGGACAGGGGTGGGTTAAGTTAGGTTACGATAATTTCCACTTTGTTTTGGGAGCTCTAGTGATAACTCACAAATGACAATGTTTAGTCTGTACCTCTACCTTATACCTATGTCTTTTAATGTACCTATGTCACCAGTGCAAGGCACTTTAATCACTGGGCTACGTCTTCCCTTACCCTATCCCAAACTCCACATTCCCACCAGCCCCCCTTACCATAGGATAGAGTTCTAAGGTAATACCTAAATACGGGTTAATTAAAGTCGACCTCCAAAAAATAATGCTACCTATATTCTTGATAAGCAATCAAAATATGGAAAAAGTAGCTATATTTCCAAAGAAATACCGACAAGCCTCTAATACTAATATATACCCTGACCTTTTCTAATAGGTATGCCTTTAGGTTAGGTTTAAATCCTTAGGATCCATAAGTTACTGTGCATATGGTAGGTAGACTACAGGCGAAATTATTTTTTTCATGTCTCTTACATTTAGGCCTAAAATGATAAATAATAAATAATGTAGTTATAATGTAGTTAAAAGACAATTTTCTAGAAGAATTTCAAATTTTTCCTAAGAAAGTTCTTACGTTGTTTACCGGAGTAGTTTTGTCAATGGCCGTAATCTATACCTAGGTACTTTAGGCTATCAGCACAAGATGAGTAAAATGGGGGCTAACCTTTCTGGGTGTTTTCCAGTGTCCATGCATGTCTCAAGGCCGTCACTGTATTTCAGATATACATACTCTAGGCAAAAATTAGCTTGCGGATTGCAAAGAAAAGACGACCAGTGAAGGGGTAGACCATAGCCATTATTCCTCGAGGCTTGCAAATTGGTGTTTAGTTGGGTGTTTTGTGCCTTTGTTTTGTTCCATTACTATGCCGAATATTTTGTTCTAATTTTAAAACTTTATTTCATACATGATGAATTATCATGAATGGACACAAATAGGTCTATTCGTGTTTTATAGTACCTAATTATTACGTATTATTCACAATCATGAACTCTATTCTTATGGAAAAGGCCACACGGGCAACTGACTTCGCTATACTGAATGGTTACGCCAATTTAAAATCTAACATATTTACAAGATATAAAGCATGAATATCACAATAGTCTTGGTCAACAGCAGAATCAGTTCCCTTCTGTTTTTTTCGACTGATTTATAACTACAGATTTTTAGTGGGTGTTCCTTCTCTATATCTAGGGTTATGATGATAGCCTTGGAATTTCACTAGTCACTTGCCGAAGACTAGGCTAATTCCTTTGTAAAGACATTCAGGGATGATGAGAATTTCAGCATTCAGGATTTTCCCGTGAAAAAATTTACTGATATATATTAATCTGCTTAAATTATAGAAAAATGAATAAATCCGATACATCCTTAATGAAGGTACAAACACTTTTAAACTGAATAAAGCTCAGCACTTTATGTTGCTGACTGGAATGCATTCTTCAACCCAGGAAGGTAAGTTGCCTAGTCGCCACACTAACGATCGATCAGACGCCCTACACAGGTCATTGCGACGCAGAACTATTAGCTGAGGTCACTTGCAAAGGCAGAAAAAAATTAGCACTTGACTTATAGAGTCAACTTGTAAAAGGCAAAAATAAATTTTGTCTTCTTTAGCCTATTTGTATGTGCTTATTTAATCTGGTAATTTTCACCGTTTTCCACAGACAACTTTTAGGGATCCTCTTTACTGATGGCACAACTACGTGTTAGGTCTATACCACGAAAACAAAAAAACTTTGGTAAGCATGTTACAGATATCTTAATCGATATAAGAGTCCCGGTTGCCTGGACCTTGCAGAATATATATATATATATATATATATATTATATATATATATATATATATATATATATATATATATATATATTATATATATATATATATAATATATATTATATATATATATATAATATATATATATATATTCTGCAAGGTATATATATATATATATATACTTGTATATAATATATATACAAGGTATATATATATATATATATATATATATATATTCTGCAAGGTATATATATATATATATATATATACCTTGTATATATATATACAATATATATATATATATATGTATTATATATATATATATATATATATATATATATATATATATACATATATAACATACAACACACATATATATATATATTATATATATATATATATATATATATATATATATATATATATATATATAACTTGACCGATGATAATATGGGTGGGTCAACGACTTAAGGGATAAGCTTCTCAGTTGAGCCTCTTCTTTTCTGCAAAAAGCAGAATAGTTTATGAAGTCAGAAAGAGACTAATACCCACTGGTCTTTGGTGCTTATAAATACTTATTTGATAGTTTTTACTCTTTTGTCAATATTGCTAAGACAGACTTTTTATATACAAAAACGCAAATCTGTATAGTCAGGACATACCGTAAAGGCCATAATATATATAAATGGGAAAAGTGTATATAATGCATACTTAGTGCTTTCTGGTCTTAAAACAACAAAGTTTGTTTCTAATCTGGAAACAATTCCGAAGCATTTTGCGTTCTCAAGGATTTTGTTTTCGTGTCGTGGAGCAAATCCACATTTAGTGAATGTATGTAATTTCTTGGTCTACTGTAATCATTTTTAATGAAAGAATTTTATACTGTTGAAAAAAGAGGAATAAGAAAACAAGATTGTTTTGAGTAAAATTAGTAGCAATGGCATGAAGGCAACTATTATCAAATGCGGAAATGAAGGAATGATCATGATTGTAAAGAGGGTGAAAACTGAAGTAAAACCAAAATTCAGTGCCGAGGATATGAATTAGTACTAAAGTGACGACTTTGAGTGATTGAAAGCGAGAGCTCTTATTATACACACACACACACACACACACACACACATATATATATATTTATATATATATATATATATATATGAATCGCAGTATCTACGCTCAGGATGGGAAGCAAGTATAAAATACACCCAAGGCTCACTGATGTCAAGTTGAATAATATGAGATTATAATGAATGAATGATATGGTATAGTATGTGCCCTCAGGGACTTATATGTAACATAGTAAGAATTACAGGTGTTCTCGTAGTGGATATAATACTGTAACGAACTATCTGTGTGAACAGTCAAGGGTATGTAAAGGAAACAAAATCAACCTTTAAACAATGCATATTGATAAAATGTTTATTTGAGACAATATAATCCTGTACAGACCTGACCACGCATACAGTATGAAAACCTTTAGTGAGAGAGAGTACTTGGTTAGAAGGTAGGAATGGAAAAAATCTTATATTCGGTTGACATACACTGCTTGTAATTTTACTTCTGCCCTTAAAAATTCTCTAGTCATGAATACTACCAGATATAAAGTAAGCACCAGCTTCGCAAAATTCTGACAAGACTGCTCTTCCTGTTCTACTAATATTCTTAAAAAAGGGGTTTCACAGGGAAAACCTTCCAGTGAGAGTTTTGTGAAGCCAGTCCTTAAAGTAAGTTCTGGATGAAGGCAGAAAATGTTTTAGGTTAAACCACACCGCCGTAGTCACTAGCACTATACCTCACTTTGCTTCATTTATTGTAGGAAAACGAACTTGTATAAAATTCTCTTCAAAAACATCTACCGGGTAATGTGCTATACATAATCGAGTGAGCGGGTACAACAAAGTTATGAAGTCACACAGTTCATGACGTCATCACCGAATTTCCAAAGTGGAGGTTTGGAAATTCAATTAAAAAAAAGCAACGAGAAGGAATTTCATTGAAAATGCAAGTTTGGACGTTTTCCTTAGCAATTCTAACCAATCAAAACAAGAAATCATGGCATTACCAGTTATGATTGGTTAGTTGTTGCCTTGCAAAATTCTCTTATGTTTTCAAGTTGTTTACTTGCTTCTTTACCTATAAACACTATGCATATCTTTTTAAAAGCAATACATATACATAACTTTATTTTTCTTCAAATTCACAAAACAATCCATATTCCAGAAGACAGTAGTATTTTCCGTGGTAAGAACTGATGCACATAGTATGCCCCTAACAAATTGTAGTATGTTTGGATTTTCAAAACCTTCCACTTTAAAAAAAATAATAAATAAAAAAGAAAAAAAAATACAATCAACAACAAGTGTACAGTTTGTTAAAATATTTTCATAATTTAGGAATGCTCAATTGGTACTTACAAGAGGGAATAGCCAGAAACATCAAAAAGTCTCAATTTGGCATTAGGTTACATTTTTAAACTTTATACAGTATACTGTCAAATTATCGTTATTATAATTATTCATTTATTTACTATAATAATTATTATCATTCATACTTCCTCTCCACAAACTTGGAGGAAACATTGAAACTTAACATGGCAGTCTCAGCACAATATCTTCAGCTCTTTCAAAACATAAGAGCTATGCTGTTTCTTTGTATCATCCTTTGTTCACAAAGCAATCAGCTGTGTCTGCACAGGCAACCAAAAGCATTAAAATCATTAGCACTAGTTGAACAAGATCTCCCATACAAATGATGCTTGATGCTCTCTTGGTTGGATGCTTCACAAAACTGCTTTATGCACATAAGACTTTCTTATAAAACCAGTTAAAGACCATGATAAAGTAATGCTTTCTGCATTCTATACGTATTGTATGGCTGACGGGATGGTGAAAAGGGAGCTCTCTAGATCCCATATGGTTCACTTTTTTTCAACATACAAAGGACTGAGGGTCAAAACTGAACCTTGTGGCATTTACCGCTGCAAGCTCCTCTTTCAGATCTCGTCATGTAATAATGACAGGCAAAGAGGAAAAACTGAAGTGACTGAAGGCACACACGATAATGCAAAGAATATGTAATTACTCTTTGCATTCTTCTAGAGAAAAGGCCTGCATTTGGGGGCCACTCTTGCTTCAAGGGTTTCATTACAGGGAATATAGAGGTTTGTAGTTATCTTCAACAGTCTTGGGCTAATTTAAACTTGATTAACCGACTGCCTATTATACTTTTTAAATACCAAAAGCTATGGTAATTAAACTGATCAAATGATTAATAATATCGGTCATTTGAAACTGTTCATGCACTAGAGGTAAGTGGCTATAAAGGTTTCTCATACAAAAATTCTTGAAGATCTTTTCAATGTTGTACATTGCTTTATGTCACTTTTCATTCAACTGATATTCTGTCTTTTTTAGCATAAACATATACCAAATTTTCAGAGCTGCTGATTGATAACACTCAAAAGATGCCCAAGAATTGTCATATGATACTATTCACATGTACATTATTATTTTCAAGTAGAAAACAGTAGTATATGTATGGGCTGCAGACCACTAGCGGCTGCAGGCTGGACAGTGCTCCGACCGCACATGGACTGCGGAAGATGTGTGGTCGCACTGCAGTTACGGCCATCGCTGGCATATAACTACAGAATACAAATGTACTGAAACTGTGAACTTTTAAATGATTACCGCCATTTGTATGTGATATATATACTGAATTTTTAGTTAGATCAATGGTTTATACTTCATATAATGTATTTATATATATTATATATATACTGTATACATATTCCTATGTATATATATATATCAATCTCATTTGTAACTGGGATTTTCATTCAAGTTTTAAGGTGGAAATTTTAAACAATAGGTAATGACTGAAACATTAAGCACGTACGAAAATGTTAGAGTTTTAGGGATAGATAGACACAATAAAGTCTCTGTGCATTTCAGCTGAGGAATATAAATATTGGAACACTTTTACATTGGCATTTTGGGCAATAATAGATTTCATAATGAGATGAGATGAAGGCGAAAACTTTACTTTTGTCAATATGCTTCATACTGACGACATTCATTTGTAAATGACAGCCAAATCTTACTAGAGGATGAGCTGCATTTTGCAGAGCAAGACAATTTCTGTTATTGGCCTCTTTATGTTTGATTCAACAGAAGCTTAGGAGTTGGGTATGGAATTTGAATGGTTTCCACAGCAAATATAAGACGAAACGATCCTCAACACAAGATAATAATGTTATGAAGCAATGACATACAGCGTCACATTGCCAAAATGTGTTCTTGATAGAGATACAAAATATTCTATTACACCCTACGTACTGTATTCTGCAAATCTAAAAATCTATTTTTCTCTGTTCTAGGGTAATAACCTTGGTCAACAGATGCATCACTATGCACTTGGGACTTACCTCTTACCGTTCAAAAACTATCATTTCATTTCAGGGCAAAATACCACGACGCCATCTCTCACCTTCCTTACATTCCCCCTCCCTCTCGGAAAATGAAAGTAATCAAATGTATATAGTCTACATGTAAACCTACTGTATACTACTAAGTGATTCCAAATGCAATTTAACAGAATCAAACATAAACAAAACAAAAACAGAAAATATTTTGTCCCCAAAGATGCACCCCAATTTATTTCAGTCATAGGGATGGAGTAGGTGAAGTTTACACATTTGGTAGAATATCATAGTCTGGCACTGACTGTTTGACAATTGGATGAAATCATAAGTCATGATTTTGCTCGACAGATTTTCGAAACGAAAAAAGAGAAATGTAGAACATTTATAAACCATAGCTCATAGCTGTTGCACATCTATTAACCCCAAATCAATTGATCACTTTCACTGAAAATTCCATCTACAAGTTACACACTAGTGAAAGACTGGGCATTCTACCTTATGTGACATTTGGCTGTCAAAATAACAATAAAAAGTACAGCAATTCAATAAAAAAAATACACTGTACTAAAAATACATTAAAAAATTGATCCCAACTAAATACATTATTAAGACTGCACTGTATTTTCTATGAATTTCACACAATTTAAAATTCTTGCTAATTGAATACTAAGATTCAAACAATCTTCATCCTCGAACAGTATAATCATGGTAGCAGGATGGATACTGTGAAACACTACAGGAGGTGATACTACAATAATATACAAAAATGCACTTATGGATTTGCAGACAGATGATGATTTGGATATTCGCAGTTACTACGGGAAGCTGCAGATTGAAACGAGAGCAATTTTGTATTCAGTTAACCCTAATTCAATGTGAGAATGTTACCCATACTGCCCTGTAAATCCTTATGGAACTTGCGGATAATAGCCTCATTTTCAGAGTGTGAAGAGCCAATTGAAATTTTCATGATGTAGCACTAATGATCTAATTTTGAGGACTAAGGCATACTAAATGCTTTATCATTTCTATACAGCTGAAATGGCTCGACTATGTTGGGGTCTATGGCTCAAACCCATATCAGATTACATAGCAATCATTTAATTATATACTATGGGACTTCTTATACAAAATAAGGATCCCTGTACTGCACTTCATGAGGCATTTAAACAACTTCTGTTCAATCAGAAGTACTCTGAATAATACAACCCATTAATTGGATGAGGGCGTACTCTCATCCAAAAAACACGTAAAATTAATCAGTTTTCACAGCTAGTTCATAATTGGTCTGACCCACGACGCCCAACTGCTCCTTTCAACTTCTGAGCTTATCTAAATTCCTGTAGATATTCAAATCATCTCAACCACTGCTCCTAGGTGCTATATCTGGCCCTCTCCCACCACAAGGGCCAATTCACATAAGGCAGGACGTTTCATACAAAAGGTCAAAATGGTAAGGTTGTTACTTTACTAAATGATAGCATACCCCTAACCAAGCTCATCTTTCCAGTATACTTTAAAAACAGAATTGTCCTGCGACTGACATTGGTTCATTTGAACAAATCTTGTTTCAGTACGAATTCATGATGACCAATTGATTCATGTTCCATAGATACCTGGAATATTTTCACTGATAACAATTGATAAGGTGATTTTATATCTCTGATGATAAAATTTCCCATTATTCAATCAACTTTAAAATAACAACTCTATCAAATCTCAACTTATTAATAATTCATAGATTTCTATTCACATTTTTACAACAAAATTAATCTGAACTATATATAACAGATCATCTCAATAGAAAATCAAATGAATTGATGATTTGGTGTACAATGGGGCAGGAAAGCAGGGAGGGGGTCACCACAGGCACACTGCCCCCCTCGCCAATACTGGACATGCCTTCGATGTGGACATGAGATACAAAAGGCACCACAGTCCACTGAAGATTAAAACTATGAGTATAACAAGAGATGGTATTCTGGCAATTCTTATGTCTATCAATACCCTCATAATACAATTACAAACAAAGATGCAGTTAATGTCTTCACTAATATGACTTTCCTACATTAACATCTGAACTCTTGCAACTAGAAACAGCCAACAAATTGTATGTGTAAAAATAATATAATATCTATTTCACGCACCAAAAGGCTGTAAGTATATCACAAGGGTAAAAATGGACTAAAGTATTTCCAAAATACAACCCAAGACCTGCACGGCTAGGAATGTGAAGGACAGCAATAAGAGATGCCCTACATGGTGCATCTTCTCATGCTTGAAATATACCAGCACAAGAGCTTTGGCAGGCAAATGCTTTTTCTTGTCGTGTGAGATAAGACAGGGAGAACCAAAGTCTCCATAGCAAATGTTAAATACTACTAACTGACTAGTTATCAAAACCAGAAGAAAAAGGTAACAAATTGGTACTCAAGACTACATCTAATGAACAATGACTAAACTGACAGACAAAGTGGAATGACATATCTCATTCTGATCCTTTTGATATTCATACAACTCTCACATCTGAGAGCTACAATAATGGTGATATTAAAATATCACAGATTTCAAAGAACATTTGTTTTATGTTTTAAATAAAGCACTTGTAGGGGATATGGTACAAAACAAACATGAAGAAAAGCCACAATACATTTGTGACTACAATGCCTCCCCTGCCCAGGTCCTGTGCTCCTCTCTAATCCTAGGCACTGCTAGTCAGGGTGCCGTCGGCCCCACTGCCACCAGTCTGAGGGCAGTGGGGGCCCACGTCGCCCTGTGGGAACCACTAGCACCAATCATCCTCGTCACTGTCACTATGGCGTACACCTGGGGCCCCTCTACGAGGCGGCCCACCACCTGGTGGTCCGACAGGAGCTGGTAATCTCGGTACCGCTCGCTCCCGCCCTGGTTTGTACCCATTAGGCACTGCTGGTGAGGGCAGTTGACGGGTGCCCCGCCCGATGGCCACTGCTTGTTCGAAACTAAGTGGTTCCTCAGGTCGCCGTTCATATGGATATTGGTCTCTAATTGGTGCCATAGGTGGGCGGCGGAGCGCACCTGGGGGTAAAACTTTCCCTGACGGGGCCACACGAGGTCTAGCACTCCCCTCTGTCACTGGTGGAGTCCTTCTTTCTCGGAACACTGGTGGCATTTCTAATTTGGGCACATGTGTGGGCGAGGCATTTAGTTTAGGGAAATTGATGGGTTGTGATCTTGTCGGCGACTTGGCACTAGAAAGAGTGTGATGACCTGACCCTGGATGGCCAGTTGGAGGTTGAGATGAAGGTGGACCTAAATGAAGAGTTGATGGTTTGTTAGGAGTGGGGGGTAACCGTCGTCCTGCTCCACGACGCTGAGGTATGGTTGGGTAACTGGAACCTGCACGTTGATGTGGGGAGGGACTGCGTGATCGACGATCTAGGGAAGCTGTGCCATAGTATTCTAATGTTCGACCTCGCCGACCAGCAGCTCCCGTTAGTCCAGTGTGTGGGGATGGGCTGCGTGAACGCGTATCCAGCCTGGTTGTTATGTAATGACGATCTGGGCTGTTGGAGGCAGAGCGGATGTCTCTCTCCCATGGTCGTGGAGGGAAAGGTTCGCGACGTCGACTTGGACTTCGACCTCGCAATGGAGACATTATGCCATACTCATCGCCACGCAGTTTGCCTGGAAAAGGATGAACAATGAGAATAGTCCAACAACTTGGGTTTTTTCAAGTGTAAATATTTCATTGCCTTCCATTTGCAGTGCATCGCAGTCAATTTAGAATTTTACTCTAATTTATTAAAATCAAATGCCTTTACAGTTTCTATAAGAAAATTATTGATGTTATGTTCTAACCTTTCTCTAAAAAATAAAAAATGTACTATTTTTGAAGTATACAGAAGATAAAAATGTTATATGCTTCATTTATGCATGCAAAAAACATTCATCTTAACTTTTCACCAAAATTCCATAAGCTTTAAATATAAAAGCGCAAAAACATAAAAGTTAACATAAATAAATTACCAGATTATATAAATGAATACACAGAAGCCTTAACAACTACTAGTAAATGAGGAAAAAGATAAAGGAACATTTTTGCCAGATAATTCTCGACATAGGATGCACGTATGTATAGCATGCCCCAATTGAAATTTAGAGCGAAAATGCACAGAAAGCCAATGGCTTTTGAAAAAACTTAGATGAAAATATTAAATCATTATCCTTCTTAAGGCAATAATTCTGAAAACAATCCGTTTGCGACAAAACTCTGATTCCATAGGTACTCTCTGTACGTACTACTCTAAGCACACAGAATCCTGTCCAAATCAGCTTAGCAGGATTAATTTTGCTATCTACAAGTAATCTTAGTTCAGAAAGGTACCTACTGGGTTTGAGATTCAACATTCATTCTTGTTTTCCTCTACGAAGTCAGGAGATATACCTAGGATTGCTTGTATGAGCAGAACAAAAGCATAAACAAATATCTAGGATATTTCCTTAAATTCTATAGCATTTGCGATACAATTCTAGCACTAAACTGCCTTCGCATTGTGCACTTAACCACTACAGCTGAACTGATGTGCGTAATTGCAGGGCTGTACAAAAAGAAAAAAAAAAGCTAATCACTATTGGTGTTAATGTACATGTAAAGTGGTGGTAATAGTGGTAGTAACTTGAAAAAAAGGCTAACTATAAAACCTTCAAAGTACAACTTAAATTATAATGTGAAATCTTCAAGAGGAACTTAATGCACCAGATAAAATTACTATCAATCATTAACTGTCCTCGTCTATAAAATTTTGTATCAAACGTCCATCATGTCAAAACCTGTGCTTTCTTTATGTCAAAACTAGTGCTTTCTTTAAGAGCCACCTCAACCAAGTTACAAAAAGTCTTGTCCTTTTCATATCCACTTCTTTAAACACACAAAGTCATCTGATTATGAGGGAGACAATGAAGGAAATTTAGACTTATCCAACAATATTAATCACGCAGCATTAAAACATTTAAGAGCTTTGTGCATCAGATAACTTCAATGCGCCCTATAACATGATAGCTTAATTTAAAGAGCTGTGGGATGACTATTTTCTCATCTGGAATTACCAATAAAAGCGACCTTATCTGGCATTACTGCTAAATGCTTCTAAATCATTTTAATAATTTTTCAGGTCTCCTAAATTGAATCACCAGACGAAGGTAAAGCAATGAACTTTTTAGAGGTTAACAGACCCTCAAACAAAGGTATAATATTCAACTAATCTACAGAAAATAATATCAATACTAAAAGCATGCAAGGCATCAAACAAGACAGCAAAAGCATCTTATAATTACTCAGTATTTAGGAAACATAAGCAAATTAATCAACACTGACCTTACTCTTCTCACAACTGACGACACACAAATAAGGGAGGGCTTCGGGATACTATTTACCAGGTTAATGCAAGTCATTCGTACTGTCAACTCTCGGACACGAATCCGAGGAGGACTTTCTTTGATGAATGACGGAAACAAAAACTGCATTAACTCTTCCCGTGACGCCCTCTTGTCTGTTCCATGTTCAGAGATATGACGTCATATTTGAAACATTTTTTTATGTACTGGATAATCAATTCTTGCAGGAACTACTGACAACCTACACCATATATGAAAAAAGCTACACACATAGTACATATATTAAAAAAATAAAAAACATCAAGTGAGACATGCTATTCACTTATTCGATTTTTGAAGAGTATCTGAAATGGATATAGACGTATCTAATATGCAGCATGACAAGTTGAGAATCTACTTATAAATTGACTCAACGTCGTATAACAAGTATAATCGAGTTGTTTGATTTTCCTGCAGCACGGTCTTAACCCGTTTCTGTTTCGTAGGAATTGTCTGTATCCAAGTTTTATTTCTATATATCGCTATACCTTTATTATACTTTTATTTTACGCATGTACTGTAATTTTACGCAAGTATTGTAATGGAAGCTCGTTAAAACATCGAAAACTACCGTCATACCTCTGAACACACCAATGCCTTAATATCTGACACTTTACATTGATCAACAGAGTTCATTGTGTGCTTCATAAGAAGACAAGGCATTACTTTCATTGAGAACTCACTGAAAAGGAAACTCAAGTGTTTTTACGATAAATCAGTCCATTTGGGATTAGTTGCAATCTTCTCACGTCCGTGATTTCTCACACACATTTAAAAAAGAAGAAAAAAATAGTGTACTTTTTACTTGATACGGTTTTTCGCTCCATTTTAAAATGAGACAGGAAACAAACTGAAACTCTGTTGTAGAGAACTATATTGAAAATTGTAATTTTTCTTACTTTACTGTAAATAAAGTACAAGCTGAAAATGTAACTAGTGCTCGAAAAAGATCTCTGCTGAGGTGTTTTCAAGATATCTAAGGAATATTGATTCAAAAGAGTGTGTCTTCTTATAAAGCACCAATTCTTGAATGCAGCTTCAAAAATGAGCAGATTTCTGTGGAAGTAAAAAGACTTTCTCTAAAATATCGGTTAAAAATGACTCATAGTACCACTTGCATTAAGAGAGCTTTAATTTACGAATGCATCGAATCAGGGCACATGAATTATCAAGTTTCAATCATTTCAATTGTCCAACAAATCATATTGATACCAATATAATAATGGACATCTGTCAAACATTCATTGCTCCCAATGACATTTTCTACTTGTTTTAAGCAATGAGGTATAAAAAAGTCATTATATATGGATTAGGTCAACCATTCAAGCACACAGTCTACGTCAGCTAAACTTTGATGGAAGAAAATGACATAAACACTCAACATTTTGGGGATTCTCGTAGTATTTTCATGCACTGAATTAAAGATCAATGCCTTTACCAGAGTAATATAATGCAGGCCCTTAACTTGAAACCATGTCCCCGACTTTCATAAGTGAATGCTGGTATTAAGTTACACATCTTTCCAATTTGCTTGTGTGACGATCTGGGATGACAACACACATCATCTCACTGAAATTTATCCTGTCTTCCATAATACTGTCTCCAAAGAACTTCTTTTAAAGCTGCATTCAATCTCAACATTGACATACCTGATAGCCAAATGAACAGAGGGTTGCTGTCTGGCTGCCCAAATTTACGTACCTAGTAGCCTACCTCGTTTGTGGTGTACGTGATCATATTTGACAAGGTCCACTACATCACTGACAGCATCACTGAAGCCAATATCATGAGGCTGCTGTCCAACACGTCTCGGTGATGGGCTCCGCCTGATTGGAGTTGGAGACCGGAGGCGTCTGAGGTGAGTATAATCAACTTCGAATAGCATTACATGGGTCCTATCAGTGGAGGGTTTAGCAAAATTTGAAGACCTTTCTGCATCCATATTGCAGAACAGATAAATCTATGGCAATATTTTCGTTCTTTATTTATCAAGACTTATAAGTATGAGCGCATTATTAATTGTCAAAACGTATTCTGTAAATCTAAGAAAGACTTAATCTATAAGTAAAACATATTCCTTAACATTATTTCTGCATCACTCGGCCGTTGGCTGTGCATGATGCAATACAGATTTGATAATGTTATTCTTGATACTGTGCCATCAAGGCTCTTAAGATTTTGAATGACTTATTTTTCTGCGTTGGCTGCTTCCGTTAGTAACTAAAATGCGCACTATCTTTGTCTATTAAGAGAACGTTTTTATCAGCAGCAACTTTCTTGAATGCTAAAATTAGTAACACCATAATCAGGGAAGTGAGCTCTAAGCTTCTGAAACAAAAGATGTAGTACTTAGAATACAAAAATAAGAGTTGTTCTCTTTGACATGTAAGTTTGCATTATCACTTATCGTTTAGGTTACCAGGGACTATACTATGTATTTATGAATATTTCCTTGGTAGCTGGCAATTTAGTTACAAAATCCACGATTAACTTTGAAAATGTAAGTACCTACGGGACAAGGGTCAAATACGTTTAATAAAGTCCTAGTAAAATCAAACAAAACCCAAGTGAGATAAGCATTCAAGCAAAGTGAACTCATTCTTAAGCACTTTACTCCTAATAATGATAAAGAATGAAAAGATTCCTTACTTTAATATATATGCTAAGGATATCTTAGTCTGACCAGACCACTGAGCTGATGAACAGCTCTCCTAGGGCTGGCCCGAAGGATTAGATATTTATACGTGGCTAGGAACCAATTGGTTACCTAGCAACGGTGCCTACAGTTTATTGTGGGATCCGAACCCCATTATATCGAGAAATGAATTTCTATCACCAGAAGTACATTCCTCTGATTCCGCGTTGGGAGAGCCGAGAATCGAACTTCGGACCACCAGATTGGTAGGCGAGAGCGAATACCACTCGTCCAACGAGGAACTACTTTAATACATAACCCACAACTTAGCATAAAGGACATTTTCCATGACATGGCAGCGCTGACCTGTGTGGTGGTGTTGGTGACTGGAAGCCTCTAGAGGGTGAAGGAGATCTCGATCTGTATCGATTGATGGGATATTCATCCGGTCTCAGGTGGCAGCCTCCCTCATCAGAAGCAAGTGATCCTCGCCTAGAAGCCCGTTGTACTACCTCAGCCAATTCCAGCCCCACCTTGAGAGAGGAGTCAAATTAGCCACTGCACTATTTACTTTCACCCTAGACACTACCAACATCGGGTTTCTTGGGGACGAGTGCATGTAACTTCTCTTAACAAAAACAAACAATAGACACTTACATCAAAAACTTTACTTTTAACTCTAACAAAAGGCTCTCCATCATTTGCAAATGGCCTATTCATTTGGAGTTTATTAGTGTTTCCTTTTCAACATAGATTTCCTCTTCGAAAACTTGGTCTGAATACAACGAATATGATTTTCATTAAAGCCTATATTTTTTCAAAATAATTTGTATGTTAATGTGACCTTCTTCAAATACAAAAATTTAAAAAGAACATTAAATACAATGTAGGTAAAATCAAATATTCTTATATTAAACACTTAGCTAATCTTAAATTAACCTGATACAAAAGAAGTTTTGGGTGTGATTTTCTATTGATTAATTCATCTGAAAGGCAAATGTCTTTGAAAAGTATAAACAAGTAAAATGCTATGAAGCGTTTCTTTTGAACTTTGCTGATTCAGCTAAATCCCAAGATGGATGTAAAGTCTTATCATCTATAATTTTGCTTAAATGATACTATGGAATGGCTTAAGTGCAACAAAATTTGGAAGATGATGCAAACTAAAAAAACAAATTAAGTGTACAAGCAAAGTATAACAAATGAAATGAAAATAAATACAACTTCCTCTTAGAATGTGTTCCCTTTTTAAGTCTGAATCATATGGTTGATGTCGTATGATCTACCACATAGAATTGCAATTATACTTGGAGTACTAGACTGAACACTCGTGTAAGAAGTGAACGTTCAATAATGAACAGTTACATCTTGAATATGAATTTGAGTTAAAAAAATCACAAATGATAAAACTTCCCCATGAAACTGTAACTATCTATTCATATTCAAATAGAAACAGATAGATGCTGCGATGCACTCACATTAATAATGAGGGAGAAATTGAACACCAAAGACAACATCAATCATACAATAACCAAAACTAAGTTCTATTTATGAAAGGGATGTTGTATGTACATATTGTTCAACATCAGGTGGGCACTGAGAAAATTATCCGTGAAAACAAATCCGAGAGAGAGGAAGACGACATTTTGTCTGTAGTCTAGAGAAAACGATCTTGCTCTTTCAGGACGATCGAACGAAAAATAAAAGAAAGAAGTGGATGTGGGTCAAATCTAAAGAAAATAGTAATAGTACAGTCAAGAGGTGAGAGGCATAAATACACATTTTGATACAACCATTGAACAAAACTAACAGTAAATTATAAAGGACAAAACTTGTCACTTTATAAATAACATACATATTGAATAGGTATGGATGGAAATACCAGTGGATGAGAATGAGAACAACAGATGACATCTGTAAAGGCTATAATAACATATATAAGTAAGACTCGAGAAGCTTATACAGGCTTTGGTGGCAAACACACAATACAAAACACAATGTAAACAACTTTCAAAAATTGATTACACAAAACACTCAACGTAGGTCTGTATGAAATATTTTGCACGTTATTAGGCCGAAGTATTGACTTACAATAACAACTCTTACAGTATTCACATAAGAGATTCAGTGTGTGGGTGGGTGGATGTGAAAAAGAAACAGAATATGAAAGTGATGTTTTACCCAGAAAATTTTCAATGAATGGTTGATGATGATTTATGTGGACTTTATATATAATGGTAGAAAACTGGGTTGCAATTTCTCTATAAATTTTTTTAAGTGCTATTACGAGACTTGTATACAAATGCAGCCTAGCTTTTTAAAGAGACAAAGTCTCCGATATAAAACCCTGAGATGAGCAGCTAAGTTTTCATTTCGTTTAAATCGGATATCCCCTCCTCGATGCCACAAGACTGTCTCCTGCTGCCTTCATCAACCATACAAGTCAGCGCGTGAGCCATGTGGCAGAGACTCAGGAAATGAACATGGGTGTTCCGGTCCCATTAAAACGAACAATAGTTCTACCTAGTACTCTTTCATACAGCATTTTCAAGCCACAAGAAAAGGCCTAAGCCGGGTTATTGGAGTGTAAACAAAAAAAGTATCTGAGAACATGAATAGTTTTTTTTTCAGTTGAGTATAGTGAGACGGCGCAAGTTATCTGAACAATTATTTAATCCAAAATGTCACTCTCAGCAATCTTCAAAGCCACATGTTCAGACAAAAGGAGTGAGCTCTGCTTTTCTGAAGAGATATCACCATTAAACCGGCTCTATCATCATAGGGGCTTCTTCAGTCGTAATAGAAAAAGACTACTTTTGATAAGCCTCACGTAAATGAGGCATTACAAAAATGCTCGTTTTTCAATGAACCATTTGTGTAAAAATCATCCATGAATAGAGTTTAATTTATTATATTTATATCAAAATTATATTGTTTCTGTTCCACTATTTTGCACCTAACAGTTTACTAATACCTTCAATTGATTGAACAGACAATGGATCGATCAGAATATACCGACAAAGTTCGAACAAGAAGGATTTTCTTGTTTGGGGCGTGTTGTCCTCCTTTAAGGTGCGTATTCAAGATGAGCAAAACAGTCCACTCTCGACGTGGTTCGGAAGTCACGTAAAGCCGTTGGTCCCGTTGCTGAATAACCACTGGCTCCAAGCAACGTAAAAACACTATACAAACAAACAAAACAGCGCGACACTTCTAGACCACTGAGGGAGAAATGCAGATAGAAAAGACAAAAAAGTGTGAAGATGTTCAAAGAAATCTTACACATCTCTTGACAAATCTACCTTATGGGTAGTAAAGATTTAAATGGTTATCAAAACCCAACTCCTTATTTTTGAGAGGGAGGAAAGGGATGAGGCACATGACAAAACCAGAAGATGGACGATGTGACAATGTATTTCTGATACACTTCTGTTACGAACAAAGAAAGAGCAGTCTTCAGGCAGACATGTATTTATGTAAGAGCTGCTCAAAGTAGTACGAATTGGAGAACAGCCTTTGGTAAAACTCAAATTGTGAAGTGAATCTTGGACCTTTAAATCTCTTAGATATGAAAATGATTCTCCTCTGAAGCTCAATAAACAATCAGTATTCACTTGAAAACTATCCCACGTGCTGGGTATTTCATTATTTTTCTGAGTTCGATACAGCTGACATATTACCCCAACGCAGTTAATCTATCACTTTGTACTGCTGTGCACTTGATGCTTTTTATCTTGACCATTCTGCATTTCAGACGGTCCAAGATAACTTGCAATTGTAGCGTTACAGATCTCAGTATTTACAAAGAGTTAACGTGATACTACAGCAATTTCTCTGATGGACGAGACATAGGAGCTCTCTCAAAAACTCCTGGATTTACCGGAGACTAGTGTTAGCCAAGCCGGAGATGACAAGGAACGCAATGCATGGCTACCAAGCCTGTCTTAAATTTGAATCTGTTCTTGCACATAATTGCTTAGTACGTAAAAAAACTGTACCAGTGCAAAACCACAAAGTCTGAAGATAGTGAGTTAAGTACCTAGCGCTTAACTTAAGCTGTTTGCTACTGTTATTATATCAAAGAAAAACTGCTTAAGCTTCTTGTACCGTTATTTCAAAGAAAAAGAGGAGCCATAAATTGCAATTAATGAAAAATTAACATATGCCAGAATGGCGTGGAAAACTAACCATCACAAAATTTGAATTTGAATAAGTAAACAAACAGTCTTCTTTTCTGTGCTAGAGCAGATTTCCAATAGAACATGTTTAAGGAAAAATATGCAATTCATATCGAACAAAATACTGATTTTGCTCTTGAAGATTGATAAGATTTGTAAGACACAAACAAGAACCAAGAACGGCACTACCTAATACTAAATGCACCGACAACCCAAGATGGCGTAGAGTGCTGGTTTCATTATTAAGTAACAAAGTAGTTCAATCTGTCGATGGCAAAGTGATGAAATGTCATTCATATACAAATAATTCAAATCATGATATCAAATTGGTGATATTCAAACCTAGGGAAGCGAAAAAGAGTACTTCTAATTTCTTCCTTATACGCGGATCTAAAGGTAAGAATCATTTAGCAACAACGCTGCTGTCCTTTCCAATTCAAAACATGAATAGAACAAGTTAACTATTTATTGTAATTGCATCTAAACAAGACCAACAGATGCTAAAAATTGATTTTACGGCTGTGCAGTCCTCAAACCTGATAGCCCAACGACTCCTACTAAAAGTTAAGGTAAAAGTTGGGTTAAATCTATATCCATTTTCTATTTCGATACTTAATTTTTGAGGGGGTAAAAGGCATTGTCATTTCACTAGAAAAAGTATTACCAACTGTTTGTTCCTTCTTTTTAGCTACCGGAGCCAACTGATAAAAGATTCATGACATTTCATGAACTTAATCATTTAAAAGATTCAAGTGTACATTACATTGTTTGAAAGGTAAGGTAAGGAGCAAATATTTGGAGTACTAGTTTACATAAGCGATTGGGTTTCACGATTTTGGCAATAAGAGACTCCTATCGAAAACAAGGAGGAGTCTGGCAGTATATCTTTTAGAAATACAATGTTGATATTTTGTATACTGGGTACTGAAATAAAGTACTAACTTTGAATTGATTTCTCATTACTTGCATACTATCATACCAACATGTAAAGAGTAAGGAAATAAAAAAAAAGTATGAAAAGATGATTCATTCAACCATTACCTCTGTTTAACTAAGCAAACATAATAAGGCCAAAAGTTATCAAAGAAACTGAACCAGTGACAAAGGATCGTATGGGATTTCAGTGTATCTTGCTCTAAGAGGAGCAATTGCCGAGGCCGATACAAGGCTAGCTCATTCAGAAACAGCAACAACAAAACTTGAGGACAATTTGAACAGCAGCCCTTTACAGTAAGCCAAATAGGGTCCTGTCATTTGTCCCTGGCTGGTGGCCTGTCTGTGTCATTTTCATTGCAGACCCCTGCGAGACTTCCAGTAACTTTATGAGTAAAAGTCTCATCATAGAGTTTAAAAAGCAGCTTGCTAACTCACCTGCTACAACAATAAAGAGCGTTATGATGTACCCTACAATGACTCATACGCCCATGAGTCAATGGTTGTGTAAATATGTGTGTGGGTATCAACAAAAAATACAAAATGTCTAGACTTCATGTTTGTGTGACCATGTGGGAATTTGTAAGTTAGGTGACGGATGGAATTATGAACCTGTGTTATGCGGAATACTGTTACATTTGGAAATAAAAGTCAAAATCCTTTCAATACAGACCCATTACAATTCACAAGAATGCTTTTATAAGAAATGATTCAACACTACATTAAGAAGTATCACAGTAATGCAGAAGACTCCAGTTAGTACAGTTGATTAGATAGGATATCTATGTAAATTTTAAAGACGATTAAGGTGGGATATAATTAAGAGATATGATAAGTCAGTGAATAAGATGTCATTTAGAAGTCAAATCTGAGATATTTTGAAAATACACAACTTAAGTCCACTGCTTAATGTTTTCTATTCTCTTGTCTACAAAAAATATTACATCTTTCATTTCCACATCCGTAATATTACTATATTTCTATTATCTATTTATAAAATACAAATCTAAAATTACATTGTAACACTAATAGATATAACTACAGTTTGTCATACAGGGGGAGGGAAAGCTGGTTTCTAGAAATTCTATTTCAAATTTGTCAAAAAACCCATTTGTTAAAAAGGCAGCAGAAATCTGCTGTCTACAATATCTACTAAATCTACATTATGCACCAGCATTTGTAATTCTTACTATGTCAAAGATTCAGGGTAAGCTAAAACAATCTAAAATTTCCTATCCTATGTCCTCGCGGTTCTAAAGTATTCTAAATCTACTCGTAAAACTTTGTACTGAGACATCTTTGTTCTCTGCCAAGGCAATATACAGGAATATGGCAAATCTAAGAAAATTTCATATAGAATACTAATCACTTCATTCTTAAAATGACAGAAATACAGCACCACAAAAGTTCTAGGAGGAGAAGAAGACAATAATTTGTGACGTCAGAAAAACTCTGGAGCTTTAGCGGAGCTTTGAGTCGAAGAAGCCAAAGAACACACTTGACATATACTGTTGGTGGGAGTAGACTGGGGAATGATTTCAAGTTATATATATAATATATATAGTATAGTATTACCATCTAAAGCTCAACAGGTGAGGCCACAAATGTATGGAAGAGAGATCATTTTCCAGCTGAAGAAATTCACAAGAAAGTTGAAGCTAAGTTGATGGGAATTGCACAAAAGTTGTAGAGGTTGAAGTAAGACAACTATAATGCCTCGGCATCTGTGAAAGTTACCTGTTTTATCTTTGGCCATCTCTATCTTTATTCTAGAGCTAAATGAAACTTTCTCTTAACTACCAGAAAGACTGGCTTAAAATCCAACAAGTATACAGTTTACGATTATTATTATTTTTAATAATAAACTCAATTACGTAAATATATTTGTAGACCCTGGAAAAAATACAAGTTAGAGAACATTATGAATACTTGTAAGTACAACAAATGAACTCGCATTTCCAGTTTCAGGTACACTGGTCCCATATCCTGAATCTGAAGCTATGAAATGAACTGATATCCTTTCTCTCTTCTCCATTGCAAGTTCTAGAGGTCAAGGAGACAAAAAATACATAAACCTGAAGACTATTATGCTCAATAAGGCATCATCATTGCTTCTGACAGAATGTCAAAGATATGACTGGAAAAACTAGGAAACAGTTCTAGTTATCTTTCGTTGAAAAACTCATTTGAACTGCACCAACATCAAGAGTGTGCTTTATTTCAAAGGCTTATGACGCTCGCTTGAATGACTTAGTTCATCACATGTAATAATAGTTAGTATGTCTTTACTACATGAATTACTGACCGAAATTCAAACAAAAGCGGCAACACATGTCAGTCAAGAACATTTCAAACCCCAAAAATCAAATGATAAAAATGAACCAAAAAGCTAATGGTTGCCGCTATTGCCGTACAAGCACCTTGTGTTATGTGAACGGCAAAAATAATTTCACACCATGAAATGTCGAGACTTACCAAATCTTAAGAGGCAAATTTCAGCTATCTGATCATTGACGCTCATTGCTGATCGGCTAGACCTACCTACAGTAAAATTACCTAAAGTAAAACGAAAAAAATAACGATTGCCTTTAGTCACTTAGCCTCGGGAGAGATTTAACGTCACTCTCCCACATACACGTATGGCTAAAGCAGAGATTTCTTCATAATATTATTTCTGTAATAACCTACGTCATTAAGGGTATAGTAAGGGACGAGAGCCGAGGCATAGTACATTTTCAAGTATATAGTGTCGTATACTGAGAAATACTCTGAAATAAATGTATATTGTGCATGTTTATAATATTATAAACTACAAAATTCTTATGTTTACTTGTAATCTACTACAAAAAAAGGCAACATTATCGTCAGAGAGAGCTCTATCCACTTCAGTTTATACTGAAATATCCCCATTCATTTCGAAATCTTCTCAATATGCTACATCTGCAATAAAATATGGCAATTATTCTTTAAGTGAATTCCATGCTACTGAATCTCACTAAAACTGTCATTAGTGTAATTCTAGGTATGTTTTCATGTAAACAAAATCAACGCGTTACGCCAGGATGTGTCTGGCACGGATTGCCATGAAGGTCACGTGTCATCCCCGTGTACTAATACATGCCATCAAATATCAAATTGAAGTGTACGATTAAATTCATTTTGAGGATACCACAAATCAATCACGATGACTTTGGGATAACAAATCTGCCTTATAAGTGAACATATCTGAATCGTATTAGAAACGCAAAGAAAAAAACCCCAAGAAATGTTAAATGGAAACTTGCAACCAGTGTAAATTGATTATCCAAGAATTTTTTTGTATCCCTGTGCAAGCCATTTTAGCTTTAAAGTAGTCTGAAATTTCTTGATTTGCAGATGACGTAACACATATCAAAACTGACAAAAAATAGGAAATTCCAATTTTGGTGCAATATGAACAATGTATGCGATACTTTGCCCGAGTGAAATTATTTGGAGACAATTCTTAATTCTGCAAAAAGACAAAAAGCCTCAAAAAGCCTGAAAGAGCCTCTAAGGGACTCGGGACTCGCCGAGGCACCTGGAGGAATAAAGTCCGAGCTTCCTGCACCACAGATATCCCGCGAAGCTGATGATCGGGAGTGATCTGTCTCATTCTTTATATATTTCTAATTTACTGGCTTACGTCAAATCATTCTACTGTTTATTTATAATAGTTACTTTGGTGAAAATTATTCTTTGAACAGGCGAGCATGTTTTGATATATGAATTTATAAGATTCATTTCTACTTCTCTCTGCATCCGGAAAGTACACAACCTAATTTTTCATTAGTCTCTTGAGCGAAATTTAAATAAATCCAGACTAAATGTAGGTTAGGTGTGAGATAATATCACAGTTTTATGGGATCAACAGGACCCTCCGATCGACCCCCCATTTGACACTTGATTAGGCTTGTTTACTCCCCCTTCAGAAACCACTCCCCTTTGTTCTTAGTTACACTTCTGATGTAACGGCAACTTGACGTGACTCAACCCAGACGCACCTTCGTCAGGTTATTCAGCTTCAACCTCATGTGCTTTGGTAAGGAAGAAGGTGCGAGGTATGTAAAGTCAGAGGTTTGTGTTTTCTTCATCACCGATCGAAAAACCATTTTAATTAACCTTACGCTTAAAAAAAAAAAGCCAAAAGGAACAGTGAAAACTACTTTCCATTTCACATACTGAACTATCGATTTTCAATATAAATCACTTAAACATTCACCAATTACATTACGAATTTTCTTCCTGGAGGAAAATGATTTTCATTAATTAACATAATTGTCGTTGATAAACCTGAAAAGAGAAACTTTGAGTTTTTGGCTCACGAATGAACCTTTTAGAAAGTCATTTGCTAAAAGAAATGTACACAATTTTCCCTAAGACACTACATAAAAAACACTCAAATTTCGAGAATCAGCAAAATGCTGCTCTTCCAAATACCTTTCCCTATCTGTTAAAAGATGGCCTCAAGATAAAACAATACACTGTGTCATGGTTCCACACAAAAAAGATTAACTAAAGTTACTGCATTAATTATCCTTATAATAAAGGGTAAATTTATATACTATTAACAGGCACTCCACTTCTACAGAACGTAACAATATATCTCGTAAAGAAACTCTATTTACTGATGCCACTCATCAGAATGTGAAGGATACCCATTTATCACATGTTCAATAGTTTTCATTATCCTTGATACTACAGGTGATCATATCAAACATTAAGAAATGAATTAAAACAAATTACGTTACTATTTGAGGTAATATGCTCCACGTACATTCTTAAGGCTCGTACTTGTAAATAACATTAAGAAATAAGGAAAATATTTGGTATTTTAAACGGACAGAAAAGTTTTCTGTGAACCGAAGTTGCAGCTTTTCTCTACTACACTAAAGTATCACTTTATGAGGGCCAGGGAAGCCTTAATCTATTTCCTTTAATGTCTTAGTTACAAATTATAAAATTAACCTACAAGTTTGGAAGCAAAGGACAATTTCAGTAACACGCTTAGGTGTATGAATCAATCTACATAAACCACAGAACTGCCTTCACGTGAAGACCGGGAAATGATTAGTCTCGTGGTTTTCTGTTAAAATCTCAATGAACTTTACCGAAATTTAGCGGATGTTGTAGAAGTCAAGTAACATTATTGTTTATTTATAATTCCCAGTCTTTTGCTCAAGGAATTTGTACAAGCCATTAGCAATGGAATAGGAGACCTTAATACATTTGGCAACCTAACATTTACTTAATCGGCAAATGACTTCAGTGATCCAAACTTGAATCCATTCATGCCAAGTAGAAGATCAGTAAAAAAAAAAACACTGATATACTTGTGGCAATAAATAAGCAAATGCTGAATACTAGACCGAAAAGATGATCACAATGTAATACTGCCCAGTATCAGGTTTAAGAGAAACAGGAAATTCTAACAAGAGTGACCTAAGATCACTGTACTCATGATGTTCATTTCTGGTACTTGTCATATATTAACAAAAACAATAAAAATCGTTGTGTTCAGTGTTACAAGCATAAATCATGCAATAACTGTGATGCTCCCGTTTAAATTTTCAGAATCACAATCATATCACTTTTAAGGTTCTAACTTATATTGTGAAATTTCCTTCTCAAAGATCAGGGAAAATGGCCTGATCTTTGGGGGTATTAAGTAAACAAAACAATTTAAGCAAGTCTAGTGTTTGACTGACTACTTTGCCATTAACAGCGGTCAAGTCTGGCAAAGTTATAGAATTTATACAGAATTGAAGCCCTCATGACAAGTCTGTGTAGCTTAGAGGACAAGTTCTTCTAGGGATTCAAGGTTTGTACTGAAATATTTCGATAATATGGCTATGACTGACATAGAAATTTAGCTACAAAAGTTTCTGCCAACAAAGCTATAACTTTGAAAAGCAGTCAGCAATGTTCTTAGTGGTCTTTCCCACACCACTACTTTAGAGATCTGTTGTCCTGAGTCCCAATTTAGAAGTTTTAACAAGAATAAATCACGATATACAGAAATCTTCAACAACGAATGAATCAAGACATACATCTTGATATGAGGAAAAGGCTTAGAGAACTAGAGGACTCAGTTAGTCTTTCGGACTTACTGACCTGTTAAGGAAAAAGAGCAACCTATCTACCCCATTATCCTATAATCCATTCATCGTTAACGCCATAAGAACATGCTTCTGTCCTTGCAGACTAAAACAATACACAAGCTTACCTTCCAAAGAACCCAGTTTAAGTTCTGGTAGACCAGCCCAAAGAGGCGCAAAAATTCTAAGATAACCTTATCACAGGCTAAGCTTTTGTGACTGGTAATTCCACCACAGTTAACATCTGTCAATGAATGTCTATCCAGTAGCCAGCCAAGCACTCAAAACAGCAGCCTCTGTCATTGAAAATGTGAATATTCTGTTGTACTGATACATCTTTCACAAGGGCAATTTATCTACCTAAAGCAGTTCCTCACTCTGTACCTCTCGTGTCCCTGAAACACCAATGAAATATTCTGAACACTGATTAGCGTGGCTGCCAACATTTCTTTCATTGTTAGAACACGTGGAATCGATGTTACCAACACTTGAAGATGCGCATATTCCATGTGGTTTTGAAATTTCATTATAACAAGCCCTTTGCATCACCTTGTAGGAGACAAAAAAAAAAAAAAAAAAAAAAAATGATATTACTTCAGCGTAAAGAGATTTCCATGTTGGCTGCTAATGAGCAAAGAAAATGATTAGCACGAAATGGGATACATTACGCATGGAGCCCTGCAAAATACTTTTCGTTGAGAAGGGCATGACGAATCCCTTTTCACTTAACAAATCAGGAACTGTCTACATGATAGCCTGAACAGAAACAGTTATATACGTTGTGAAAGTTAGTATAGTCGGTTCTTGATGAGAAACCTATTGGAGAATACCTCAGATGACATAACCATTCTGTATCATGGAAACTTTCTACGTTTCTAAAAGTAGTTAGTATAAGTCTAAACTCGAATTGAGCATCAGTTCATGCTGCGTAAAATTTTCTGCAGAGTTAAAGAGTTTGAATCGAAAAGCAACATGCATTAAGCCAATATCAAACAGGAGAGAATAATTTCTATTCATCTGATATAAAACCATTATCGAAGGTCCGTAAATAATCTTGATGTGAGAGTGAATTAAAGACAACCTCACTAAAATGCACTGCTTTATAACCTAGAGCACTCAACCCCCCGCCCTTCAAGCCACCAAACCTATCCACAGTTTTCCAAAATTCATCAAAGCCCAGCCACCAGCCCCTAAAGGATTCTATGGAATTTATATCCTTCTTTGATGATCGTTTTCTTCTTAAACTTAAACTTTCCTTTACCTTACGTTATTCGCTAGGTTACAATACAAGACTCTGCTTCCAAGAAATAAAATCTTTACCGTAATCTATCTCACGATTAAGTAAACACCTCTGGCTGGTGAAAATAGCTTGATTTTAAAATAACTTTTGTCCAGCTCCTTCTTCTCTCATAAATCACAGTAAATGTGAAGTCCTAGTTTTTGAGCACGTAAAACGTTGTGAAAATCCTAGAGCAATTAAAAAATGCTGACACGACAATGCTCAAACATATAATGTCCATTTTTTTATTATGAAAATAAATGTCTTAGGATCTGCAATAGCCAAATGTTCACTTATAAATGGTTGTTTTAGAGGAATACTTGATGTATGCGGTTATTCAGGATCTACTTTTAGTGATGCACAAATCAATAGAATAAGCTTTCCAGAAACTGTAGAAATTAGAACCATAGAACATTTAATTAATGCCAGTTACAATTTTAAGGTTCTAATTTGAAATAAGGACCTCAAGATGTGACAAATTATGTAACCAGAACAATGTTCGCCCCTGTCCACCCAAAAGAAACACTTCCGGTCTCCCGCGGATGAAAACGGACTTGATGCTTTGTGTTTCATCCAAACAGGTTTCTAAGCCACGGATCCCACGAAGACCTTACTGAAAATTCTCAGTAGTTTTGGTTCTTTTGCAACTGTGTCATAACTGGGTTGCTTAACATTATTTCTCCTACTTCTAAAAAGACCCGGGTTACCTCAAGAACACAAAAACACAATGGCATTTTGGTAGATATACCATACGCTAATATCTTATAATTTACACCACTTGCAAACCCCTTTTAGTTATTTAAGGATATCAACAACATTCAATAATATACTAATAAAACCTAAACTATAACAAGACCTGAAAAGTAATCAATTTAATGATAAATGAGACATACTGGGTAATTACAGCAGGTTCACTACCATAAAAAACGACAATGATTTGTAAGTTTAAAGCAACTGTAAAATCACAGTTGTTCCTTTTTACATTTACTGCTTCATTTTCAAATGAATGTTGATGAAAACAATTTGATTTAAAGATTCAACTGACACACAAACACCTAAAATTGTTTAAGATCCTTGCTCCTCTGATCTATATTTTGCTCCACACCATTAAGTTGAGAGGAAGTTGGACCAGTTCTAATGACGAGATATTCTGGAAGATTAACAGACTCATTCAGAGCGTCTTCTGTCATTTTGAGGACTGTTCTATGTAGAGCAGTTAATCTTGCAAAATGGCCTTGCTTTAGGATCATCACACTCGATGGCTAACTACAACACTTTTTACATAAACAAGCAAAAGGGTTAACCTCTTCAAACCAAAGTCTTTTTAAACCTCTAACTCCAAACCAGCAATATTGCTGAGGAGATATTATGGATTAGGTCTTAAGGAACCATTCTAGGGTTGCAACACCATATTCACCGAGGAATGCGTCATCAACTCAACAATATCTAGGACATAAATATTTAGGTATACAATAACTACATACTCTTTTATGTGGAACTAAGGCACAGTGTGTAACTTTTTTCAGTGGATGCAATAAGCAAAAAAATTCCCTTACTTCAAACGGTAACACATTATCAGCATCACCTCAAAGGAGGGTTCGTTAACACTGCCATCCCTCGTTAACTGAGACTTCTAAGATAGAAGACATTCTCAAACACTGATGACTTCCTGTACTTTACATCTTGCATTTAACAAAATGTAATAATACTGTGATCCTTTGCCTCAAATGATTAGACACATTATGTAAAACATCAGCAAATAATTCTCTTGCTAAGAAAGTAATCTAGTACAGTCTCTCATATGCGCTCTAATATAAATCATTCATAAACAAAATAACATTTCTCTAGCTATCATATCGAGATATCAAACGACATATTATTTCTTTAAAGTACTAACAATAATTTATCTTGGAAAAACCTGTAGTTTTTTTGTGCTTGGCTTTTCATTTTCTTATCCGTTTATGTCATAAATAGCAACGTTAGAAAACCTTTTACAGCTGTGCATGCAGTGCACCAATTTGCTTAAAAATGACTGCTACGGCTTCGTTCTTGACGGATGGAGTGAGATCAGATCACGTCACAACTGATATAAAAATGTCGTTTTCTGACTGTTTCTTCTAATGCCTATTTATATTATGTTTCAAACATAGTCAATCAATGGACAACGATCGCTTTACGAGTGCGCATTATATACTAATTAGAAACAGCAAGGGGAAAAACATCTCCTTACTAAGCGGATGAAATGATAAATCTTCAGTGTGGTGCGTCACTTCTTGCTACAGACAAAGGAATATATCAAGGCTCGTCTTTCATTTTAAGAAAGGGGCTTTCATTTCAAACAGTTCGCTTGTATGTGTTTGCATATTTCTTCTATTTAGACAAGTAACCGGTAGAACTGCTTTTTAAATTATAATGTGATTATAACTCCTTCTCGCAATGTTTTCTACAGCTTTATTTAAGGGAAAAAATTATGTATCGTAATTGAAGAAAAACCACATGTCAAGAGGCAGAATGATGAAGAAAAGCCTACAACTAACTCATCTTCCTTGCATATTTTTTTTTTTGCCCCATACACCAAAGAGGTAAAATATATTCTCAGAGCAAAGCAGGGTTGAACATTTTATGAATAATCAAACTATTGATAGAATTCAACCTTTCGATAAAACTCGTGGTGGAAGAGGTGCATGGAACGGAAGCCAATCAAGGTTTGGAAGCGGAAGTCTCTCTTCCAGACAGGGGTTAAAACGTGTCCTACGTGGAGTTGAATATAATAAACTGTTAATAAGGACACATCAAAGGCTTTATAAAAATATTCTAAATTTTCTTGAGTTACTATGAAACACGTTCTTCAAACTAAAATAACTTGGTCCTTATCATGAACAAATCGATATGGAAGATGACTCACAAAACAGACGAATGAAGTCTGTATGAGGAGTTGAAGCCATTTCTTCATGACGTTTAAACAGTAGCGAGCAAAGTCCCGAATTAAACTTTACTTTAATTATTTTTACTGAAAATACTATGATAGACATCGATGTTTCTTTAGAGTGAATGTTCCCCTGAAAATACATGTTCGCATTGTATTGAAAAGAAATGATGGTGATATAACATGTCCCAAGTAATTACTTTAAAAAAATGTCCTACATTTCGAGTAAAAGTTGAGAGATCATTAACAGAATCGTATGTTATTGTTAGCAAGCCAGTAATCAAATGATGGGCGAGGTTTCTCCAGTAAGGAGGGAACTTCTTGGTCTACTTGCTCAATGTTTTTGTTTCTGGCACGCCAGTGGAAAAGGTTACATTCCTAGTTAGAGATAGGGGATTATAAATACGGTTTTGGCAATTACTCCTGTTTACCAAAATGAAAAAGAAATAACTTTATACTGATGCTGAATCGCAGTTAGGAGAGAAGTCATCTGTTCCTGAACTGTTTATGTGCCATCCTCTTCCAACAGGTACTACTGCAAAGCTACTATGCTGCCTGTGGCTCGATTTACACCTATGGTCTTCTAAATACTTAATCATACTGATGCTAGATATTTAAACGGGATTTATTCTTCTGCCAAGATCTTGGAAAGGACAGATTAGCTATATTTTTTTTCACTAATGTCTATTTGGTACCACAGCAGAGGCAGAATAATTGGCTAATGCCATGATCCCAACTCCAAAATGAGATGAATAGTGATTAGGAGACAGTTTAATCAGACCACTGAGCCAGAACACTTGAATCTCACAAGACTGCCACAGACCTCTAACACCTCTAAAGGAAGAGCTGCCAGAGTATTTTTCTGTTATGAAGTGAAAGCTTTTTTGAGACATCTCATGACGTTTTTCCTCCCTTTAATGAATCTCTGAAAGTCTCAATCAACACATATTGTTAACAGGATATGTAGTTCAATCTCTCATTTCCAACAAAACAGGATTAGGCATTTGTTTCAGTGTCACAAGCACTTCCCTGTATCTCTGCTAATGAGGCCGTATATTGATTTTTATACTTGTAGGGATTCTTACAGTTCCTACAGGAAAGAACTGAATTAAAAGGATTTTTTTTCAGTGATACCACTAAATACTTTATACAATTCCATTTTTCTTCACTGAAAGGTGTTCTTGCTGTCTCTTTCTATAATTACTATTTAGGCCACAGTTCTGCTGAGTTTAAGGAGAGTCCTCTCCCATCAGGTTATTTTAATTGGAGCAGAGTTTCTTCTGTCATGCACTGGGTCAGCTCACAGTATGTAATGTCCAATTCTCATTATGGAAGCCAATGCAATACTTTTTCTTTCAGTATATCTCTATCTTTTTCAGTTACTGATCATGCCCCATGTCTGGTATATGCCAGGTTGGCTCAAGGGTTTTAAGTCAATTTTAGATCACATAGAAACTCAAGAGGTCATTTTGGGGGTTTTTGTGGTTTTAATTGTTTGATTCACTTGAAACTAGGACCAGTAAGGCCTCATTGATAGCAAGGTATGGTTCTCAAGCACCAAAGGCATAGGCTGTGTAAAGTCATCATCTCTCACATGACTGGAGGCCTCTTCTAGTTTCTCTGGAAGAATGGCCCTGATCTGTTTACATATAACTCTTCAAAAGGCATCCTGTCTCGGTCATCATGAGCGTCCTTCATGGAAGAATATCTGACTTTCTGCGTTTGCAGTCATCCCTCTTGCTTGATGAACATACACTTGAAGTGGCCTGCCTGTTGTATACTTCCCTTTCTTATGTTGGTTTTTTGTGTATCCTAAACTGATTGTAGAATACAGTTACAGGGATCGTTGTCTTCGTCTTCCTTTTAATGCCTCTCTCATCGCATTGCTAACACAACTTTCTTGACCATCCAAGACCTGGGAATTGAGCCACACCTAGTCAACGATCTCTCTCCTGTTTAGGCTCTCAAATGGAGTATATGGGTTCTAATAATTACCTACTGTAAAACTGTTGACACATTGAACTACAATACACTTTTGTCATTTCAAGTCAAGTTTTTACATACGAGTCTATTAACGATCTCTCCACTTACACAGACAAAATAACATCAGTAACCATCGTGAACTTGAATTTCATATAATAAAAAGTATTATAGGTGTACATAAGTTAATGCTTGGTGAACGCAAACCTACTGCCCTCTGTGTTTTGAAATTAAGAATAAGTTTTCGTTAAAGGAAGCAGGAGATGTGAAAAAATAAAGACAAACAAAAATAATTTATGAACTATATAACACTAAGCGTACTATGATGCCAAATAATTCCACTAATTATTTGAAAAGTATCGCCAAAGAGAGCATCATTTTTCAATAAGAATAGACACTATTTATAACTGTAACAGAAGTGGCCCACACTATAGTGCTGAAGGAACCTATTTCACTGGGCGACATGGCTTCCTCGCCCAGAAATAGATTTTTCCTACGTCAAAATCCCTTTTTTGGTCTTACTATTCATTCCGGTTCAAACATTACAATTTTAAGGAATTGAGTTGATTGATTGGCAAGACAACACAAGTAAATTAGTCGAGAATAAATAATATATGACTGAAAACTGGTGCATCTACGGCTTAAAAAATGGTCAGGAGCAATATATGAATGGTAACAGTAGGTCACACCATCATGGGTACTGTCCCCATATAAATACTGTACTTCCTAACACCACCTAGGTTCTTGTATGAGTGTACTACACTTTAGAGGAAAGTGGAAGGAAGTGGCTGTCGGGTGTTGTGAAGAGTCAATCTTCTTGGAGAGTTCAACTTGGGAGAAATAAAGAAAGATAATCAAAGATTTCTATAAAAAACGTACATTGGTGAAATAAAAAATAGGAGGAATTAGAATTACAAAACTATTGGAACAAGATTGACAGTGTATACATAAATTAGAAAAAATGATCAGTGTCTCAAATGTAGTTCTAGAGATTTATCATTTAATAATTTTATGCTGAAGATAGCAAGAGTGAAAGCATGAGAATATGTTGTACTTAATCCACCTGCTGAAATCAAAATAAGAGAGATAAAGAGAATGATTTAATTTAATTAAGTAAGCAAATCGGAAAGCGCATATGATATCCTGCTAAAGATGATCCAATTTGATGACGAAGGAAAGAGAAAGAGGCGTAAGATCGAAATTGTAAAACAAGGAAAGAGTGTGGAAGAAAGGAAGGAAATAACTAAAAATAATGAAGACTGAAAATGAATTTAATTATCGGGATATTTAGTTACAAACCTCTTTGACTGGTACTAGATGGCTGAAATTAATTTCAAGAGTTGTTTGAAATGGAAAATCACGTGATTTCCTACCTCTGTGATTAAGTTCACCCGCTGCCTGATAAACAGAAAACCACTCCAATGAACGACGACTCTGGTACACAGGGGACGTCATAATCACTAACAAAGGATACTGACAGGAGCTGCAAGTACAGCAGGATTTAAAAGCTTCAGAAAACATGAAAACTGACAAAAAATAAAACAATATCAATATGTATGTATGTCCCTGAGCTTAATTATGCATACATTACATGGTTTGTATAATAACAACAGAGCTTAAAGATATTAAAATAAAAATAATTTAAATAAAGCTGCAGGAAAGGTCACAGGTAGAATTGTTCTAGAATTCGTTTCGTAGCAAGAGTGTTTCAACAGATTGGGTCTGGTTGTCAAGAGAAATGAATGAAAAGAACAGCAGGTCTTGTATTTGAAAGAGATAATACTAAGCCAAGGAGACTTCCGATTCCAGGTGTCCGAGTCGGTGTGATGTTTTACATTTAGCATCATAGTTGTTTTGAAGAATGTGTCTCAGAGGCAAATTACTGTTTCCAACAAAAATGAAAATATGATGCATAAAAGATGCATAATGTGAAGACAGAATAATGTAAGAATATGCTTTGATATTTAAGGGAAAAGTGTAACAGGAAAAGTACTGTCTGTTAAAAATGCTCGAACTAAGAGGAATGTACGTGGTGAAGTAATTATGATCAATGACCTCATGAGAGTAAACGTGTATAACTCGTTGAGAAGTAGAGCTCAATACAGTAGATTTTAAAATATGAATCTTCGTTACAAATCGTGAAATGCTCTGAAGTATCAGTATAGATATTCCTAACTTACAAGTGTTGTAATCTCGTCAAAACAGATTGAACAACTCATGCTGCTCTCCAAATCCTAATGTGAAATATTGATATAACTTCAGATTACAGACCCCAGTCATTAAAGTATGTGATTCAATGACACACTGTCTATTTTTTATTCCTATATAAAGATTTTTCAAGCAGTAAAATTCATTTTGAGGATAAAATTGTATTCTTGGTGAAAACTGGAAAGAACGATTGATACTTTGCCTCTAGCAATTTCTATCTTGAACTGTCTACCAATGTCGTTATTGACATTGCATTAAAATATCTAGTATTCTGTTAGAGCTTCAATAATATTAGACTGTTTTAAATTGATTAAGTCTTATAAAAATTAGGTTTTGAATATTGTAGTGGAAATGAAATAGCTACTAATTCTATACTCCGTTTTTGTAATTGGTCTGAGTGATCTGGCAGAAAAATCAAGCCTAAAGCTTAACTTCCCTCAATGCGTGCCTATAAAATTTCTAATCTTATTGAAAGGGTTAACATTTACACTCTTAAGGATTTCTATTTGGCAAGAAGTTTAATACGAACGGATCGACGTCATCTCTTTGTGTGAAATGCTAAGCTGAGATGCAAACTTTCCAGAGCTTGTCGAAAACAGTATGAAATGACGTACCAAAGATGCTATGCAGGAAAAGACACTCTATGTGCTCCCCGATACAAAAGCATGATGAGTTACTGATACTGATGGTAAAGGTCACATGAAATACAGGATATCATCTTTTCCAGATGAGCTGATTTCAATGATAAGGAAGTGACTGAATGGGGTACAGTTAGTGGCAGTGAAAAGACATCCTTTGAGCTGACAGGAGCCATGCGGCAGTAAACACTGTGAACACCATGCATCGCGAGGACAGCTAGCACCAAACCTGCCAACTGGCATCACTAGACCCTTCGTGGTCTGAGCCACGTTTGGGTCCAACGCCTGCACCCAACAACGTCAGGGACTTTTTCGACCCTTTGTCACTACCAAGTACAATGTCTATGCTGCAAAACGAAGAAGATTGAAGAATGGCATCAGTCTTTATGGAGGTAAATGGACATTAATTCGACCATCTTGCACTATACTATATCACACACTATATCACTATATAATAGAATGACCACCACCACAATCAGATTCAGCACTCTTCTTTGAGTGGTTGCTGAGATATTACAAGCTTATAAAACGTTGTCATTTTTTAAAAATATACTGCAAATAGCAAAGTGCTAATACTAAGTTATATGACAAACCAGAGATCAAATGTTTATCAAATGCATAAAAAAAAAAAAAAAATGCCAAAATGACCTTACTCATATAGTACACATTTCTCATGATATGAATGTGGTGATAGCTTTACAATAAATAGTCAATATGATCCACAGTTATAATCATAATATATCAGTCACTAGGTTGTAGAGTTGGATGCTTTTTATCCCTGCACACCAGCAGGAAAAGTGACTGTAGTAGGTGAGACCTTTCGCCGTCGCCCTACCTTACGTTGGACTGGGAGAGGCTGCCCTGTCGACTCTGCTGGCCTTGGATGTCCTGATGCTCATCAATGGAGCGAGGCAAACTGGTTCTGGAGGCGTGAGTGCTTTTGTTTGGAGCTGCAGGAACTGCTATACCCATCAACCGCTCAAGCAAACTTGGCTTCTGTAGTGCCACCATCGGAAGGTCAAGAGGGTGAAGTAGTTCGATATATGGAAGCTAAATTTTGATACGTATTCATGTCCCTCAAATGAAACATCATGAACCTTATGAGAAACTCAACAGCAGTATTTTAAGAAAAAATGAGACAGGTTTAAAGTTACTCCTTTAAAACATTTATCTCAAAAGATTATAGTTGCATGTTTACTTGAAATTAAGAATGTCAGTTTATACAGAAACAATTTAATGCTTATAGCTTCCATTAATCGACCTCTTACATATATAGAATTGAACATATGGTTTTTTTATTATAAATGAACGCTAAAAATTTATGAACATCAAAACAACTAGAATAAAAGAAATTAGTTGAATGCGGGATGAAAGAGGAAGAAGATTATTAAGGAACCAAATCATGACAGCTGTAACCCACTAGACAGTCCCTCTTCCCTTGACACCAGAAGGTCTGGGAACACACTTATTACAGTACAACTAGAATACACATACTGGCCAAAGATTCAAACTGGAATATACTGTGCTGTCTTGGTTATAATACATCATTGCATAATTGTAGAATAATGAACACTTCAATTACAAAAGGCAAAGGACTGTACTATACCCATTTTAAAACTATGTAATATCACTGACAATAATATAGATAACAGATATGTCCTAGAGAAACATGTTGAACACAATTTTAAAACTGGGGTGCAAGCAGGCTCTCTGCAGCAACCTTTTCTAACCAGATTAGGTATCCCAGCTAAACATGGTACTTCCTAGAGTACATTACAACTGCCATCCAGAGGTGCCCATGTGTTTTTACTATTGTTATCTTACAAGTATCTTTTAGACTTTAAACACCATTGCACACATTTTGTGGAAAGCTCAAAAAGGAAAGAATCCCATTATGTTACAGAAATTTCTGAGTGCCTTGTTTCAACTGTATGTAAGTATATA
Organism: Macrobrachium nipponense; assembly: GCF_015104395.2. Taxonomy (NCBI): domain Eukaryota; kingdom Metazoa; phylum Arthropoda; class Malacostraca; order Decapoda; family Palaemonidae; genus Macrobrachium; species Macrobrachium nipponense. Next base: position 36,552,138 of record NC_061108.1, read on the forward strand.
TATATATAAATATATATTGTATATATATACATACATAACAATATATATAAATATATTATACGTATATACACACTCTATGTATATATATACAGTATATACATGTATATATACTTGTATACATATTCACATGTATACTATATATGTATGTACATATTATATATATATGAATGATTTAGCAGATGCATTGTGGATACTTTTTAAATGACTCTATATCACTAATAAGGAGAGACACTATCCAAGATCACATTACTAGAAGGAAACCTGAACCATCAGCCACGACTATTGCTTGGTAAAAACACAGATATATACATAATTATCATTGCCACCGGGGGAAAAAGGGAAAGTCATTCATAGCACACATAAGTAGAACCTGTCACTTATATGAGAGTAAAAAATTTTGGGAAAAAATATCTTTGCATTGCTAATGTAATTGTAGAATGGCAAAAATATAATGAATCATGATGTCACAGTAACTCAGACATATAAAAGAGCCATTATGTATATAATATCTAAATCTACAAGAGCAAATAATCGAATTATGGTTTCAGGTTTTATGAGTAGCAGCGTGAGGAGTGGGTGGCTTGCATGCGAGGCTCGAGTGGTATGGAAGACCGAATATGAGATCACCCCAACCTCATCATCATTATCACCTTCATTCAAGGAAATCTCTGAGAATGACTGCCACTGTTCATACAGAAGTCGTCACTTTTTGAAAATGTTGAAATTTGTTTGATTAAAGAAGTCATCTCCCTTTAAACTCCTTTTATGTGCACTTCTGACCAACCGAACAAAATAAATACTTACCTTCAATTATCACAAACAATTCACAAGCAGAGCTAGTAGCATTTCAATGCAGTAAAAAAGCAATTTTGAAAAATGGCATATGCGGAACAATAGTCAAGGATGAACTAATGATGCCTGCAAACTTTGAAATTCATTAATAGATGCGTTTCAAGTAACTTACCTCCTAACATTTGACGGAGGGAAAAATTTGTTTTTTTTTTTTCAAACAATATATGTACCAGTAATCATGAGAGTTAAACACATGTATATATATAAAAAATCAAAAGTTTGGGAAAGAATGTTCCTGTTTTAAACCATTTAAATGGAGAAACGCAATTCAGAATCCCGAAATCTCGTTAGTCGTTCCAAATGAAAGTAAAGTGTAACAGTTTTATAAATTTGTATCACTGTCTGTGAGGGTTTTGGTGCTTTTCAGTCTATGGTGTTACACAAGTGAGGGGTCTGGCAAGAGTCAGGCAGGAAGAGTAGCTTTTTTTTGGATGCCGGTCAACCTCTACAGTAAAATACGCACACACATGCATACTACCACGCACACACTCCCTCCCCCTTCACCACACACACATAGCTTAAGGACTTGAATGATTTTTATACGTAACATAAAACCTCCAACATTTACTATTGCATCAATGCTACAGAAAAAGTGGAAGGTCTGAATACTATACGTATAACTACCGAAACTAGAGAAGCAGTAGCAAAGTCATTCATAACAGCAACAACTGATACTGATACATACATTTGCATCATACAGGTCACTATTGCTAGGCAGTGCAACAAATCTCACTAAAAGGTCTACGTAATTATTCTTCAACTTATGTTTTGTTTGTCTAGAGCAATTTTGCTTTTCCTAAGAAACGCGTATATCGGATGCCAAAAAGCGAGGCAAAAAAGAATGCATTTATGGCAAAAAATAAATGTCAACTTACGGAAGGAAGCCTTTCCATTTCCTACATCCCTGGCGTGAATCTTATTACAGTACACTATATTCTCTCTCTCTCTCTCTCTCTCTCTCTCTCTCTCTCTCTCTCTCTCTCTCTCTCTCTCTCTCTCTCTCCCTACCGCATCCCATTACAGCACTTGCAGAAAATTGAAGGGAAAATCTAGAGTCTCATTTTGTCCAAGATTTTCATAAGTCCCGTCCCAGGTGTCCACTTGGCAAGCCCAGAGGAAAAATTACAGGTCTGACTTGTTTAGGTAAATGAGTGAGACCTTAGCAGTAGACAATGTTATTAGCGCTGGAAACACTGGCTAAGCTAGAGTTAACCAGCAGTCATGCGAATTTCTATGTCTATCAATATTTCATATAAATCACATTAGATCTAAAGTTTTGTGGATCATTGGATAATTTTTTCTAAGCTCAATTTAGTAATTCAAAAACATTCCTGCTCTGCGGAAATCAGACCACGTACTTTACTTTGTAGGTAAGGGGAGTAAGGGGGAAGGGTAAGGAGGGGAGGAGGCTGGAGCATATTTGTAATTCGGGAAAGATCAAATACGTTTTTTCCCTTTTTATGCCATGATGTCTACTCAGTGCTATTTGCGAGTTCTTTGAACAATGTGGAAAAATGTTAATTTGTGACGAGTTTGTTATAGTATACTGTGCTTGAATTATCTGTTGTATCTGGATGCTTTGTAACAATAGAGAAAATATAAAAAATGACTTTTAAGCTTTTTCATGAAAATGCCAGAACACAGATTTATATGCTTGTTTATGACTTATCCGGAATATAATACTACATGAATATTTCTGAAGCAGTTGAAAGAGAGCAAAACACGAATTTAATGCAAGGACGTTAATCTCATGAACTTCACAAAGGGAGGCACCAAAAATCAGTTTTGTTCAAATTGCTCAGACTATAAAGTAGTCCTTTGTTTGATTAGTTTCTTAAGATCTCTATGATCAACAGAATAGTATCTATCTAAAAAGGTACTATATTCCTTAACTAAATTTTACATGATCATACATTAACCTACTGTTAATCATCTCAAAGAAAACATGATATCATCCTTTCCTATGAAAAAAAGACTGATTTAAAACCCTGCAAAATAAGATCTACAGATCTAAGTATACAGTAAAAAGATCAAGATGCACTATGTACAAAAAATGACTGGCAAGTTTTCAAAACAGTTCAAAAATGAACAATGATATATCATCAGTTACATACTGAGCTTCATTCACCACGCATTCAAATGTTAGTATATAAAGTGCACATAAAAAGAGCTCCCTGGGAAGAATATGCCATAGATTAATGTTTCACACATTCATTTTCACTGAGTTATTAGCAAAGGGAGGTCGGAGCCTGCTCAAATTCAACTTCTCATCTTGAGTCTCCGTAGGCGAGGAGCCACCCAGACATATAATGGAACCCTCGTGGAGCACTTCAACATCTCAGTTTGGATAAGCAATTATTTTCACAGCCTTGCAGCAGGTGTTCATGTGGGTCTATATAAAAGGTTGTAAATCCAAGTCTGTTTAAATGCTCCCATTCCTGATGGCTCAGAATTGCTTCAGTGTTACCTTCGTTCATTTGCATGTGGAAGATACATTGTCCCTATAATAGAGTATCTCATGATCATCTAAGCAGCTTTGAAGTTAGAAGGCTTTACATATTGTACAATGAACAGCAATGCCTTTAATTTATCTGCCTACATATCTACATGACTATCTGGTGCATTTCTTGTTCTAAAGTCGTGGTAACAAGAAAACAAAGATGATCCAGTAAAAAATGGGGCAAGAATATGACTAGGATAACCAGCCTTCAGTGATTAGCCTCTGCGGAAACTTAATCTTAACGGAAACTTTTTCTTCAAGTACAAAAAATGTGAACAACAGTAGGCTAAAGAGCCTTTTCGCAAAGGAATACAGCATTCTTAAAACAGCATCAGTAGGCTTACTCTTCTAACAGCTATTTCTTGAGTCTATACAATCTTTTAACAATACACCAAAATGAAACCTTATCACAAGTAGAATCTTGTTTTCTTTCGTATAAAAGTTACTTTGTAGCCTAAATATACATAAACATGCAATTTCAATGCTACAAAATTCCAACATCAAATAAAGTCACAGATCAAGTACAAAATACTACATAGTATATACCTTTATTGCTTTTATTTTGATATAGATATGGCTGGATATGTCATACTGAAACAGACTTGGAATAGACTAATTTTCCTGGAAATGTTTTGGGCCAGTAAGAATGTGACACACACACAGTATTATGCAACAGAAAGCAAACCAGTGTACAAGACTGTGGCAAGACTAGCAAAATCACTGCTTTTACACTACGCATTTCTTTTATGAATTATATCTAACTACATTGACATGCATCGAATACCTCAAGTTTAACCAATGGCATACAGTTAATAGCAAGTCTGCAAACGAGAGGGTAAGTTGTCAAAAATTCCGAAGAAAAATGAGATAAAAATATTTTTTAAAGGCCCATCTTGCCACATTTGTACAGTATATGCATGACGCCATACCGGTGATTTTAAGTAAAACAAGCATGAGCAAAAGTAGAGTTGGATGATAGAGATTATTAAAAGAAAATGAAGATAATCTCAAAATACTACCACTTCTATCGGGGAGGCTGGGGACCTTTCCTGCAATAAAAACAGCGAAACGAGGTATGTCACTCACTACAACAGGCGCCAGGTATGCTCTCAAAAACAGCTACCAGGGGCCATATCATAACAACTACCAGGTAATTCACTGAATAACAGAACCACATACCTAGGTATCAACCATGACTGGTGATCCTATTAATATGGCATTAACATATGAACATCTCCTTGTAAATCTTTTATGACTGAATAATCTTGTTTAAGGGTAAAAGAATTTCACAGAAATCAAAAAGGTTCTTCTAAAAACAAAAGTAAATGAATCACAAATCATAAAAAATTGAACCAAGTTTTACTTCTGTTATGATGATGACTACTTTTAAATAATCTGCTTTCTATGACAAAATTTTGATGAAATTCTCTCGTATATCAGTTAGGCAAGGAGAAACTACAGATACAGCTCGGGGCTGTCAAAAGGACCAGGTGTAAAATTAGAACTGGTAATTGTACGAGGCCAGGTGAGAAGGATGTGTCTACCTCTACCCACTTGGGATAGACAGTTGTTATAAGATTCACACTCTTGCTTCGATGACTTTGATCACTTTTGTGTATAAAGTCACGTTTTTATTTCTTTTAATGCATAATACATTTAAAAATTTAGTACATGCAAAAATACTTTACTTGTAGACAACTAGAACATATATAACTCACTCCTCACTTCTTTGGTAAGTGTGATATCTGTGAACAACGGTCTGGACTAATATGTTTGTGGAATCTTATTTAGATGTCATGTCTACTTTGGCTCCGAAAGAAAACACAACTCCTAGCGTTACTCTCATTACATCTCATCCGTCTTTTTGGGCAACAAAAAATCTCTGAATCACGAATGTACTACATTTCTCAGCAGTCATATATCCAAACAAGATTCCTATAACATTTTACTGAACAAAAATTTATGCTGTAGATAAAAAATTTTGGGTTATGGGGGATAAGGTCAATTCTAAGTCTAACCAAGACTCTATTTCAGCACTGGTGATAAAAGACAAAGAGGGTAACACATAAATAGTAATCATTTCATCTCATAACCCTACACATATCATCACCAACTAGTATATGGCTCAGTACGCCCTCATTTACCCAAGGCTGACTCCTCTTTCAGTTGCTTTTCTGTCTGTAAGTCAATGAGGATAAATGAGGGAATACTGCAATCATTTGATATTGAAATCACTGTGAAACATACACTATAGTGCAGTGATGGCTATTTTATTACTATAAATATGACCACTATAGGCAGGGGGCACTAGCACTGATAATAATATGTACCCCCATCCAAAATAACATCTTAGGACAGGAGGGAACACATATGATAAATATATGATTTATGTGACTAATCTTAAAAAAAACTAATGAATGATGATGGATCTGGGAGAAATGAAGCAATGTTTAACAAAAATGAAGAGCTCCTAAAAAAAATAACACCAATTATTAGTCACTCTAAATCATTGATAAGCTTAATCTACAAAAAACAGACCTTGAAAAGTTCTGAAATTTCAAACGAATGAAGAACTCAACACTACACACTCGGGCAAGAATAGAGCAGCAGCTTATAACCTTACATACACAATAAATAACACTCAAACAATGTTCTTTTAATAGGTCCAAGTCAATCTGAATCACTTAAAATGTATTGGATCGCTGATGATGCACGCATACCTTATTTATCAAAGTGACGGTTAAGGTAAAATTTCTACAATAACATTAATCAAAACCATCTGAGAAATATGTTCAGCTTCAGCATATGCACATCATTCTTCCCCCCCCCCCTATCTCTCTCTCTCTCTCTCTCTCTCTCTCTCTCTCTCTCTCTCTCTCTCTCTCTCTCTCTCTCTCTGCCAGGCAGTGTGAACTGATACATACACACAATAAACACACACACTTATAAGTACTTAAATGAGAGGAAAATTAATCTAACTTTCACTCCTAGTGAACATTGACATTGAAGAAGTCAAGTAAAGCAGAGCAAAACATGACTTATTAAGACCGTTCTTTGCTTTTAAGTGATTCGCGACAAGAGAGACCTGTGTCTTTGACACCTACCCACATGATTAATCACCACAAGTGATCCTGGGGAAATGATACACATTCATCCACAGCCTGTGCTAATAATCTGCCTCCAGTCTTTGATGAGAAGATTATCAGTATCAAGATCTGTTCATGAAAGTATCACAGTCCCCTCCAAATCGATTTTGTGGAGACTACCATTGAATATACATATATGTATATATATATGTATATATATATACACATACATATACATACAGAAGTGAATTGATATATATACTGCCATTAAAATCCACTGATTTGTAGTACTACTCAACCTATCATTCTACACTGATACCACATAATCTACATGAGCACAAGACCTTGTATCAAATTCCCAAATGATACATATGATCCCGTTCAATGAAGCTACAGGTATATAAGGATCTGTGCCACACACCAAGTCCACATAAATTGTAGTGATTACTTTGATCACGCGAAGATATGTGAAATATATGATCGTGGCAAACAGACCTTATTCCTCATGTGCTACTGGTACACTAAAATATTTGTAAACAACAATGCAGGTGTACCAATTATGAATCTGCTAACTAGAAGGCTGAAATGGTTACGTGGGTGACAGGAATATTTTTTATTTTTGGAATATAATCATAAAAAAGTTTTGACAATTTATTCCTTCAAAGACAACTGTAACAGTTTACAACGCTAAAGCACAGTATGTAGTCCCACTTTAGATTCTACAGCTATTGAACTTCTTTTCTATGTATGGTCTGGCTTCAATTTTATCTTAAAAATGCCCATTACAAGAAGAGGGCACAGCCCTATAATAGTTCAGCGAGCAAATTCTGAATGGCATTAGCTAGCGTTCTCAGCATTCTGTGCACTGAACGAGGGGAGGCAATTTCATCGGTGAGAGACCTTCAGTATGGTAGCAAACTTTCACTTATATACTAACCTACGAAAAATGGAAGAGCATGGCAGAACAGCACAATAGTTTCAATACGGAAAACAATTATCATCCATTTAAATATGATAAATCTATAACTGTCGGTAATAAGAAATGCTAGAAATATGCCTCTACAGTTTGGTTAAACTACTTTATATTTATAACGGACATATATCTAAATGCATATAATACCCTTGGTTTTGCAAATTAAATAAACTACTATAAGTATAGCTGTGCACCCATGTATCCTCACCTACATAATCCTTACTGAACCCTGGAAAATTTCTATCATGATAACTGTCTGTCATAATAACTATGACCATTCTTCTTCTATAATTTCTATCAGTCTCCAGCATGCGTTGGTATGAATGCGTAAAATGTTTAAAACTTAATGTTTTGTAGAACAAAAGGGATATGTTTACTTTACAGGAATTACGAAACTTATCTCCCTATTTAGCCTTACAAATGTGTATTGTATGAATTTAAATTCGCCAAATTAATAAGTTTGGTGAAGTAATAAATAATAAATTAAAATGATTTTTTAAGCACTTTAAAGCTTAATCTAAGTCAAATGTAAGCTGTTAAGAAGAAGTCCCTCAAATTTAACCACAAAATCTCAAAAGAGGACAGCATTAATAAATTTTAGGTTATTCCTCTGACATAATTCATTCATCACACGACGAATAGATTCTTATTCAAATTTGACCTGCTTTTAATAATATGGCCGGTTATTGAACTTCAGCAGTAGTGAAATCTGAGGACTAAATAGGTTTCAGATCTTTGCTGTAAACTCTTTTTTTAATGATTCATACTATAAAAAAGTATATTTGATGGTCATCAAACTGTTTTCATATCATGGAAATTAACTATCAATTGAACAAGGCCTCACAGTCATTGCTATAAAAAGGGTATACTGTGGACTTCTAATAAAAATTGATAGAAAAGTATAATGTTAATAGTATTAATATAGTACACTTAATTCCTCAGAAATAATGGAAACATATCAAACCAGGGCATATCAAAAATAATCTAGAAAAGAATGATTGCTATTTAGTGAATCTTGTAGTTGACCTTGTATATAGTGAGATGCTTTCTCTAAAAAAATCATAAGTCACTCTAAAGAGGTATTCCTAAAATAACATCACTGGAATATGAAAATGATCATCTCAGAATCTTATACAAAAGAAAATTTGCACGACATTAGAGCTTTGCTAAGTGGAAACACTATCTCACTTCATATAAGTAAGAACATAATAACTACTTGGAGAAATAATGAATAAATTTCATCATAAATAAAGGTTTTGTTCAACCACGAAACAAAAGTTAAGATTCCTGGTGAAACTATAATCTAGGATGACAATTTATAAAGTTTCTAAAAAAAACCTGAACCACAATGTATACTGACAACTACTGTCAAGAAATTGAAAGAACAGACTACTGACAAAGCTGAGCAAAGTTAAAGTAGTTCATGAGAAAACTGCAATCTATGTATGGTTCAATTATATAACTTTAAAGGTCTTTGTTTTCCAGCAGGATGTTTTTCATAAAAAGAGGGAAGAATACAATATTGTCCAATGACTTTGGTATTCTTAAAGATGGGACAAATGTTACCATTAGTCCCTTTGAACAACAATTCTACCTTTCACACAAAGTCAAAATGGTCCTCAGTATATAGCAGTAGCTTCTAAACTTATTATACAGGCCAATGCATGGTTGCTTTTTATGATTTTATCATCAACTATATAGCTACCCTAACCCACTTTAAAATAACGAATTCGGAACATAACAGACGTGGTTATGATTTATTCATTGTCAGAGCTACTGAACACAGTAACTATAAAAATAAAAATTCTTTCTGTTCCTATCATGAAATATCAGACTCTTTGTTATAAATCACTGTATACGTAATCTAACATGCAATGTTCTGCTGTTCCCACCGTGATCAATCTCTCTAAATCTGTCAAGACACTAAAATGGAAATGCATTTACTGTTGGAACAAAAGAAACTCACTGACTACTTAAAAATATTCCTGTCACCACTGAAGCGTGTTAAAATGAACAAGGCACTTTGTTATCATTTCGTTAGTAATATATTACTCAGCCAACTCCCAGCAAGGAACATCTGAGGAACGAAAAATGCTTACACATACAACTGGCGCCAATAATGTTCCATGAGGGATCTCCAACAACGTATCTGTGCTTTCAATGATACAGTGAATACGAGTGAATGGTGATCAAATTACTGCATCTAAAATACTGTATTTAATGCTCAATAGAGATGACTTGTGACTGAGGTTCATACTTCCTAGATTACAACAGGAGCCATATTTTCAAAATACAGTTGTGATCAGAATCAGTTTTTTTTTTTTTTTTTTTTTTTTTTTGCAAAGTACATCTCAAATACTCTATCTTGCTTGGAAAGGTGGCACTACTGTAATGTATGCACATTATGCTAATTCAAGTGAATACTGCGGCAATAATACTAAGACATTAATTGAAATTTTACAGAGCCCATGAGACAAATGAGTACTGAAATACCTTTACGGTGGATTTGGATAAAATAATGTTAGATAAAGTATGAATTACAAATTACAACAGCTAGCTTAAATGTGCACTATACTGAGTATGATTTTCAAACTGTCTTACTGATTCTGACTCTTGCTCCACTACTTCCTCAGTATCCCCTCCTGTTTCCTCAGTTTCTGGGATTTCCTCTGCATCCTCAGACTCTTGGACTTTATTTTCAGCCTTTTCTATACTGCTGAGTAGTTGCGTACCCTCCCCACATAAAATATCCTCAGTCGACTCATACTTTTCCTCATCTTCCTCCTCCTCCTCATTCTCATTTTGCCCATGGGAATCTTTACCCTCCTGGAATAATTTTGAGAGCTCCTATTTGTTCATCTCTTGTCATGACTGGCTCGAGAGCACATTTTCAAGCAATTCATAACCTTTTAGAAACATTCTAAAAAAATATTAACATGCGACACATTCAATTTAGTCTCTTTTAAGAGTATTTTATAAAAAAATGTAATTTACATGATCATTAAATTGATGATGAGTCTTATAAAATAGTCAAATCATTTCCATATGACTGTATTCTTTGTCTCATTTAAATACTGTACTCATAAAATGAGCGCATCTTGATATTATGCAAAAAAAAAAAAAAAAAAAAAAAAAAAAATCATTCATAGGAATAGAATTCTGTACCATACATGTTACTGAGGACATAACATTTTGGTTCATTAAAATATTCACACTCTAAGCCTGTCATTGGCAACATAAATGTTATAACCAACTATCTCTCTTGTAAAATAACAAAACCTTCAATATATTCATACTGACCAAGCCTCCCGCTGGTTGAATTTGGCCAAATCGTGTCGTCCGCCAATTTTCAAGAATTAATAAACCGCCATAAATTTTTCCCACGGTTAACTTGTCATATTTTAATTCTGTAAAGGAGAAAATTGAAAGAGCTGTCATTCCTCAAAACATAACTTTTCATTTTTAAACACAATTTCATGTATCTAAAATGACTTTGACTAACTATGATTTACTTTTCATAGGTATAGCCATCGCCATGTTAGGAACTATTTCATTGGTATATTAAAGGGGAGAGAAACCCACAATTTACTTCAAAAGAGAATGAAGTTACCAGAGAAGCATTAAAACTTGAGCGAGATAAAACTATAACTACATCAAATTTCCATTTCAGTTTCAGGTTTTACTCTCTGAACCAAATCAGACAGGATTTTTTTTTATCTGTAAAGAAGGAACAATATTTTAAGAAATTCTAAGGTAGACATACTAATACAAAATACTGCCTTACAAGAGTTTAATATTTACCTGGAAGGAAGACTAGTGAATTAGAAAGATGCTCTCTAATTGGGATAACAACATCCATTATGAAGAGTACTGCATCTGAGTTGTGTAAATTATCAACAGTCTCAAGGAAAAAAATATTGCTTATTTATACCTTTAGGGGTTACTTAGGGTAAATAACTTCAAAGAGTTGTACCTCTGCCTTTTGGTGAGCACTAGGTCATGCTAGACTAGTTACATTGGTATCTGGAATTTTCCCCGGGGGTCAGGGTAAAAGCGGTTGACACCTTTTTAGGTTATAAATAAACCTACAATTGAAAATGAGCCTTTCTCAAGAGGAACACCAGAAAACATTGGATATAGTATGATGCATACAGATAAGGTCTGAGTGCTTTGCCCCTTTAGCTTCAATTCTATGTGTTTCTTGTTTTGGAAGTTCTGTTCTATCATTTGAAAAGGTGGGTATAATATTGTTAAAAACCAATGGTCAATGGCTAGGGTCACTGGGTTTCGTCAATGGCTAAACAAAATTTAGAAATGACACCCATTTCCAAGCATATGGGGTACCAGAATTTCTTGCCTTATAAATAATAAGGAAAAATTCAAAATAGTAATTATAATGTGATTAGCCTGAGTGAATTGGGATGATGCAACAGGTAGGACATGAATTCAGATGTGGTTCATCGTGCAAAGGAATGGGAAAAGAGAGGAGACAGAATTGGCAGAGAAGAAGTAGACATGATCTTAATACCAAAGGCAGAAAAGGAACTGACTAACCGGAAAGCAGTGAGCAGTACCGTTCCACTTGTAGAATATAACTCAAAATCATGCAATATGAACACTATAATGTGTCAAGTCCCAACTCTACAAAGAAATAAAAGAAGGATTTTATACACAACTGTAGTTCCTCGTTGGACAAGTGGATTTCGCGCTCGGCTACCAATCCGGTGGTCTGAAGTTTGATTCTTGGCTCTGCCAACATTGAATCAGAGGAATTTATTTCTGGTGATAGAAATTCATTTCTTGATATACTGTGGTTCGGATCCCACAATAAGCTGTAGATCCCGTTGCTGGGTGACCAATTGGTTCCTAGCCACGTAGAAATATCTAATTCTTCTGGGCAGCCCTAGGAGAGCTGTGAATCAGCTCTGTGATCTGGTAAAACTAAGATATACTTAGCTTATACAGATCTGCAGAATGTTATGGATGATATATTAGAATAGATGCGAGAATTATGACTGGTAAAATGAATGTAAAAGTTGGCAAGGAAAACCTGAGAGGAATGGAAAAGAAAATAGTGTGCAATTTTTTAGCTTTTGTGCCGCAAATATCTTTATTGAAAGTACTCTTTTCCAGTACATATAAAACTACTGACATCACCAAATGGCAAACACAGACACCAAATAGATCACATAACTATTAGTCAATAATGCAAAAGGACACTAAGGAATGTTAGGATCTACAGTGGAGCGGAGGTCAGCAGTGACCACCAACTTGCTACTGTCATACTGAAATTGGAAATAAAAGCACCCCACATAAAAGTTTATTGTAGTTAGGTTTAATGCAATACAGTTCCTTGAAAATGAGCATTGAGAGTCTTTTGTAATTAAGGTAGAACTTGGTTTGCAGTTCTAGAAACCATACACGAGGAGGTGCAGACAATCAAAGACAATTGGATTACCATCAAGAATGTATAAAAATCTACCGGAAAAGAATGACTGGAAAACAAGACGATGATGCTGTTACAGCTGCGTATTCAAGAGAGTGGTATTGATATTTATTTTCTAATTAGGTTTTTGCATAGCATTGTCTCAATAAAGCGGAGATCAACCAATTTGTTCCATGGGAAAATCAAGTGCTGACTGCAACAGTGATCACTGCGGTTGCTAAAAAGGGATTCTTTAGCCCTTAACTCATGTTAGCAAGTATGCCTAAAGGATTCAATTACGCACCAGTGATTCCCTCTATATGTAAATATTCACATCTATGGAAACCTTGAAAACGAACATAAGTCTAGAATGTAAAAGCACTTGGTAGCAGTCAGTATTTGGATGAGATGAAATGAAGGACACAGGAAGAAAATGAAGAATGAATGTGTAGGGAGGACATCACTGAACTACCCCACCAATGGCCAGTATATAGTTTTGATAAAAACTGTTGTTATTTAGAGGAAACATTTCTGATGTAGGAGGCAAAGGTCGACTCATATTTTTATCTTTTTCAACATTTTATTGGTAAAACAACACCTTGCGTTTGCAAAGAACAGCCCATTTTAATAACTTCTATAAGCCTGAAGGCTATTATGTTTGTTACCACTGTAACACTGTCCAACAAGATGGCTTATGTATAACCTGCTTTGATTAGGAAAAGCTGTCACATTGTCCAATATGATGGCTGTTTTATGATGCTGAACTTGATAAAAGACCTGTCAAACGCAAAAGTACCATGTTGAGCTCCTGAATGGTGATATGAGGGGTCTACTGATTTGTTTTTCAAGAACCTTTTTCATCATATTTAAGAGATGACTCCCTTAACTCACTTGAGAGGCAATGGTGAATAGGAATAGGTTTGAAGATGACGGTACCTGTAGCCACCCAAGGAAGTCCTTCAGGACAGGCAATGAGATTTCCAAGTTTTCTGGTAGAGAATGGGTAGTCCAGTTTTTGCTGGATCTGGGGAGATCGCACGTATCACCATCTTGGGGAACTAGTTTTTGATTAAGGAAAGATGGACGAGTTTACTAACAAATGAAATTCTTTTCCTAACAGCGGTAGGACCGAGCAATAAATTCCCAGGAACCACTGAAGTAAAGAGTTCATGGAGGTGGCGCAGCAGGACGGTCCTTTCTAAGGACGTGATGAACAAATCATCCAAGTGCCCATGAGGCACTCCAGTAGGGCCCATGACCAAAAAGATTCAACTATAAAAGATGACGAAATATGTTTTTCAACATGAAGTTGTCTTCGCGTGCAATAGTGCAATACTAGTGTGATCCTAGAGAGGGAAATAATTTGGCAGGGAGGCCGGAGGAAGAGAGAAGAACTAATACAGAATGATTGTATATATAGAAGTAATGTGGGTCTTATTAAGCTTCAGAATCTTTTGGGTATCCTATATATTCAATCAACTATTTACTTTGTACCGAAATATAAGGATACTGCAAGTCAACGTTTGTCCTTGAGCAAATACATAAAATTCATCTTAAATATGGTAACAGGAACTCGTCATTACTTAGTTTTTCAATAACAAGATTCTCCTCCATATCCATTGACGAAATTTTCGAGTATGTGTAGGTATACATGCAAACTTCGAGGCAATTTTAAACTGTTTTCCTTGGCAAAAGAATGCCGAATCTTACCGTCATCTGGAGGCACTATAACATCAATATTCTTTTTTGCTTGGAGCGGCCACAGCTTTTTTATTGTCACTCTTAATTCTGAATCGGCTTGGTCCATCTCTTCTGCTGGTCGCATCTTTATACAAAGGTTTTCACGAATTAAAGAAAATAAAGTAGTAGTAAAATGTACCTGTGGGAAATAGAGAAATAACATTCAAATAATCATCTGTACTAGAGAAACATTTTGATATCACCATTTTAATTCAAAGTGAAAACATATTTTGTCATATAGCAAAAGCAACAATAATGTGAAAGAAAGAGAAAATAAGTGGTTCCTTACCCTGCCTTCACTATCTAATGGCATATTCATTCGTATAAGTTTTTTATAAGCTAATCGATACGGACATTTGTTGCCAAACCCCAAAGGTGGATCCATATTCCTTAACATGTCATACATATCTGTATAATGAATACGGCCCCTGCGAAAAAATGAACAAAATGATTAAAGAATAGTTGTGAGGTGATATGTGTTCCCATATGTAAAAACTATTTTGATCAGCAAACACACACGCACACACATGTACACACACACACATACACACACACACACACACACACATGCACACACACACACACATACACACACACACACACACACACACACACACACACAAACATATATATATATATATATATATATATATATATATATATATATATATATATATATATCAATAATCAAATGAAAGATAGAGAAAGTGATTCTAGTTTTCCAAGTTGAATAAAAGATGATTCCATTATAATCAACCAAGATCTGCTTATTTACATAATCATAAGGAATACATTTTACATTTGCATAGTTACAAAGGGCATTGATGAATGCATTGTGAATACGACAGGAAACAATTTCCAGAAGAATCCCATTACTGTCAGGCACCGAAGAATATTTTAAAAATATTAAACTCACATTGTGACGTTCGTAAACACAACCTTCCATGCATATCTGTGCAATTATCATTTGTTAAAGGGATTTTCATGCTACCTTCTAACTTTTCCTAAGTGGCAGGCTTAATATCAAAATATTTAAGAGCCACACCGTTACCACGTAATTTTAATGTAATTAATGATGATACGATTGTAATCCTTAAGAAAACTGAATCTCGATGTAATATGAATCCAAGTGATTTTCTGGTATGTATTATTTCAGAACAGTCATTTATTACAAATCAATTCACCAGGTTCTGGCAACAACGAGGGTGTGAGGGGAGGAACCTGTTGATTAACATAACATCGACATTTGTTAACTTAAAATTATACTTCCATGAATATTTCTCGGCCACGATTCCTGCTGTGATCCATTAGTTGTTCATGATTGTAGTATACTGGATCTTGCCTGAGGCCAACATTTAAATGAAGGTGTTGATGTAATATTTCATGAAACCATGCCACGGCCAGCAATCGAGGCCGGAGCTAAATTTGGCTAGTGTTTCAAGGCAAATTCTCACGATTTATTCCAGATAAGACAGTGGTTATGCCTACCGCTATCTACCAATGGGATGATCGTACATGTGATATAAATATAGATTCTGTGCAGAGACTGGCTTGCTGGAAACACTTTAGACTCAACGAACAAAAGCATGGATTAAGGTATAACCCTAAATTTAACTCGAACAAACAGTCGATCCAGGAACTGGACGATCAATCATTTAAACTTGTCATTTGATACCAGAGGACTCATACAGGATTGAAATACAGAATTAAGAGGTTAACCCGCTTATGAAAGACATGCTAAGCATTGAAAAGACACTTACGTTGCATTGGGATCATATTCAGCCCAAACTCTAATAAATTCATCGAGATGATGAGCACCAAGGATGGATGAATCTCTAGTTAGGTAATCAAAATTATCCATGATGACGGCTACGAAAAGATTCAACATCTGCAAAAGTACAAAGCATTAAATGAGACTATGAAAATGGCGTCGCTCTTTGATTGCATACTTTCTTTGACAGCGGAATTTATAATATAAGCCATTTATAATCATACCAGGTCTAGAATAATCAAGCATGTAACATATTTCATAAAAAATTATATAAAAATACATAAGCCTCTGTACAAATATATATAAAGATGAAAGTTTAGTGACGTCTTTTCAAAACTATGTGAACGACAATAAAAAATAGTTAATCCTCCTAAAAAAGTGGATAAATTATATCACAATTTGATGAGGGAATATCACCTTCCCACATTATAAATATTGATGAATAGCATAATGTACAAACTATATATAAGATGGAAAGTTAGTGACGTCTTTTCAAAAATATGTTGAAGGACAATAAACAACAATAGTTAATCCTCCTAAAAAAGTGGATAAATTATATCACAATTTGATGAGGGAATATCACCTTCCCACATTATAAATATTGATGAATAGCATTAATGTGTTATGCAAAGGAACTATATACTTCTCAACTTTTTCTTATTTGCACATTCTTTATAAAAAAAACTGTTGTTCTTTACCTACCAAAGATTTTAAAAGAATCTCATAGACTAGAACAAAACCTCCTGCTGATACCAACAAAGGAAAAGGTGATTCATCTATACCAAATGATCAAGAGTGAAGATAAATGAACTTAATAACCTAAGATGATAATGATTGCAGGGATCTAAATGAACGCATAAGGAAAGAAATAAAATGAGTCCTATCCCTGGAATGCTTGAGAGAGCAGAAAAATGGCACTGACAAAAGTTGAGGTTTGTCAATACAATGACTGGCTGACAAATCTGTTTATTTGATTGGAACAAAAAGAGACATTTTATCACTGGATATTTGGAATATAAGTTATTCCAAATATCCAGTGATAAAATATGGTTAATATCAATGAAATAGGCAATAAGAATCTTCTTAAATGACCTGAGCTCATCATATGGTTAAACATAATTCTAAAAAAATAAAATAAAACTTTCCACCTATTAAAACCCGAAGAGCTTTTGGCAACATCTCATTCTG